>NC_087070.1:33533934-34133934 GCF_963678635.1 Symsagittifera roscoffensis
TGATCGTTTTTGTCTTCGTGCCTTCTATTATACAAAAAAAAACTTAAATTAAATTATGCCTTAAATTTTTTATAGAATTGTTATACCGTACGAAAGACTCTTTGCGATCATTTTGTTCCAGTCTTGATCTTTTTAAAGTTAAACAGAATTAGATTATTCAAATTGATCTTTTGAACAAAACACAAGACGGCTTCGGTTGAATCTTTTTCATTATTTCCGGCCTCGCGAAATTTGTTTATCATTCAATTTAAAGCATAGAGCAGATTTATAGAGCAATTTAGAGCATAGAGTTCAATTAGACTAAGTTTTCAAATTTTATTGAATTGATATACGATTGAAATACTAAGCGCAAACAATTTTTTCCCGTCTTGATCTTTTTAAGTTTAAACAGAAATCGGAAAATCAGATTGATTCAATGAACAAATTTCAAGCCTGGCTCCTTGTAAGTTTTTTTCATTTTTTCCAGTCTCGCCATTTTATTTTTATGTAAATTAGAGCACAGAGCAGGTGAATTAAAAAAATTTAGAGCATAGATCAGGATTAAATAAGGCTTTAAATTTTTTTTTATAGATTTGATATGCCGTATGAAAGACTTTGCGCGAATAATTTATTCCAATCTTCATCTTTTCAAGTTTAAACAGATATCGGAAACTCAAATTGATCCACCGAACAGAACTCAAGCCCGGCTTTAGTTCTACTTTTGTCGGGTCTCGTAATATTTTTTTCACTCAGCTTAGAGCATAGAGCAGATGTATATAGCACTTTGAAGCATAGGGAATAATAAAAGTATCTTTTAAAAAACTATTGAGATGATATACCGTGTGAGTCTCTGCGTGAAAAAAGTATTCCAATTTTTTTAATGGTAAACAAAAATCCGAACATCAGAAATGATCCACCGAACAAAACTCAATGCCAGTTACGGGTGTAAGTTTCATTTTTTCCGGTCTTGCAAAATTTTTTTTTGTTATTAGAGCACAGAGCAGATGAATAGAGCATTTTAGAGTACAGAGCAGAACTAAATTACGCTGTAAGTTTTTTAACGAGATAATATACAGAGTGAAAGACTCGGCGCGAGCAATTTATTTCAGACTTGATCTTTTAGAGGTTAAACAGAAATTGGAAAATTAGATTGATCCACTGAGCAGAACTCAAGCCCCGCTCCGGATGAAATTTTTTTATTTTTACGGTGCCTCATTTTTTTTCTCTGAAATTAGAGCATAATACAGATGAAGAGAAGAGCAGTTTAGAGCAAATAGCAGAATTAAAGTGTGCTTTCAAATCTTTATAGAGTTGATAAACAGTATGAAAAACTCTACGCAAACCTTTCAACCCAGTCTTGATCTTTTTAATTTTAAACAAAGGTCATGACTTTACTTTGATCCACTGTGCACAAACCCCGCTCTGGGTGTTTTTTTTCTCATTTTTTCCGGCCCCTCAGTTTTTTCTTTGAAATTAGAGCGTGGAGCAGATGAATGGCAAAACTTACAGCATAGAGCAGAAATCAATAATGCTTCAAAAATTTCATAGAATTTATATACCGTATCAAAGACTCTGCGCGAACATTTTTTCCAGTTTTGATCATTTTAAGGTTAAACAAACGTCAAGACTTCGATTTGATACTTTGTGCAAAACTCAAGTCCCATTCCGGGTGTACTTTTTCATTTTTCTCGTCCCACAAACTTTTTTTCCTCAAAATTGGAGCGTAGAACAGATGAATAGAGTAATTTACAGCTAGATCAGATATAAATTAAGCTTTAAAGTTTTTATAGAGATGATATATCGAGTAAAAGACGCTGCGCGAGAAATTTATTTCAGTCTTGATCTTTTTAAGGTTGTACAGAAATCGCAGAACTAGATTGATCATTTGAGCAAAACTCGAGCCCCACTCCGGTAGAAACTTTTCAATTTTTGTGGTCCCGCATATTTTTTCTTTCAAGTTAGAGCAGAGAGCAGATGAATAGAGCAATTTGGAGCAAAAAACAGAAATAAATTATGCTTTCAAATCTTTAAAGAGTTGATATACAGTATGAAATACTCTGCGCAAACATTTCAATCCAGTCTTGGTCTTTGTCTTTTTAAGTTTAAAAAAAGGCCATGACTTTACCTTGATCCATTGAGCAAAACTCAAGCCCCGCTTCGAGTGTACTTTTTTATTATTTACGGTCCCGCAATTTTTCGTTATAAAAAAAGAGCATAGAGCAGTTGAATAGAGCAATTTAGAGCATGGAGCAAAAATAAAAAATGCTTCAAAGTCTTTATAGATTTTATATACTGTATGACAAACTCTGTGGCCACATTTTTTTCCAGTCTTGGTCTTCATAAGATAAAGCAAATGTCAAGACTTCAAATTAATCTACTGAACAAAACTCAAACACTGCTTCGGTTCTATCTTCTCCGGTCACGCAAAATTATTTTCACTCCCAATTGAGTATAGACCAGCTAGATAGAGGTTTTTAGTGCACAGAGCAGAATTAAATAATGCTTTAAAAAAAATTTATAGAGTTGATATGCCGTATGAAACTTTTTGCGCGAACAATTTATTCCAATCTTCATCTTTTTAAGGTTAAACAGATATCGGTAACTAAAATTGATCCACCAAACAGAACTCAAGCCGGACTTTAATGGTACCGTTTTTGGTTCTCGCAATTTTCTTTCACTCAGTTTAGAGCATAGAGCAGATGTATATAGCACTTTAGAGCATAGGGAAGAATAAAAATATCTTTTAAAAGTATCATAAGAGATGATATACCGTGTGAGTTTCTGCGCGAAAAAAGTATTCCAGTCTTGATCTTTTCAAGGGTAAACAAAAGTCGGAACTTCAAATAGATCTATCGAACAAAAATCAATACCCACTATGGGTGTACTTTTCATTTTTTCCGGTCCCGAAATTTTTTTTCTTTGTAATTAGAGCATAGAGCAGATGAATAGAGCACTTTAGAGCAAAAGCAGAATTAAATTATGCTTTCAAATCTTTATAGAGTTGATATACAGTATGAAAGACTCTACGCAAACATTTCAATTCAGTCTTGGTCTTTTTAACTTTAAACAAAGGTCATGATTTTACATTGATCCACTGAGCAAAGCTCAAGCCTGGCTCCATCTGTACTTTTTCATTTTTTTCAGTTTCGCCATTCGATTTCCATTTAAATTAGAGCATAGAGCAGATGAATATCAAAACTTACAGCATAGAGCAGAAATAAAAAATACTTTGAGTTTTTCATAGAAATTGTATCAAAGACTCTCCGCGAGCATTATTTTCCAGTATTGATCATTTCAAGGTTAAATAAAGGTCAAGACTTCAAGTTGGTCCACTGAGCAAAACTCAAGTCCCACTCTGTTTGTACTTTTCAATTTCTCTGGTCGCGCAAATTTTTTTCTTCGAAATTGGAGCATAGAGCAGATGAATAGAGTAAATTACAGCTTAGAGCAGAGAAAAGTTATGTTTTAAAATTTTAATAGAGATGATATATCGAGTAAAATACTCTGCTCGAGGAATGTTTTTTCAGTCCTGATGTCCTAAAGGTTGAACAGAGATCGGAAATTTAGATTGATCAACTGAGCAAAACTCAAGCCCCGCTCCTGGTGATTTTTTTCAATTTTTACAGTTCCGCATATTTTTTTCTTTCAAGTTAGAGCATAGAGCAGATAGATAATAGAGCAATTTGGAGCAGAAATAAATTATGGCTCCAAATCTTTATAGAGTTGATTTACAGTATGAAAGACTCTGCGCAAACATTTAAATTCAGTCCTTAATTTTGAAAAAGTTCATGACTTTACATTGATCCACTGAGCAAAGCTCAAGCATCGCTTCGAGTGTTTTTATTCGTTATTTACGGTCCGGCAGATTGATTTGAGAAAAGAGCAAAGAGCAGACGAATAGAGCAGTATGGAGCATAGAGCAAAATTAAAAAGTGCTTCAAATTCTTTAAAGAGTTTATATACTGTATGAAAGACTCTGCGCCTAAATTTAGTTCCCTTTTTTGTCTTCTTAAGGTTAAACAAAGGTCAAGACTTCAAATTGATCCGCTGAACAAAGCATAAATCCGGCTTCGGGTTTACCTTTTACGGTCAAGCAAAAAAAATTTTGTTCCCAATTGAGCATAGACCAGATAGAAAGAGGTTTTTAGTGCATCAAGGAGAATTAAATAAAAGTTTTAAATGTTTTTTATTGAGTCGATCTGACGTATGAAACACTTTGCGCGAACAATTTATTCCAATGTTCAATCTTTTTGAGGTTGAACAGATATCGGAAACTCAAATTGATCCACCGAACAGGACTCAAGCCCGGCTTTAGTTGTACCTTTTTTGGGTCTCGCAATTTTGTTTTCAATCAGTTTACAGCATAGAGCAGATGTAAATAGCACTTTAGAGCATTGGGAAGAATGATGCTTTAAGATTTTTACAGAGATGATATATCGAGTGAAAAACTGCTTGGCAAATTTTATTTCAGTCTTGAACTTTTAAAGGTTAACCAGAAATCCAAAAATCAGGTTGCTCCACTGAGCAAAACTCAAGCACCGTTCCGGGGGTAGTTTTTCATTATTTACGGTCCCGCAAACTTTTATTTTGAAATAAGAGCATAGAGCAGATAAATAGAGCAATTTAGAGTATAGAGCAAAATTTTAAAAAGGTTCAAAATCTTTTTGGAATGTATATACCGTATGAGAGGCTCTGTGCAAACTGAGCAAACCTCAAGCCCAATTCCGGGTGTATTTTTCGTTTTTTTTTGGTACCGCAAAAAAAATTTCACTTCAAAATGAGCATAGAGCCGATGAATATAGCTATTTAGATCATAGAGCAGAACTAAATTATGCTTTGAAAATTTTTTATAGAGTTGATATGCCGTATGAAAGACTCTGAGGGAACAATATTTTCCAGTCTTGATCTTTTTAAGGTTAAACAGAAATCGAAAAATCAAAATGATCCACCGAACAAAACTTAAGCCCGACGTCAGTTGTACTTTTTTGGGGTCTCGCAAGTTTTTTTTCATTCAGTTTAGAGCATAGAGTAGATGGTTATAGCAATTTAGAGCAGAGGGCAGAAAAAACAATTCTTTTAAAAATTTTAGAGACGATATACCGTATGAAAGTCTCTGCGCGAAATATTTATTCCAGTCTTGATCTTTTTAAGGGTAAACAGAAATCAGAAAATCAGATTAATCCACAGAAAAAAAATTAAGCCCGGCTTCAGTTATACCTTTTTTGCAGTCTCGCCTTTTTCCTTTCAAATTAGAGAATAGATCATATAAATAGACTATTTTAGAGCTTAGAGTAGAATTAAATTAAGCTTTATAAGATTTTGACAGAGGTAATAAGCCGTATGAAAGACTCTGCACGAACGGTTTATACAAGTTTTGTTCTTTTTTGACTTGAACGGAAACCAGAAAATAAGATTGATTCAATGCACAAATATCAATACCGGGTGTGTTTTTTACTTTCTTTTCACGGTCTCGCAAAAGTTTTTTTTCATTCGAACTTGATCATAGAGCAGATAAATAAAGCCATTTAGAGCATAAAATAGATATAAATCTTGTTTTAAAAATTTTGTAGAACTAATATAACGCATGAAAGATTCTGCGCAAACATTTTATTCCAATCCTGATCTTTTTCAAGTTAAACAGAAATCGAAAGCTTAGATTGAGCCACTGAACAAAACTGAAGTCCGGAATCGGGTGTACCTTTTTCCTTTTCGTGTCTCGGAGATTTTTTTTTCAATTTAGAGCATGGATCAGATGAATAGAGCAAGTTAGAGCATGAAGCAGAGTTAAAACTGGCTTTACAAACCTAATAGAGTTGCTATACTATAAAAAAGACTCCGCGAGCATTTTACTCTAATCTTGGTCTTTTTAAGGTTAAATAGAAATTGGAAAATCAGATTGATCCACAGAAAAAAAACTTAAGCCCGGCTTCAGTTATATCTTTTTTCCAGTCTCGCCTTTTTCCTTTCAAATTAGAGCATAGATCAAATAAATATACTAATTTAGAGCTTAGAGTAGAAATAAATTATGCTTTAGAAGAATTTGACAGAGGTAATATGCCGTATGAAAGACTGGACGAACTGTTTTGTTCGAGTTTTGTTCTTTTTTGAGTTGAACGGATACCAAAAAATAAGATTGATTCAATGCACAAATATCAATACCGGGTGTATTTTTTAATCTTTTTTACGATCTCGCAATTTTTTTTTTCATTCGAACTTGAGCATAGAGCAGATGGATAGAAGAATTTAGAGCATAAAATAGATATAAATCTTGCTTTGAAAACTTTGTAGAAATAATATACCGCATGAAAGACTGCGCAAACATTTTATTCCAATCCTGGGCTTTTTCAGGTTAAACAGAAATCGAAAGCATAGATTGAACCACTGAACAAAACTGAAGAACGGAATCGGGTGAACCTTTTTCTCTTCCGTGTCTCGGAGAAATTTTTTCATTCAATCTAGAGCATGGATCAGATGAATAGAGCAAGTTAGAGCATGAAGCAGAGTTAAAACTTGCTTTACAAACCTAATAGAGTTGCTATACCATAAAAAAGACTCCGCGAGCATTTTATTCCAGTCTTGGTCTTTTTAAGATTTAATAGAAATGGAAAAATCAAGTTGATCCACAGAAAAAAAGCCCGGCTTCAGTTATACCTCTTTTTCGGGTCTAGAGAATTTTTTAGAGCATAGAGCAAAATGGAGCATAGAGCAGAACTAAATTAAACTTTAAAATCTTTGTAGAATTGATATACTGTATGAAAGACTCTACGCCAACATTTTGTTCAAGTCCTGGTCTTTTTCAGGTTAAACAGAAATCAAAAACTCAGATTGGACCACTAATCAAACCTGAAGCCCGGCTTCGGGTCAACCTTTTTCATTTTTGAAACTCTTGTTGCTCCATAATCTTAGTCCGTCTGCTCTATGCATTTAAGTGAATGAAAAAGAATTTGTTTTTGAGAGTTCGTTTTCATTCACTTAAGAGTATAGAGCAGATGGAAAGAGCAGTTTAGAGCATAGATCAGAATTAAAATTTTATTTAAAATTTTATAGTGTTGATATGCCGTATGAAAGACCTTGCACGAATATTTTATTCCAGTCCTCGTCTGTTTCAGGTTAAACAGAAATCGAAAGATCAAATTGAGCCACTGAACAAAACTGGAGCCCTGCTTCGGTTGTACCTTTCTCATTTTCGAGTCTCGCGAGTATTTTTTATTAATTTTAAAGCGTAGAGCGTAGAGGTGATTTACCGCTTGAAAAACTCTGCGCGAACAGTTTTTTCAGGTCTTTGTCTTTTTAATGTTAAACAGGGATCGGGAACTCAAATTGAACCACCGCAAGTGCAGGCCCAGCTTTGTTTGTACCTTTTTTTCGGGTCTGCAAATATTTTTTTATCTAATTCAATTTAGAGCATAGACCATATGGATGGAGCAAAGTAGAGCATAGAGCAGAATAAACTCAAGTTAAAAAACTTTTTGTAGAGTTGATATGCTGTATGAAATACTCTGCGCAAGCATTTCATTCCAGTCCTGGTCTTTTTCAGGTTAAACAGAAATTGAAAGTTCAAATTGAATAACTGAACAAAACTGGAGCCCTGCTTCGGTTGCACCTTTTTCCTTTTCGAGTCTCGCGAGTTTTTTTATTCATTTTAAAGCATAGATCAGGTCGATAGAGCAGTTTAGACATAGAGCGGTATTAATTTATGCTTTCAAAAATTTATCGAGGTGATATTTTATATGAAAGACTCTGCGCGAACAGTTTTTCCAGTCTTGGTCTTTTTCAGGTTAAACATAAATCGAAAGTTCAAATTGTTTGAACCACTGAACAAAACTGGAGCCCTGCTTCGGTTGTACGTTTTTTTCTTTTCGAGTCTCGCGAGTTTTTTTTGTTCATGTTAAAGCTTAAAGCAGATGGATAGAGCAATTTAAAGCATACCGCAGAGTTAAATTAAGATTCAAAACTTCTTAAAGAGTTGATAAAACGTATGAAGCAGATGAAGCAGATGGAGTAGATGGATAGGGCAAATTAGAGCATAGAGCAGAATTGAATTACGATTTAAAAACTTTACAGATGTGATATGCCATTTGAAAGACTCTGTGCAAACATTTCAATCCAGTCTGGGTCTTTTAAGGTTAAATAGAAATCGGAAGTTCAAAATGATTCACTAAACACAGCTCAACCCGCGCTCCCGATATATTTCTTAATTTTTTCCGGATTCGTAATTTTTTCTCTCAAATTTTTTATTGAGTTGATATGCCGTTTTGAAGACTCTGCGCGAAGATTTTATACAAGTCTTAGTCATGTTAAAAAAAACGATGACATTTGATGATCATAGAGCAGATGGATAGAACAACTTAGCGCATAAAGCAGAGTTAAATTATTGTTTAAAAAGTTTATGCAGTAGATATACCGTATTAAATTTTCTGCACGAACATTTTAATCCAGTCTTGGTCTTTTTAATGTGAAACAAAGATTGGAAGTTCAAATTGATCCAATGAACACAATTCAAGCCCGACTACGGGTGTACCTTTTTTCCAGTCTCGCGAATTTGGTTTTTCGTTTATTTACGAGCATAGAGCAGATGGAGAAACGACTCACTTTGTGCGGTAACAAAAGCTTACACAATTTTGTTTTTAAATACTTAGAAAATTAATTAAGTATTTGTTATTTTGGGTTTCTTATTCCGTTTGCAACGAAATGGCTGACTGAAATTAAGCAGATTTAGCGCTGTTCTTATAACAATAACAGTTCTTGGCCCATTCCGTGGATAAGAAAGTTTTTTCCATTTCGAAAAAAATAGTGTATTTCCGACCGGATAGGTCGTTTGGTCAAATTTGTTGGGCAACTCCTTAGTCCACGGTTTAATCCTTCTCCAACCCTTTATTTTTGGCTCAACATATTTAGGAAACATTGGTAGGAAACACTGGAGTTAAGATTCATATAAAAATAATGCAATCAGTCAAAAAAGTGATCTGACTAAATAAGCTTACCAGATCAGTTTACCAGATTTATTTAGGGTTTAGTAATGAGTCATGAAGGTGTAGTGTGAAAAATCTTCCAACTTCATATTCCACTTACCCGCCAAAAAAAACCTATTATATATGGGATTATCGAGCAAATATGATAGAACAACAACATCTTTCGGGTTCATCAAGAAGTTAAGAAGACTCTTTCATCATTAAAATGACTTCAGTTGCATAGAATTAATTTTTTCTGAATTTACTAAATTTTTATTTTTATCTAACGCAAGATCTAATCAAATGATCCTGAAAAACTCGTTTTACTCGATAATGCTTTTGTGAGATGAATGCATTTATATCAAATTACAAAAACTCTGATATAGTTTTCTGCAAACAACTTTGTTTTTGAAAGAAAATTTCCCAGAAAAAATTTTCTAGAATTTAACCAGGTTAAGCATTATTTAGTTCTCATACCTTAGCTTGCAAGGATGAGTAAAGTTTTCGCCTTTTATCGCTATATGTTATTGTCGTTTTTTTAAATAACAAACTGCCAATTGAAATTAATTGATGACATTTGAATTGCACTGCACATAAATGACTTACTATGTTACTGCGCACTTAATTGTTTTTGGTCAAATTTTTGAATTGTTTAAATTTTTTTCTCTTTCTTTGACTTCTTTTCATTCAGTGTTAACTTAATTATGCATGAGGTTGTTTTTTTTCAGACTTGTATCATTTATCTAGAAAAAAATTCCGAAAATTTTTGATTTTGTACTTCATCATTATAATTGTTTGTTTCAGGGTGCTATTGGAAAGACATTCTCTACTGCAGCGGCATGGTCCAGAAAAAAAGTGAGTCGAATTTCCATTTTGAAGATTTAAAAAAAAACAACTGCTTTTTTCAAATTTTTGTCTCGTTTTGCAAAAACATTTTGATGACCATGTTAAGATCATCGAAACGACCAAAAAGTTAACATCTATCAAATAATACGAACTTGAATCATACATTCAAACAAAACTGCTCGGATCAGACGAAGCCCTGAATATTCCGACTGCCTTTTAAGATCTATGGAGCAGTAATAACCTAAAAAAAAATAAATGTAACAAAAAAAATGAAATTTTTTTCTTCTAAAATTTGAAATTTCTAACAAAAATCATCCCCCCACACGCCATATAACGAACAAAAGGATAAATTTCGCCTTTTGTATTAAATCAATTATGTCAAATAAGCTTCTTTCAACCAATTTGGAATTATTTTTAAAACGGACTAACTCTCCGCTTACGCGTTAATAGCGCGAAATATATCGCGCGTTCATTGTCCCAAATTGGCCAAAATGGCATCTTTAAACCCCATAAAGTTACAAAAATTGTCTCAGGTGAAATATTTTTTCAAATGTAAGCTCAGGGCATTAACACCTTTTGAATGATAGTTAAACAATCCGTCAAAAATGGCTAGTTAAAAAGTCGAAATTTGTCTGAAGAAAAAAAAACCCACCCCGAGCACAAATATTCCGTTACTTTAGTATCGAAAGTCGGAACAATAAACTCAATTGATATACTTTGAATGATTATTACGAATGATTTTTTTAGTGAAAAAATTCTATAAATTATAAAGCGTCTCATTCTAAATCTCTCTTCACATGTTCCGAGTTTCAAAGAAAGTGCGAAATAATTTTTCAACTGTGAATTTTGTAAAACTGTGTTCACTTCAGCTGGTGGATAATATTGTCTCAAGCTCAAATTAAAGTTGTGGGATTTTGAAGATTGCCAATTAGCCAACTTAGGATAATTAACGCGCGATATATTTCGTGCTAACAACGCGTGAGCCAAGTTTAAAACCATCTCAGTAATTGTTCCAACTTGAATTGATGAATGCTGTTTAGCCTATTTCAATTCGAAATGTATCAGTTTGTATTTAACATAGCGCGAGGGGGATGGCTTTTGAAAAAAAAATTTTTTTTGAAAATTTCGTCAGTTTTTTCTAAAAGTGATCAACATTCCATAAGGGTTGAAAGGCAGCTAAAAAAATTCAGGGTTTTGTCTTGATACGAGCAGCCTTCTTTTATTTTTGTTGGTACCTCAAAAACTGAACCGACAAATCCATGTTCAAATACAATGATCAATAAGCCAAGTCACTAAACTGGAGAAGTCTTTTTTAATATTCAAAATGAGTTTCACAAAAGTTTTCCCTTAATAAAGTGAAGAAACTTTTATATTCAAATGAGCCGACTTATATTCAAATGAGCGTTTTGCTTTTATCTGTTCGCGTTCTGAGTCAATAACTATAATAAAACAATACAATAAAACAAGAGATGGCTCGGTATCCGAAACTTTACAAGAAATAATATCGTGCAATTTATTTTGCAAAATTCAGTCCAATATTTTACACGAAAATGGGTCATTCAACAGCTTTTGTAGACAAACAAGAACTACAATACAACTACTCAATTGCTGAAAAAAACCAAAAGAAGATGAGACTCTCATATAGCCTAACAAAGTTTAAAACGGTATAATCTTTTGGGTTTTGATAAAAACATTTTTACTATAAAAATACTAAAGTTTTTAAATTTTGATATAAATGTCACTCTTACTATAAAAACATTACTATAAAGCGGTTTTCAAACGTTTAGCACAGAATTTTGGAGATTATAGCTTTTTATACATAGTTGGGCTACATAACAAGATCGCTATAATTTCTTTTTGTTATCAATTGACCAAATAGTTGTGGCGCAAAAATTGATTGCCTTATAAAACCACAAAAAAACAACAATTTTTGCCTAAAAGTTTGAAATCCTGTTTTATAAAAAAAAGTTGAATGATATTATTTAATTTCTTTGTTTTTCCCTCTTGCAAAATCAGGTTTCACAAATCATCGAGTGATGGATTTGAGTAAACAATCATTCTCAAGTCTTCTCAATCTTGATTCGATTTGCAATGAAAAGTGCTGAACTAGCTAATAGCCTACTACATTTTTAACATCACTTTTCCAAGATATCAGCTCATCGCTTTCTCCATGCCGAACTTTTCAAAAAAATCTTTAGAAAAGTAACCCGAGATTTCCACAACTGATCTGCAGTGAAATAGTTAAAATTGGTAAAACATCGGACCATGAAATTACAATTTTACAATTGCACAAAATTTTGGGATGTCAGTGCATCAACATGTCACTGATCGGAATAACCTGGGCAACGTGCACTGCAACAGCTATTCCTATATTTTTAATTTGAACTTTCGTTTCAGGCGAATAATTCCACAGTTGCAGAATATCATCCACTCAAGATCATCAAGTCGGCTTTTAAACTGAACCAGGAAGATAAATATTTGCAGTTGAGAAGCAGCTATCGAACCTGTTTGCTCATCTAATTGTTGATTCTCAATTGATGCAACCAAAAATCAGCCAAGTTATCAATTGGGATCAATTTCTTTAAAATGAACGAAAAAAATGAAAGACACCACAATCTTTAATTCAGCATTGCCTCCTCATGATTTTTAACATTGCTGTATTGAGCTTGAGTCATACCATATATGTTGCAACGTATGATTTGCATGATGAATTTTTTTCATATCTTACCAACAGCTTGCATAACGATGAGAAATTGTTTTTACACAAATTTAGTCCGCCAAAAAGCTATTTTGAGGGTTTTCGAAACAAATGTATGTGCTAACCATGATTTGTCATTTTCCATACAAATCATGCATGTATGTGTATCGTTGCGCATTATCTTCTGTGATGGGCGACCCGGGATTCTAAAAAGTGAGCTATTGACCAAACATAGTAGAAGCTGCAACAAAACTAATTTTCTATCCAGAGCGGATTTCTTCACAAAACTAAATTTCGCAAACACTAGCGAGAACACGACAAAAAGCAGCTCTATAGTTCTAAAAAGACAAAAAAAATTTAAAAAAATAAGCCTCGAATTAGTAAAACCTCTGCGACGTCTCGGACTTTAATCTACGACCTACTGCGACCTAGAAAATATGAGTCTCACACGCTAACCACTCAGCCACGGACGCTTAAAAAATCACAAACACTAGCTACAGAAAAGCCCGAGAGCAGATTCTAAGACAATTCCAATGCTATAGATTGTGATTATAGCAAACAGGTCCACAAGTGAACACTTTTAATGAACACTTTTATTTGCGGGTTAGGTTAGAAAAAAAGGCACGCGTAAAGCAATAGCGTAAACAAAATTTTGTATAACAGGGCTAAAATAAATTTTGTATTTCATTGCAACCCAAGGGTTCTGACGGCGCCAAAACTAAGCATCAAATTGCAAGTAAACAGATGAAAAGACTAGAAGAAAATTATTTGGTCAAGAGAATGTTTTAAGACCACATTTTAGGGATTCTATCCCCTCACAAACCAAAGGGTCCCCTCTTTGTTATTATTTTATGCTATCCATTTTCGGCTGACCAACCTAAAAACTTCTAAACAATATATAAAAAATGAAGGGTAGCGCGCGCCAAAAAAAAACGCAATATTTTGGTCAAATTTTTCCAAAAAGAGTCCAAACATTTTTTGACTTTATTTAAAACATTTGCCTGCGGCGCAGAACATCACAATTTGGCTCAGCAGCAAAAATTAGACAAATTAATTTCATATGTTTGGGGTCTTATGCCCAAAACGGACCATAATCAAAATTTTCATATCTTGAGTAGAACTTGTGCTGTTAAATCTGGTTGGCTGAAATTAGCCATTCAAAATCAAGCGACATGTTTAGGCAGTTCAATCAAAACAACTAGCAGATAAAATAATTAGCCGAAATTACCAAAATGTGAAACTTTGTCTAAAATAATTTTCTTTCAAACAACTTGGGAAATTTTGCCCCGACGAGAAAATTATGTAAAATGGCTTCAACAGAATAAACAAATTTTGGCCCACAATTTCATCTACTTGAATTTTCTAATGAAAAAAAAAACTGTACCATGTTATTTGAATTTGAGTGTCTGATTAGCCAACTTTGAGTTCTACTTTGAGTTCAAGATAAATGTAGAAAAACCGGTTTTTGATTTAAAAATTTTCTGAAAAATTATTATCTGAACTGGTCGATGAGAGGCAGACCCTTTGTCTCTTTGCCTAATTATTGTAGTTAAAAATCAACAAGTACAGTGAAAAAAACTCTTAATTAAACTTTTTCAAAAACTAATTTTCAGCTATGAAAAACTGTTTTTTAAAGCTTCTTTGACCTAACAGGTATAAAAAACGTAACGGCTGCAAAATTTTTATTAATAGAGAAGGTTGTTGATAATATTCAATTTTAGTTTTTCTATTTTAATATTAATTCAATTATAAACCTATGTTAAAAATCGAAAAATGTTTGGAAAAATCAAAAAATGGATTTACCGAAAATCAAAAAACAAAAAATCAAAAAATAGAATCAACCCGTTTTGTTACGTTCTTCATCTTAAATAATTGTAATTGGAACATTCTGGGTTAATTGAACAGCAACAGGGCAAATCAAGTTGAAGTGAAATCAGCAATCAGAGACAAATTTTGATGAAAAAGTTTCTTTGAACTAAAGCTTGTTGAAACCAAACAGAAAACAATACATATGCGGAGAAATCAAAATGAAAAAGCAAAAACTTGATATATCACGCAAGTATCACCTAGAATTTTTGATGTCGAGAAAAATCACAAAGATTTTTTTTGTCAGCTATAAGTCAAAGAACTGAAAATAAACATTTATTCTGGCGCTTGTAATCGTTTTTCTGGGAGTGATTTCAGTTTTTTTTTGAAGACTGATTATTTTGATCTGAAAAAAGACAAAACATTTTGGCTCGTATTATTTTTTGTTCGTCAATGATCTGATAGGATAAACGCATTCAAGTTGCCAAAAATAAATTGTAATAAAATCTTTTTTGGTTTTGCTCTCAAATATGAAAGTTCCTGGTTTGAATTACAGAGAATATCAAATTATTCAGGGGCGGATCTAGGACTTTCTCGAGGGGGATCGGATTTTCAAAAAAAAATTGACGACCTTTTTTTTAGATCGACCTTATTGATTTTTCGAGCTCTCCCAAAGCACTTTTTTGCCCCTATTTTGGCTAATTTTTCTACGCCGCAGGCAAATTTTTGAAAAAACATTCAAAAAAGCCGTTTTTGGGCACTTTTTGAAAAATGTTGACAAAAAAATCGCGTTTTTTTTGGCGCGCGCTCCCCCTCAAAGTTAGTATATATTGGCGCCAAAGGCGCCTTTAGAAAAATTTTAGGGTCGGTCAGCCAAAAACGGATTTCTGAAAAAGTATCAAAGGGGGGACCCTTTGGGTCGGCAGGGGGTGGAATCCCTGAGGGGGGGGCCTAAATCCGCCCCTGAAATTATTCATGATTTTCATATCCCTCAAAAAAGTTTTTTTGGGTTCAATTGGCTAGCTTAGGGTAAAAATTGTTCACATGGGCCATTATTTGTCTCAACACATCTCAATCGTCTACATCAACATAACAAATAAACAAATCGCAGAGGAGCTATCAGTAGGCCTCAACAGCCATGTCAAAGCCAGTCCAATTGTATTATCCCTCCTCATTCCAGACTCATCAAAAACGGTAGCATGAGAAAAGTTTTATAGAGAAGTGCCATGTTGACCAGTTTTTTCACGGTTACAGCTTCTTGCAGTGTGTGTGAGACAAATGATGACCCATCCATTCTAATTAGGTAACGTATGAACTCAGGGTGGACGGGTCAAAATTCATCTCACACATATAACACAGGGATATAGCTAAAAAACAAATTGGATCCGTGCTTTCATGGAGATAGAGCATTGAGACGTGTTGAGCAAAATTTGGCCCATATGAACAATTTATCACTAATTTAGCCAGGTGAGTTGAAGGAAACTTTTTGAGGGTCATTTCATCTGTCATTTTTATTCTTTGTGAGGAGCCCAGGCCATCCTTAATTTGAGAGCAAAAAAAGTGATTTCAGGTTAAACATTTCAAAAACATAAATATATCCCGACAAAATGATGAACAATCCATCTTAAATTAGCCATTTTTATTAATCATCGTGATTGCCTCCAAGATGTATTCTGACATTCACGTATAGCTAATTTAGAATGAATGGGCCATCTTTTGACTGATACACAAAGCAATGGGCTGATATGTCAAACAAAAGGTTAACTTGGCATCACTTTCTATGTTTTGTCACTGAAATTTCTCTCAGGTGAATCAGTTTTTTTGGTATGTTGATGGACCGTTGAGATGTGTTGAGACAAATGTCGGCCCATATGAACAGTTTATTACTAATTTAGCCAAGTGAGTTGTAGAAAAATTTCTTGAATGTACTCATTATGAGCAATTAAATTTAAAACATCCTAAGACATCCTAACCACCATAAAAGAATTTACTTTCCTTTAGTAACACAACTTGAATTGCTCAATTTTGTGATGAGAATAACCAAACTACAATTGCAAAAATTCCAAGAGTTTATCAGTTTTATAATACAAACAAGACTGCTCGTATCAGGGCAAACCCCTGAAAGATCCAAATGGCTTTTAACGTTTATGGAGCAGTAATAACATAAACAACACAAAAAAATTAAATGAAATAAAATAAATGAAATACTTTTTCTAAAATTTGAAAATTTTTTGATGAAAATCCCCCCACACGCCATATAAAGTACAAAACAATAGATTTCGCTCATTGTAACAAATCAATTATGGCAAAACAGCTTCTTTCAACCAATTTGGAACGATTTTTAAGACGGATTAAATCCCCGCTTACGCGTTAATAGCTCGAACTATATCGCGCGTTAATTGTCCCAAATTGGTCAAAATGGCCAAAATGACAACATTTAAACCCTCATAACTTTACGAAAAATGAGCTCAGGTAAAATATCTTTTCAAATTTGAGCTCAGGACAACAATAGCTTTTGAATGATATAAAAATATTCCGTCAAAAATGGCTAGTTAAAAAGTCGAAGTTTGTCTGAAGAAAAAAAAACCCACCCCGAGCACAAATATTCCGTTAGTTTCGTATCGAAAGTCGGAACAAAAAACAATCATCTTTAAAATCTATGTAATCTCAAAAAAAGGAAACCAGAAAAATCATTGTTTTTTTTCTGAAATACTTAACGAAAAAAAAACGGAATATTTGTGCTCGGGTGGTTTTTTTTCTTGAGACAAATTTCGACTTTTTAACTAGCCTTTTTCGACAAATATTTTTTTTGATATCAATCAAAAGGCATTGTTGCCCTGCGCTTAAAATTGAAAAATTATTTCACCTGCGATCAGTTTTTGTAAAAAAATATTGGAGTTCAAAAACTGCCATTTCGGCCAATTTGTGAAAATTATCACGCGATAAATTTCGCGCTATTAACGCGTAAGCGGAGATTAAGTTCGTCTTAGAAATTGTTCCAAACTTGGCGAAAGAAGTTTATTTGCCATAACTGAACTGTTACTAGGAGCTAAATCTATCACTTTGTACATTATATGGCGTGTGGGAGTATGACTTTTACAAAAAATCTCAAAATTTTTATTTTTTTAAAAAGTTTCACTTTATTTTATTACATTTAATTTTTAAAAGTTTTTACTGCTCCATAAACCTTAAAAAGTAGTCGGAACATTCAGAACTTTGCCCTGATACGAGCAGCTTTGTTGTCATTGCTTCAGCACTAAAACCAAAACTCAAAAGTTGTTTGAATGGCGTCACCAGGGCGCTTAGAAAAATTAAGGCTAACTCAAAAAAAATGCGGGGGGCTACTTAAAAAAAATGATGCTTTTTTGGTTACCGTGTTGCACGCATTTTTTGTATGTTTTGTGCAGTCATCTCATACCTTTACGTGTTTTTCTGAAACATGGTCGTTTTTGCCGGTGTCTTGCTTGTCTGTCGATCTGACTTTGGTTGTGTCTGCTTGCATGCATTGGCAGTCGTGATTCGGCTGCGACACCAACTCCATTCCCTCGTGAACAGTTGCAGCCCCCTTTTGACGCGATATGTACGTCTGAAAAAGATGACAAAGTGTTCATTATAATAATACTAATAATAATAATCCTAAGAATAATCATCATAATTGTCATAATAATAATCATAATAATAATAATTATAATAATAATAACAATAATAAGCATAATAATATTAATAATAATATTAATAATAATCATAATAATAATAGTAATAATCATAATAATACTCATAATAATAATGATCATAATCATAATAATCATTATAAACATAATAATCATAATATTCATAATAATCATAATAATCATAATAATAATAACAAGACTACTCGTATCAGGGCAAAGCCCTGAATGTTCCAACTGCCTTTTAACGTTTATGGAGCAGTAATAACATATAAAAATTAAATGTAACAAGACTGCTCGTATCAGGGCGAAGCCCTGAATGTTCCGACTGCCTTTTAAGGTTTATGGAGCAGTAATAAAATTAAAAAATTAATTGAAATTTAAAAATGAAAAAAAATTTTCTAAAATTTTTTATAAAAACCATCCCCCCACACGCCATATACAGTACAAAGAATCTAATTTGCTCCTTGTAGCAAACCAATTATGACAAATAGGCTTCTTTCAACCAATTTGGAACGATTTCTAAGACTGATTAACTCTCCGCTTACGCGTTAATAGCGCGAAATATATCGCGCGTTAATTGTCCCAAATTGGCCAAAATGGCAATCTTTAAACCCCCGTAACTTTACGAAAAATGATCACAGGTGAAATATCTTTTCAAATTTGAGCTCAGGACAACAATACCTTTCGAATGATATAAACAAATTCCGTCAAAAATGGCTAGTTAAAAAGTCGAAATTTGTCTGAAGAAAAAAAAAAGCCCATCCGAGCACAAATATTCCGTTACTTTCGTACCGAAAGTCGGAACAACAAGACTGCTCGTATCAGGACGAAGCCCTGAATGCTCCGACTGACGTTTAAGGTTTATGGAGCAGCAGTTAAAACATAAAAGATTAAAGGAAAAAAAAACAAAATGAAATTTTTTTTTGTTTCTAAAATTTGAAATTTTTAAAGAAAATCACCCCCCCACACGCCATATCAAGTACAAAAAGATAGATTTCATTCCTGGTAACAATTCAATACTGGTAAATAAGCTTCGTTCAACCAATTTGGAACAATTTATAAGAAGGATCAAATCTCCGCTTACGCGTTAATAGCGCGAATTATATCGCGCGTTAATTGTCCCAAATTGGTCAAAATGGCCAAAATGGCAATCTTTAAACCCTCATAACCTAACGAAAAATGATCACAGGTTAAATATCTTTTCAATTTTGAGCTCAGGACAACAATGGCTTTCGACTTATATAAAAAAATTTCCGTCAAAAATGGCTAGTTAAAAAGTCGAAATTTGTCTGAAGAAAAAAAAACCCATCCGAGCACAAATATTCCGTTACTTTCGTACCGAAAGTCGGAACAACAAGACTGCTCGTATCAGGACGAAGCCCTGAATGTTCCGACTGACTTTTAAGGTTTATGGATCAGCAGTTAAAACATAAAAGATTAAAGGAAATAAAACAAAATGAAATTTTTTTTTCTTCTAAAATTTGAAATTTTTAAAGATAATCATCACCCCACACGCCATATAAAGTACAAAAAGATAGATTTCGTTCCTGGTAACAATTCAATAATGGTAAATAAGCTTCGTTCAACCAATTTGGAACAATTTATAAGAAGGATCAAATCTCCGCTTACGCGTTAATAGCGCGAATTATATCGCGCGTTAATTGTCCCAAATTGGTCAAAATGGCCAAAATGGCAATCTTTAAACCCTCATAACCTAACGAAAAATGATCACAGGTTAAATGTCTTTTCAAATTTGAGCTCAGGACAACAATGGCTTTCGAATTATATAAAAAATTTCCGTCAAAAATGGCTAGTTAAAAAGTCGAAATTTGTCTGAAGAAAAAAAAACCCACCCCGAGCCTAAATTTTGTTTACTTTCGTATCGAAAGTCGGAACAAAAAAAAAACAAAATCAAAAAATGTTTTTTCTAAAACTTGAATTTTTTCATGCAAATCATCCCCCCACACGCCATATAAAGTACAAAGTGATAAATTTAGCTCCTAAAAGCAAATCAATTATACAAGTTAGCTTCCTTCGACCAATTTGGAACGATTTCTAAGATGGATAAAATCTCCGCTTACACGTTAATAGCTCGAAATATATCGCGCGTTAATTGTCCCAAATTGGCCAAAATGGTAACCTTTAAACCGCCATAAATTTACAAAAAAAAGATCACAGGTAAAATATCTTTTCAAATTTAAGCTCAGGACACCAATATCTTTCAAGTGATCTTAAAAAATCTCGTCAAAAAAAGCTAGTTAAAAAGTCGAAATTGTCTGAAGAAAAAAACCCACCCCGAGCACAAATATTCCGTTACTTTCGTATCGAAAGTCGGAGCAATCATAAAAATAATCCTAATAATAATAATCATAATAAAAATAATCATAATAATAGTAATAAACATGATAATACTCATATTAATAATGATAATAATAACAATAATCATAATGATAATAACCAGAATAATAATCATAATAAATTGTTTCCGAGTGAAGTCATTACAGGAACAGAATTACACTGAAGAATTCTTTCACAAAAAAATTCACATGAGAGAGCGCCATAAGACTAGATTAAGACTGTATTCAGGCGTCTCAAAGCGAGAATCATAAGCAATTTTACCCTTGTAGTTAGGGGGAAATAGTAAAAGCTTAACATTAAGATTAAAGAAGATGTCAAACTGTTCATTAAAGATAGATGAATGAACAAAAACTGAATAAATGTTCCGTTGTTTCTTCTTTTATGTGGTCAAATTGTTCGATCAATACCGGGTATGTTTTGACTCCATGCTCTTGAGTTAAAATTAGTTCTCAGACGCGGGTTTTAAGTAAAAAAAAACAGCACCTTCTCGACTTTCAAATTCGAAGCATAAATCCAGCGCATCGACCCGGACGCCCTTTGAATATTTTGGAAGCTGAGTCTCGAGGCTTGAATCTAATTGGTTGATTTTAATTACTGTGAGAAGAAGTCTTCAAAATTAATTTCAAGTAGAGGGCTCATTTAAGATCTAAATGGTTTTGGGCCAAAATTAAGAAAAGACCATATTTTATTTTAATCGAGAGGAAGAATCAAACAGTTTGCCATTACGAGGCCAAACATTGCATTCTCTGCATTAGCTAGCCATTGTTCAAGCTGGTTATTGCTGGATATCTCACTTACAATCTGCGGAATCCGCTAAAAGTTTGTGGAATCAATAAAAAAAAACAGTCGCGCTCTAATACAAATTTATTTTACGTGGGATCATATAAAACAGCTACTCGGGCCCCTTCACCTTTTCCAGAGGTGAGAATTATTCATCATTGAGGGTATCATCTGGGAGCCACCCAGACTCATTGTCGCCCGAAATTGGTACAAGTATGAAACTAAGGTTCACGAAAGTGTTGCCGGACATCAAGCCGATGGGACTTCAAGCCGAAACGTAAAGTATGGGACTTCAAGCCGGATAATTCAAAAACCGGCTGATATTATTAACAGATGCCAATGAAAAAATAGTGATTTGAGGTGCTTTTAAAGTTTCAATTTCGGCTTGAAGTCCATTCGGCTTGAAGTCACGTCGGCTTGTTGTCCTAGAGCCCACAAAAGAACCCCAAGAAAGGCTCACGACGGGATATGTAGGGAATACCACTAGCGTGGGTTACTTGAACGTCGTTTTATCACTGAACTCGTCGAAATTGATCTTTTGTTTGGTTTTGCTGTTGTGAGCTGAGTACTATGTGGGCTGAGTTTGTTCAGCTACACGAAGGGGGTACTTGAGGTTCAGTATTTAGAATCTGCGGTGATTTTTCAGCTCTATGTTTCCTTAGAGCCATGATTGCAGAAACCTTACTTTCACCGCTAGTTTGACATTGCTCCATCAAAAGTGGTCGCTTGTCATTGACTTAAATATCTGAAAAATTTCTCCCAGGAAGTAGCTGGTAAGATGTCGGATCAATAACTGAATCAGAGTAAAGAGAGTCAACTAGGTATTCTAGCTTCAAAAACTTGAACTCACCATCCGCAAATTTACGGCAGTGGATGGCAGCAGGTCACAGTTTTTTTGCCAGCTCTGTCGTTTGGTTACTGCCCAGTATCACTAGATTCCAAATCAGTGGTTGACTCGTTTTTGACTACTCGGTTTTGCAACCATTCCTCTACAGTCATCGTTCCTTTGACCAAATCTTTGTCATCTTTCAGCAGAAGAAAGCAGTTAGGTGTCTTGGAATGTCCCCGAAGAATGGTTTGAGCCTTGTCTTTGGTTAGGAGAGTACTTCCTAAATCATGGATCCATTTTCTACCATAGCTTGTGGTGCTAGATTCGGTTTTGCTTTCTTTCCCGCAACTGCCGCCGCTGTACATCCGAAAGGACCCAACACATATAATAGTAAAACAGAAGGCAGCAGACTAGATGGATGCTTTTCACCGACGGCAACTTTCGGATATTCTAGATTTTATTGACATATATTTAAATACGAGGGGATAGGAGTCCCGCATTGTTTAGAAATCTACGTGTGCACTTGCCAGATTTGATGAAAGTGCAGAATGAAAAAAAATTATTTCGAGGATTGATGAGTCTTGGTTATTCAATCTTCCTCCGCCTCGCATTGTCCTACTTTGAAAAACCTTGTTCGCATGGTGGTTGGATTTTTCTAGAGCTTCGCACAGATATTCTCAGGGACTTTGTATAAAGTTTCTCACCACAAGCTGTGGCATTAGGAGTAATTTTAGTTTGTAGAGAGTCAATCCTTGTTCTCCAAAAATAAGCACTGAAACTTGATAGTAAATTTCATACCACTTTTTGTACCCCATAGCGTTAAAATCACCTCTTGCTCTTAGTAATTGCGAGCAATCATTCAAACTCTTTCTCAAAAGTTCACTGGCATCTTTGATGCACTCGAGGGATATTTCAGGAATTTTTGAGACGAGACTCGGGTAGATGGCTTGAAGCACTTTTACAGACTTAATGTACGTATCTGTATTTCCTTGGGGCGAATAACAACTTCATTTTTCCATACTCCTTCAAATAGATCTTCAATTTCTGTGCTAGCCTCTTTCAATTATTCCTTGTCAGCGATGACAGTCAGCGCACAGATCCCAGAAAGAAAGATTGCACCCACTTTGGCAGCTTTGTCTGTTCCTCCTATCGAGACAGTGGTGAAAAGAAAAAATGGCTTTTTGGCCCCCCGCCTGGTCAAATTTTCCTCAAAGCGCTGAATGGCAATTTTTTTGTGGGGATGCATGTTTTTTGTGCCATTTTACAAAGATCTATTTCCACACATGGAGTAATCATGTGGGTGGCATCTAGACAAACGCATCAAATGACTTCGATGCTGACCAGTGACGTCGTGGAAAACTTTTTCGAAATGGCACATTGAGTTCAGTTGTTTTACCAGTCTCTGGCTCGCAAGTTAGTGGTCGGAAGTCTGTCATGAGCCACAAGACTGTTTCAGATGACTGCTCATTAGAGACACCAAAAACCAGCTGCAACAAAAATGGTGAATCGCCACTATAGGTCAGCTTTGCTGTCTTAGGGAATTTGTTTGGCTGTACAACCAACACAATTCTTGGTCGCCTGCTGTGGTGGGACCAACGTTCTGCTCCATAGCGTATCTGCTGTCTTTTCCACAGTACTCTGAATTTGATGATAAAATTAATCAAAGGGGTACGCTCATTCATAAAATTGAATTCCAATTGATTAACCCTTGGCTATGGATTCCATTAACAATGATTAACTATTTGCTCCTAATACCCTACTGGCTTTTCTCTGTAACGCAGCCAAAGTGCCTAATTTAGCTAAAGAGCAAATAAAGTTAAGCACACTGACTATATATAACATATAATTGATGCCAAGACTAATAATCATGAGAGATATTTTTCCAAAACAAAACTGACTAACCTGCGAAACAGAAAACGCTGCTAGTCGACTGTACACTAATGTTGACATCGAGTAGCCTGAAAGCGAGCCTGGTAACCTCCACGACACCAATCTCAGAGCTTTATCCACAGATATCCACGCGTAATCCTTGAAGCTCCGTGGTTTTCAGTGAAAGAAACGCAAGTGGTTTAACGCAAGAAACTAGGTCACTTCGAAATCCAGAAAATGTTTTCTCGGGCTTACAGAAGTTTTTAAAGTGGACCAATATTTCGGCGGTTGCTCGACGAACGTGTCTAGGAGAAAGAACGGATGATTTGAAGCCTGTAATTTCAAGCCGAGATGGAATAGTGTTGATAATATTGTCAACGTTTCCGGTTTTTGTCGCCTTAGCCAAATTTTCCGAAGACCCCAGTTTTTTAAATAGGCGAGTAATTATAAAACGGGTCAAAAAAGTAAATCTAGACTTTTTGCGACCACCTTTTCCGCGTTTTATTCTCTGGGAGTCTTTTTCAGCTACTTCCATTAGTCCTTGGAGGCTAATTCTATGACATCGAACATAAAACAAAACTTGGCGCCAAAATCTTTCAGACCCTTTTGGAGTGCGCCATTCTTGTATTTTCTCCAGTGCTCTCTTCTGGTTAGTCTTGCGAGGAGTCACATGCTTCAGAAAATGAATCTGATGGTGCCTGTATAAGGATGCGGTTGCTGAATTTCTTGATGGTTCTGAGGGTGATGGAAGAGCTAATGGTTGTGAAATTGCTGATTCTGTTGATGCCTTGGTTCTTGATGAATTTCCTAGCTGTTTTAAGGGCGGTGTCGATCTGTTCTGATGGTTTATAACACTAAAAAGTGAGTATTTGGGTTCCTCCGTTTTTCGTTCCACGGTATTTCCTTGATACCCATCTGCACGAGAAGAATTAACTTCTGCACGATGCCTGCTGCTACTGCAATCGAATGACTCCGTTGCCGTGGTATTGCTATTTTTCGCACAAGATCGTCAACTTCCAATGTAGTTTCATCGACCATTTCTGAAACTATTCTTTTCACTGTTCGATATTTGTTTGCCAATTCTTTTCCTGCTAATTTGTCAAGACCTTAGGCGTCTAGATATTCGATCATTATCTGATGCTATCGAATAGCAATTCCACAAATGTTGATCCATAGTTTTCTCAGTCATCGAAGAGTCGTTTTTCGTATCGGGCGAGTCGTTCAATTGTATGTCGTTTCGTATGCGTCGGTTTCTGCGTCCCGATTTGTACCTCGGTTATTCGACTGTCGTTTTGTATGTCGGTTTGTTTGTCGGTACGTCGAGGAGTGTCGTATCAATTTTTGTCAATATTCGTGTCGGTTTTGTTTGTCGAAATTGTTTCAGGTGCAGTAACGAATGAATTTAGAAGATTTTCAAACTGAATTTGAAAGAGATGCAGTGATGAATGAATAGAGGGTGTTACTTAAGTTAATTATATCCGTGGAAGTACCAATTTGCTTAAATGGAAAACTAGTTGTGGATTATGGTGTCATTTTTAACTCGGCCTTACCGATTTGGCCAAACTTTTCGAAACAATTATGAAGCTTCATAGCGTCATAATTGTTTCGATACTTTTTAAGCCGTCAACTAAAATAGCACAAACTGTTTCTTGAGTTTATTTAATTGGATTTTCAAGTGTTAGATTTCAAAATCCGTGATTATCATACGCTCCTCAAATGGTTATGGTAATCGGAGGAGATCAATAATTCTTGAAATACCCAGTTTAACTAAACCTTGTAGTTCTAGGTTATACCCTTTTTTCCTGTGATTTTTGACTTCGCCAAACCGACTTAGCATAACCTGGGTTAAGCTTCAAAGCCAGCGGATAGACTTCATAGCCAACTGGAGTCATAATTATTTCGATACTTTTTAAGCCGTCAACTAAAAGTGTCACTAATTAGCGTTTCTTGAGTTTGATTAATTGGATTTTCAAGTGTTAGATGTCATAATTCGTGATTATCAAAACCCCTCTTATACGCTCCTCATTTTTCCTGTTATATGGCCCAACATTTTGCCATCTTGAAAAAAGTGTTTCACCTTCTAAAATAATTTTCCCAGAAAACAAAGCACTAATTATATCATCGTTTCTGAATTTTATGTGTAGCCGTTTAGTTTAACAATTCATCCCAAATACGGAAATAGTCCATTCAGTTTTGCAAAATCTCAAACCTGACAGGAGTTAATGGCGCCGTTCAGTCTATTTCTCATCCCAAATACTGAAGTAGTCGTTCATTCGAGGTTTGTAAAATCTCAAATCTTGACGGAGAGGAATGTTTAATGGCGCCGTGCAGTCTATCCCAAATAGTGAAAATCTCAAATTTTGACCGAAAATAATTTGCAATGACGCCGCGCAGTCTATTGCCCATCCTAAAAACCGAATAGTTTGTTCTAGTTTCGCAAAATCGCAATAGTTCTTGTTGCAGTTCAAGTCAATCTCAAATACTGATCAGTTCGTTCCACTTTCGTTGCAATTTACATTGCAAATTTTAACTCAATGAGAAAAACTCAATATACACTGAGAAGTTTTTTGCAGTTACCAAATCCCAAACATTGACAAATCCCAATACTGATTAAATCCCAAATACTGAAAAATCTCAATTACTGGCAAAACCCTAGATACTGACAAAATCCCAATTACTGACAAAATCCCAAATACTGACAAAATCGCATTACTGAAAAAACCCCAAATACTGACACAATCCCAAATGCTGAAAAAATCCCAAACCTTGAGAAAATCCCAATTACTGACAAAATTCCAAACACTGACAAAATTATAATTACTGACAAAATCCCAGATACTGACAAAATCCCAAATATTGACAAAATCCAAATTACTGACAAAACATTCTGCAATTGTACAACTTTTTGTCAGTAATTGGGAATTTGTCAGTATTTGGGATTTAGCAGAACTGCAACGAACTATAATCAGTATTTGGAATTTTGCAGAACAGCAACGAACTATAATCAGTATTTGGGATTATAAAATGGGGGGGGGGGGTAGTTAACAGTGTACAAAATTCGTGGAGGCAATTTAGAGGTATCTATAACTTAATAGGATGGTATTCCCCGGGTTGCGCCTTATGGTGGGCAACCCGAGTCGCTACAAAGGTACCACAGAGGGGAGAAAATAACAAGATCCAAAACCGCGGAATTGATTTTTTATTATTGAAAAACCGCGGTTAATCCTATCAGTTTAATTTAAAAATATTTTCAGATCTGATTCGGTTTTATTTTCAATTGAATTTCCTTTATTCATTACCGATCAATCCGATATATGACTGGCTTCGAGTGCAAAAGTAAGTTTATCATGATTCTTAACGTTTACCATAGAATACTAACGGGTCTCATGGCCTGGAGGTAAAGAATATGGCTCCGAAACAAGAAGATAAGATATCGAACCGCGCCTCTGCAGGTTGTTTTCAAAACAACAAAGTAAACGTGCATCACAATTATTGTGGCATAAAAGAGGTTTTTTTAAAAAAAAAAATGTATATCATAATAAAATTTGAGGCTCGCATTTCACAATTGAGGTACCGTTTTCACATCCTAAAGGTTATCACAAATGGGGCAAAGGTCACTGTTTGATGTGGCAAAGGTTCTAAAATAATAGATCCCGGTTTCTAAAAAAAACTGATATAGATAGTGATTAAGAACTTGCGGATTCCACTAAAATTTTTGGATCTTTTTCCTTTTACCCACCTCACATATGAATCAATTTTATATTGCACGGAGTTCTTTGCTTTTGTAACGAGAGCTAACGGTGTCATAGCCTAATTATAGTCCGCATACCAATTTTTTAAACAAAATCGATAATGTGAAAAAAAAATTTTACTGTCTAAATATTAATCCTTTCTCGGACTGATTTGATTTTTCTTTTCGTTTCCAGAAGTACTATCATTGAACAAGGGCACTGCTCCAACGGCACCGCTCCAGTTACTGTTGGTAATACAGTTACAGCTCCAGAAGTGACAAGTACTATCGATGAACATACCTCGGAAGTCCCCCATCGGTGCGCCAAGTTGCCCATCGGTGTGCCAGCTGCGCCAATTAGGATGGTACCCCTTACCGAGGTACCGAATGGACCGTGTCTGAGGCCAGATCCAGTTCCTCTCGTACCAGAGTTCGTTTCGCCCTTTGCTCTACCAGGCTCCATTTCACCCATCTTAGTCTGGTTGAAGCAGATCTGTGAACAGATGTACGACCTCCTCTGGTGCGGATACAGAAAGCAAAAGCTCTTCGGGAAAAACCGCAGAATTTTGCCGTGGTTTCAGGCAGCTCTTGTAGCACGAGTGCCAGTCAGACTGACATGTTACCTTCAATTGACCATGGCAAACTAAGGGAGAGACCTTCGCATGTAAGCATCTGAACCTAAAACTAGCTCAAAGTCGTTATAATTAAATTTCGATCATCTTTTTCGGTTATTTTGTTAGATCATGCCTGCCTCAAGTATAATACAGTGCGTGCCTGCGGTTGATCTTGTCATATGGATCCAGTCAGACTGATTTATTGACCAACAAGGAGCTTTGTTACTTCCATCGGCTAAATCCATCAAAAAGGTTCAAAAGCCAACTAGCGGATAGTTGCAAGTTTGACAGCCTAATGTATGGGGACAATTTCAACAACGAAATTTTGAAGGAATACCTCGAGGAACTCAGAGCTAGACGGTACATCTCGAAGAAAAGGATAATCAGTTTGTAAAGTAATTAGACTCCTAATAAGACTCCAGTTTTCAAATAAGTTTAACCTCACATTTGTGCTCAATCCTATGAATATATACAATAAATTAAGCCAGCTGATGTTCAAACTTTGTTCCGATCAATGCCGCCAATGTTCTGGAATATAATTGATGCTGATGCTTCCTTGTCGGCCGCCACAAAATTGTCTGTCCCAAAAGCAGTCAAGGTTGTGTCGTTGGGACAGGTACATAAAAGGAAATTGGAGAAGACAGAAGTACCGACGAAGGAGTCAACCTACCTGCTGTTATCGAAGGCTGGTGCAATAACACCATTTCACCAGGATTTCTCAGGTACATCTGTGATGTAATTTTTAGTGAAAGAATAAACAAAAATTGGTGCACAATATTTTCAACGAAATTTATAAATGGGTTCCCTTTATTTTTTTTCTTTTAGGCTGCAAAATATTTTATTTGATGGCCCCGTTGGTCAAGAATAAGCAGACAATCCAGGAATATCTGATGCAGCAATCTCTGGGTTGGAAACCAATATTTCCCGGGGATGACCCTCGCTGTGATGCTGGAGGGTCTCAGAAAGTTGTTCTGACGGAGCGCCAGGCTCTTGTTATGCCAGCTGGCATGATACACATGGTTGAAACGCAAAGAGTCAGTGGCTTTGGGTGTCAATTTCATTCATCGTGGACACCTGCTGACGGCTGCCAGAGGCTTTCGACATGAGCGGAAAGACGAAGAGCCCTTCAGCAGCTGCTACCCTGCTTTTCCGATGTTGGCTCTGAATGAGCTTATGGTGCATCTGTGGTTAGTATCAAAGATTAAACTGATACATTTTGTCGAAATAGATGAAAATAGAGAAAGATATTTTTATAGCACCAGAGACGCGATCCCGCCGCAAGAATTAGAAGATCTGGAGGAGGTCTGGAGAATTCTGAATGCGCACGACAAAGCCTTAGATAACCACCTTGCCAGAATAATTTACATAGGTACTTCTGGCCAAATTTCATCCCAAATACAGAAATACTTAATTCCGTATCCCAAAAACTGCACCCAGTTTAATCGCATATACTGAAATACTCAATTAATTGCAAAGTTGAGTTTTGTCATCCCCTATACTGAAATGCTTAATTCATCCCAAAAACTCAGTTTAACTTCTCATGCTAACTTTTGATAGTTTTGTATTTTAATTTAACAACTAAGGAAAGGCTAGCGAATAAAAAAGATATGAACAGTCGCTTCCAACACCATTGCGGGTCATGCGGAGAATTGCCAGTGGGGGCATTGCCTGCCCAAATATCAGTCAAAAGGACCTGAAGACTTTCTAGTACCACATTCAAATATATAATCTGGACAGTTTTTTCAACGAAAATGTACAAAATGACTAGATTTTTTTATTTGATATTTTAAAAACAGTTTGTTTTTAATTTTTAAAATGCAGTCTGAGTAACTAACTGAAGTACTGAATTTCAGAAAAATGATGAATGCGACTAGTGAACCACAAACGCAGACAGACGATAGTGAAATGTGCCGCATCTGCTGTCATGATGGATGGCATCTGTACAAAATACACAATGGGGATGTGGAGCACAAGCTGTGCTCTGTCTGCTGGCGAAAACTACAGGATGCGCCTCATCCAAAGTAACCTTCTGTCGGCAGGACTTGCCGCCTTTCTACTCGTTCATGCCGCACATGTAACTATTGCTTTTGACCTTGTTTATTGCATGTTAAACTAACTAAACCCGGTGCCAAGTGAACAATCTCTTCTTTCCACCTTTGACCACTAACATGAACCTTCCTAATGTAAACCACAAAAGAACATTCAACCCTTCCTCCAAATCGATCATGCTTTACCTTTGTTTAGTTCCGCCGACACGGACGAGGATACAAATGACAAGGATAGCGATGAGGAGGGAGGAGACCAGATCAAAATCGAGACAGTGCCCTACCGTGACTCCGACTCGGAGTCGGACCGGAGCAACTGAGGAGTGTCTCCGACTTTGAACTGCTCTCGGGCAGTGACGAGGAGGAGAGCACTGCCTTGGACGCTCTTGTGCTCTCCTACGTGCGGGGTCGTGGTCGCAGTCGCGGGCACGCTGTGGCTTTTAATAGGCGAATCGAAGAGGTCTCCTCGAGTGATGATGACATGCCCAATAATTTGGCAAGCGGTTGGGGGCGCAGTCGCGGACGAGAAGCGCCGTCAGTCACCGCGACTGCAGATCTGCCAGGCCGGGCCCGGGGCAGAGGACGCGCCAGAACCGCTGCGTCATCCCAGCGAGGGGTCGGACCCTCATCGTGAAGGTTGAAAATCTCAAAATATATTACTAAAATGGTTTTTGACAAGTTTTTGGGAAAATTGTTTTTTGCCGTCACTCAACATGCCAACATGCCGTCTCATTTCTCTGCAAATCGCAGAACCACACATCGTCACTCATTACCCACACAATCGGATAGTATACCTACCTACCTTCACTAATCGCTAAGTTTCAAAATCTCAAATCTCAAAATATATGACTAAAATGGTTTGTGACTAGTTTTTTAGAAAACTTTTTTTAGTGCAAAAATGCTGCCGTCAGAGTATAACCTTTCACAGAAAGCCTTTCATTCCTCTGCGAATCGCAGAACCACACATCGTCACTAATTACCCACACAATCGGAAATCGGATAGTATACCTACCATCACTTATCGTTAAGTTTCAAAATCTCAAATCTCAAAATATACTACTAAAATGATTTGTGACTAGTTTATTAGAAAACTGTTTTTTAGCGCAAAATACCGTCATCAGAGTATAGCCTTTCACAGAAATCCTTTCATTCCTCTGCGAATCGCAGAACTACACATTGTCACTCATTACCCACACAATCGGTTAGTATGCCAACCTTCACAAATCGGTAAGTTTCAAAATCTCAAATCTCAAAATATACTACTAAAATGATTTGTGACTAGTTAATTAGAAAACTGTTTTCTAGTGCAAAAATGCCGCCGTCAGAGTATAGCCCTTCGCAGAAATCCTTTCATTCCTCTGCGAATCGCAGAACCACACATCGTCACTGTTTACCCACACAATCGGATAGTATGCCAAGCTTCACTTATCGGTAAGTTTCAAACATTCGAAAATTGCGAAACATATTACTAGAATGGTTTGTGACTAGTTTATTAGAAAACTGTTTTTAGTGCAAAAATGCTGCCGGCAGAGTATAGCCTTTCGCAGAAATCCTTTCATTCCTCTGCGAATCGCAGAACCACACATCGTCACTGTTTACCCACCCAAATGGATAGTATGCCAACCTTCACTTATCGGTAAGTTTTAAAATCTCAATTCTCAAAATATATTACAAAAACGATTTGTGACTAGTTTATTAGAAAACTGTTTTTAGTGCAAAAATGCTGCCGGCAGAGTATAGCCTTTCACAGAAAGCCTTTCATTCCTCTGCAAATCGCAGAACCACACATTGTCACTCATTACCAACACAACCCGAAAGTATGCAAAGCTTCACTTATCGGTAACTTTCAAAATCTCAAATCTCAAAAAATATTACTAAAATGGTTTGTGACTAGTTTATTAGAAAATTGTTTTTAGTGCAAAAATGCCGCCGTCCGCAGAGTATAGCCTTTCACAGATAGCCTATTATTCCTCTGCGAATCGCAGAACCACACATCGTCACTCATTACCCACAAAATCGGATAGTACGCCAACCCTCACTTGTCGGTAAGTTTCAAAATCTCAAAATATATTACTTCAAAGGTTTGTGACTAGTTATTTAGAAAATTGTTTTTAGTGCAAAAATGCCGCCGTCAGAATATCTTTTCAAAGAAACCATTTCATTCCTCTGCGATTCGCAGAACCACACATCGTCACTCATTACCCACAAAATTGGATAGTATACCTACCTTCACTTATCGGTAAGTTTCAAAATCTGAAGTTTCAAAATATATTATTAAAATGTTTTGCGACTAGTTTATTAGAAAACTGTTTTTAGAGCAAAAATGCTGCCGTCAGAGTATAGCCTTTCACAGAAAGCCTTGCATTCCTCTGCGAATCGCAGAACCACACATTGTCACTCATTACCCACACAACCCGATAGTATGCCAAGCTTCACTTATCGGTAAGTTTCAAAATCTCAAATCTCAAAAAATATTACTAAAATGGTTTGTAACTAGTTTATTAGAAAAATGTTTTTGGTGCAAAAATGCCGCCGTCCGCAGAGTATAGCCTTTCCCAGATAGCCTTTCATTCCTCTGCAAATCGCAGAACGACACATCGTCACTGTTTACCCACACAATCGGATAGTATGCCAAGCTTCACTTATCGGTAAGTTTCAAACACCCAAAAATTGCGAAAAACATTACAAAAATGGTTTGTGAGTAGTTTATTAGAAAACTGTTTTAGTGCAAAAATGCTGCCGACAGAGTATAGCCTTTCACAGAAAGCCTTTCATTCCTCTGCAAATCGCAGAACCCCACATTGTCACTCATTACCCACACAACCCGATAGTATGCCAAGCTTCACTTATCGGTAACTTTCAAAATCTCAAATCTCAAAAAATATTACTAAAATGGTTTGTGACTAGTTTATTAGAAAATTGTTTTTAGTGCAAAAATGCCGCCGTCCGCAGAGTATAGCCTTTCACAGATAGCCTATTATTCCTCTGCGAATCGCAGAACCACACATCGTCACTCATTACCCACAAAATCGGATAGTACGCCAACCCTCACTTGTCGGTAAGTTTCAAAATCTCAAAATATATTACTTCAAAGGTTTGTGACTAGTTATTTAGAAAATTGTTTTTAGTGCAAAAATGCCGCCGTCAGAATATCTTTTCAAAGAAACCATTTCATTCCTCTGCGATTCGCAGAACCACACATCGTCACTCATTACCCACAAAATTGGATAGTATACCTACCTTCACTTATCGGTAAGTTTCAAAGTCTGAAGTTTCAAAATATATTATTAAAATGTTTTGCGACTAGTTTATTAGAAAACTGTTTTTAGAGCAAAAATGCTGCCGTCAGAGTATAGCCTTTCACAGAAAGCCTTTCATTCCTCTGCGAATCGCAGAACCACACATTGTCACTCATTACCCACACAACCCGATAGTATGCCAAGCTTCACTTATCGGTAAGTTTCAAAATCTCAAATCTCAAAAAATATTACTAAAATGGTTTGTAACTAGTTTATTAGAAAAATGTTTTTGGTGCAAAAATGCCGCCGTCCGCAGAGTATAGCCTTTCCCAGATAGCCTTTCATTCCTCTGCAAATCGCAGAACGACACATCGCCACTGTTTACCCACACAATCGGATAGTATGCCAAGCTTCACTTATCGGTAAGTTTCAAACACCCAAAAATTGCGAAAAACATTACAAAAATGGTTTGTGACTAGTTTATTAGAAAACTGTTTTAGTGCAAAAATGCTGCCGACAGAGTATAGCCTTTCACAGAAAGCCTTTCATTCCTCTGCAAATCGCAGAACCCCACATTGTCACTCATTACCCACACAACCCGATAGTATGCCAAGCTTCACTTATCGGTAAGTTTCAAAATCTCAAATCTCAAAAAATATTACTAAATGGTTTTTGACTAGTTTATTAGAAAATTGTTTTTAGTGCAAAAATGCCGCCATCCGCAGAGTATAGCGTTTCACAGATAGCCTTTCATTCCTCTGCGAATCGCAGAACCACACATCGTCACTCATTACCCACAAAAACGGATAGTATGCCAACCCTCACTTGTCGGTAAGTTTCAAAATCTCAAAATATATAACTTCAAAGGTTTGTGACTAGTTCAATAGAAAATAGTTTTTAGTGCAAAAATGCCGCCGTCAGAATATCTTTTCACAGAAACCCTTTCATTCCTCTGCGATTCGCAGAACCACACATCGTCACTCATTGACCACAAAACCGGATACTATACCTACCTTCACTTATCGGTAAGTTTCAAAAACTGAAGTTTCAAAATATATAACTAAATTGTTTTATGTCTAGTTTATTAGAAAACTATTTTCTAGTGCAAAATGCCGCCGTCAGAGTATAGCGTTTCGCAGAAATCTTTTCATTCCTCTACGAATCGCAGAACCACACATCGTCACTGTTTACCCACACAATCGGATAGAATGCCAAGCTTCACTTATCGGTAAGTTTCAAAATCTCAAATCTCGAAACAAACTACTAAAATGGTTTGTGACTAGTTTATTAGAAAATTGTTCTTAGTATAAAAAAAATGCTGCCGTCGGAGTATAGCCTTTCACAGAAAGCCTTTCACTCCTCTGCAAATCGCAGAACCACACATTGTCACTCATTACCCACACAACCCGGTAGTATGCCAAGCTTCACTTATCGGTAAGTTTCAAAATCTCAAATCTCGAAACAAACTACTAAAATGGTTTGTGACTAGTTTATTAGAAAATTGTTTTTAGTGCAAAAATGCTGCCGTCGGAGTATAGCCTTTCACAGAAAGCCTTTCATTCCTCTGCAAATCGCAGAACCACACATCGTCACTCATTACCCACAAAATCGGATAGTATGCCAACCCTCACTTGTCGTTAAGTTTCAAAATCTCAAAATATATTACTTTAAAGGTTTGTGACTAGTTCATTAGAAAATTGTTTTCAGTGCAAAAATGCCGCCGTCAGAATATCCTTTCACAGAAACCCTTTCATTCCTCTGCGATTCGCAGAGCCACACATCGTCACTCATTACCCACACAATCGGATAGTATACCTACCTTCACTTGTCGGTAAGTTTCAAAATCTCAATTCTCAAAATATATTACTAAAACGATTTGTGACTAGTTTATTAGAAAACTGTTTTTAGAGCAAAAATGCTGCCGTCAGAGTATAGCCTTTCACAGAAAGCCTTTCATTCCTCTGCGAATCGCAGAACCACACATCGTCACTGTTTACCCACACAATCGGATAGAATGCCAAGCTTCGCTTATCGGTAAGTTTCAAAATCTCAAATCTCGAAACAAACTACTAAAATGGTTTGTGACTAGTTTATTAGAAAATTGTTCTTAGTGCAAAAATGCTGCCGTCGGAGTATAGCCTTTCACAGAAAGCCTTTCACTCCTCTGCAAATCGCAGAACCACACATTGTCACTCATTACCCACACAACCCGGTAGTATGCCAAGCTTCACTTATCGGTAAGTTTCAAAATCTCAAATCTCGAAACAAACTACTAAAATGGTTTGTGACTAGTTTATTAGAAAATTGTTTTTAGTGCAAAAATGCTGCCGTCGGAGTATAGCCTTTCACAGAAAGCCTTTCATTCCTCTGCAAATCGCAGAACCACACATCGTCACTCATTACCCACAAAATCGGATAGTATGCCAACCCTCACTTGTCGTTAAGTTTCAAAATCTCAAAATATATTACTTTAAAGGTTTGTGACTAGTTCATTAGAAAATTGTTTTCAGTGCAAAAATGCCGCCGTCAGAATATCCTTTCACAGAAACCCTTTCATTCCTCTGCGATTCGCAGAGCCACACATCGTCACTCATTACCCACACAATCGGATAGTATACCTACCTTCACTTGTCGGTAAGTTTCAAAATCTCAATTCTCAAAATATATTACTAAAACGATTTGTGACTAGTTTATTAGAAAACTGTTTTTAGAGCAAAAATGCTGCCGTCAGAGTATAGCCTTTCACAGAAAGCCTTTCATTCCTCTGCGAATCGCAGAACCACACATTGTCACTCATTACCCACACAACCCGACAATATGCCAAGCTTCACTTATCGGTAAGTTTAAAATCTCAAATCTCGAAACAAACTACTAAAATGGTTTGTGACTAGTTTATTAGAAAATTGTTTTTAGTGCAAAAATGCTGCCGTCGGAGTATAGCCTTTCACAGAAAGCCTTTCATTCCTCTGCGAATCGCAGAACCACACATCGTCACTCAATACCCACAAAATCGGATAGTATGCCAACCCTCACTTGTCGGTAAGTTTCAAAATCTCAAAATTTATTACTTCAAAGTTTTGTGACTAGTTCATTAGAAAATTGTTTTTAGTGCAAAAATGCCGCTGTCAGAATATTCTTTCGCAGAAACCCTTTCATTCCTCTGCGATTCGCAGAACCACACTTCGTCACTCATTACCCACACAATCGGATAGTATACCTACCTTCACTTATCGGTAAGTTTTAAAATCTCAATTCTCAAAATATATTACAAAAACGATTTGTGACTAGTTTATTAGAAAACTGTTTTTAGCGCAAAAATGTCGCCATCAGATTATAGCCTTTCACAAAAATCCTTTCATTCCTCTGCGAATCGCAGAACCACACATTGTCACTCATTACCCACACAATCGGATAGTATGCCAACCTTCACTTATCGGTAAGTTTCAAAAGCTCAAATCTCACAATATATATTACTAAAATGTTTTGTGACTAGTTCATTAGAAAACAGTTTTTAGTGCAAAAATGCCGCCGTCAGAATATAGCCTTTCACAGAAAACCTTCAAGTCCTCTGCGAATCGATCGCAGAACCACACATCGTGACTCATTACCCACACAATTGGACAGTATACCTACCTTCACTTATCGGTAAGTTTTAAAATCTCAATTCTCAAAATATATTACAAAAACGATTTGTGACTAGTTCATTAGAAAATTGTTTTTAGTGCAAAAATGCCGCCGTCAGAATATTCTTTCACAGAAACCCTTTCATTCCTCTGCGGTTTGCAGAACCACACATCGTCACTCATTACCCACACAATCGGATAGTATACCTACCTTCACTTATCGGTAAGTTTTAAAATCTCAATTCTCAAAATATATTACAAAAACGATTTGTGACTAGTTTATTAGAAAACTGTTTTTAGCAAAAAAAAATGCCGCCATCAGGTTATAGCCTTTCACAGATAGCCTTTCAATCCTCTGCAAATTGCAGAACCAAACATCGTCACTCATTACCCACACAATCGGATAAAGTGTCAACCTTCACTTATCGGTAAGTTTCACAACCTCAAAATATATTACTTATAAGGTTTGTGACTAGTTCATAAGAAAAATGTTTCTAGTGCAAATACGCCGCCGTCAGAGTATAGCCTCTCACAGAAAGCCTTTCATTCCTCTGCGAATCGCAGAACCACACATCCTCACTCAATACCCACACAATCGGATAGTATGCCAAGCTTCACTTATCGGTAAGTTTCAAAATCTCAAATCTCAAAATGTATTAGTAAAACGATTTGTGACTAGTTTATTAGAAAACTGTGTTTTAGCGCAAAAATGCCGCCGTCAGAGTATAGCCTTTCACAGAAAGCCTTTCATTCCCCTGCTAATCGCAGAACCACACATTGTCACTGTTTACCCACACAATCGGATAGGATGCCAACCTTCACTTGTGGGTAAGTTTCAAAATCTCAAATCTCAAAATAAATCACTAAAATGGTTTGCGACTAGTTTATTAGAAAATTGTTTTTAGTGCAAAAATGCCGCCGTCCGCAGAATGTGGCCTTTCACAGAAAGCCTTTCATTCCTCTGCGAATCGCAGAACCACACATTGTCATTCATTAACCACACAATCGGATAGTATGCCAGCCTTCACTTATCGCTAAATTTCACAACCTCAAAAAAATTTACTTACATGGTTTTTGACTAGTTCATTTAAAAATTGTTTTTAGTGCAAAAAAGCCGCCGTCAGAGTAAAGCGTTTCACAGAAAGCCTTTCATTCCTATGCAATTCGCAGAACCACACATCGTCACTCATTACCCACACAATCGGATAGGATGCCAACCTTCACTTGTGGGTAAGTTTCAAAATCTCAAATCTCAAAATATATTACTGAAACGATTTGTGACTAGTTTATTAGAAAACTGTTTTTAGCGCAAAATGCCGCCGTCAGAGTATAGCCTTTCACAGAAATCCTTTCATTCCTCTGCGAATCGCAGAACCACACATTGTCACTCATTAACCACACAATCGGATAGTATGCCAACCTTCACTTGTGGGAAAGTTTCAAAATCTCAAATCTCAAAATAAATCACTAAAATGGTTTGCGACTAGTTTATTAGAAAATTGTTTTTAGTGCAAAAATGCCGCCGTCCGCAGAATGTGGCCTTTCACAGAAAGCCTTTCATTCCTCTGCGAACCGCAGAACCACACATTGTCATTCATTAACCACACAATCGGATAGTATGCCAACCTTCACTTGTCGGTAAATTTCACAACCTCAAAAAATTTTACTTACATGGTTTTTGACTAGTTCATTTAAAAATTGTTTTTAGTGCAAAAAAGCCGCCGTCAGAGTAGAGCGTTTCACAGAAAGCCTTTCATTCCTATGCAATTCGCAGAACCACACATCGTCACTCATTACCCACACAATTAGATAGTATACCTACCTTCACTTATCGGTAAGTTTCAAAATCTCAAATCTCAAAATATATCACTGAAACGATTTGTGACTACTTTATTAGAAAACTGTTTTTTAGCGCAAAAATGACGCCGTCAGAGTATAGCCTTTCACAGAAAGCCTTTCATTCCTCTGCGAATCGCAGAACCACACATTGTCACTCATTAACCACACAATCGGATAGTATTCCAACCTTCACTTATCGGTAAGTTTCAAAATCTCAAATCTCAAAATAAATCACTACGACTAGTTTAATAGAAAGTTATGCGACTAGTTTAATAGAAAGTTATTTTTGGTGCAAAAATGCCGCCGTCCGCAGAATGTAGCTTTTCACAGATAGCCTTTCATTCCTCTGCGAATCGCAGAACCACTCCTCGTCACTCATTACCCACACAATCGACTAGGATGCCAACCTGCACTTGTCGGTAAGTTTCAAAATCTCAAATCTCAAAGAATATTACTAAAATGATTTGTGACTAGTTTATTAGAAAATAGTTTCTAGTGCAAAAATGCCGCCGTCAGAGTATATCTTTTCACAGAAAACCTTTCATTCCTCTGCGAATCGCAGAACCACACATCGTCACTCATTACCCAACAAATCGGATAGTATGCCAACCATCACTTGTCGTTAAGTTTCAAAATCTCAAAATATATTACTTTAAAGGTTTGTGACTAGTTCATTAGAAAATTGTTTTCAGTGCAAAAATGCCGCCGTCAGCATATCCTTTCACAGAAACCCTTTCATTCCTCTGCGATTCGCAGAGCCACACATCGTCACTCATTACCCAAACAATCGGATAGTATTCCTACCTTCACCTAACGGTAAGTTTCAAAATCTCAAACCTCAAAACATTTTACTAAAACAGTTTGTGACTAGTTGATTAGAAAACTGTTTTTTAGCGCAAAAATGCCACCGTCAGAGTATAGCCTTTACAGAAAACCTTTCATTCCTCTGCGAATCGCAGAACCACACATCGTCACTCATTACCCAGCAAATCGGATAGTATGCCAACCATCACTTGTCGTTAAGTTTCAAAATCTCAAAATATATTACTTTAAAGGTTTGTGACTAGTTCATTAGAAAATTGTTTTCAGTGCAAAAATGCCGCCGTCAGCATATCCTTTCACAGAAACCCTTTCATTCCTCCGCGATTCGCAGAGCCACACATCGTCACTCATTACCCAAACAATCGGATAGTATTCCTACCTTCACCTAACGGTAAGTTTCGAAATCTCAAACCTCAAAACATTTTACTAAAACAGTTTGTGACTAGTTGATTAGAAAACTGTTTTTTAGCGCAAAAATGCCACCGTCAGAGTATAGCCTTTCACAGAAATCCTTTCATTCCTCTGCGAATCGCAGAACCACACATTGTCACTCTTTACCCACACAATCGGATAGTATGCCAACCTTAACTTATCGGTAAGGTTCAAAATCTCGAATCTCAAAATGTACTACTAAAATGTTTTGTGACAAATTTAATAGAAAATTATTTTTATTGCAAAAATGCCGCCGTCCGCAGAATGTAGCTTTTCACAGATAGCCTTTCATTCCTCTGCGAATCGCAGAACCACACATCGTCACTCATTGCCCACACAATCGGATAGTATGCCAACCTTCACTTATCGGTAAGTTTCACAGCCTCAAAATATATTACTTACATGTTTCTGACGAGTTCATTAGAAAATGGTTTCTAGTGCAAAAAAGCCGCTGTCAGAGTATAGCCTTTCACAGAAAACCTTTCATTCCTCTGCGAATCGCAGAACCAGACGTCGTCACTCATTACCCACACAATCAGATAGGATGCCAACCTTCACTTGTCGGTAAGTTTCAAAATCTCAAAATATATTAATTACATGTTTCTGACTAGTTCATTAGAAAATAGTTTTTAGTGCAAAAAAGCCGCCGTCAGAGTATAACCTTTCACAGAAAGCCTTTCATTCCTCTTTGATTCGCAGAACCACACATCGTCACTCATTACCCACACAATCGGATAGTATGCCAACCTTCACATATCAGTAAGTTTCAAAATCTCAAATCTCAAAGTATATTACTAAAATGATTTGTGACTAGTTTTTTAGAAAACAGTTTTTAGTGCAAAAATGCCGCCGTCAGAGTATAGCCTTTCACAGAAATCCTTTAATTCCTCTTCGAATCGCAGAACCGCACATCTTCACTCAATACCCACACAATAGAATAGTATGCCAACCTTCACTTATCGGTAAATTTCAAAACCTCAAAATATATTACTTTTATGGTTTGTGACTAGTTCATAAGAAAAATGTTTCTATTGCAAAAACGCCGCCGTCAGAGTATAGCCTCTCACAGAAAGCCTTTCATTCCTCTGCGAATCGCAGAACCACACATCGTCACTCAATACCCACACAATCGGATAGTTTGCCAAGCTTCACTTATCGGTCAGTTTCAAAATCTCAGATCTCAAAATATATTACTAAAACGATTTGTGACTATTTTATTAGAAAACTGTTTTTAGCGCAAAAATGCCGCCGTCAGAGTATAACCTTTCACAGAAAGCCTTTCATTCCTCTGCGAATCGCAGAACCACATATTGTCACTATTTACCCACACAATCGGATAGAATGCCAAGCTTCACTTATCGGTAAGTTTCAAAATCTCAAATCTCGAAACAAACTACTAAAATGGTTTTTGACTAGTTTATTAGAAAATTGTTTTTAGTGCAAAAATGCTGCCGTCGGAGTATAGCCTTTCACAGAAAGCCTTTCATTCCTCTGCAAATCGCAGAACCACACATTGTCACTCATTACCCACACAACCCGATAGTATGCCAAGCTTCACTTATCGGTAAGTTTCGAAATCTCAAATCTCAAAAAATATTACTAAAATGGTTTGTGACTAGTTTATTAGAAAAATGTTTTTGCTGCAAAAATGCCGCCGTCCGCAGAGTATAGCCTTTCCCAGATAGCCTTTCATTCCTCTGCAAATCGCAGAACCACACATCGTCACTCATTACCCACACAATCGGATAGTATGCCAAGCTTCACTTATCGGTAAGTTTCAAAATCTCAGATCTCAAAATATATTACTAAAACGATTTGTGACTATTTTATTAGAAAACTGTTTTTAGCGCAAAAATGCCGCCGTCAGAGTATAACCTTTCACAGAAAGCCTTTCATTCCTCTGCGAATCGCAGAACCACATATTGTCACTATTTACCCACACAATCGGATAGAATGCCAAGCTTCACTTATCGGTAAGTTTCAAAATCTCAAATCTCGAAACAAACTACTAAAATGGTTTTTGACTAGTTTATTAGAAAATTGTTTTTAGTGCAAAAATGCTGCCGTCGGAGTATAGCCTTTCACAGAAAGCCTTTCATTCCTCTGCAAATCGCAGAACCACACATTGTCACTCATTACCCACACAACCCGATAGTATGCCAAGCTTCACTTATCGGTAAGTTTCGAAATCTCAAATCTCAAAAAATATTACTAAAATGGTTTGTGACTAGTTTATTAGAAAAATGTTTTTGCTGCAAAAATGCCGCTGTCCGCAGAGTATAGCCTTTCCCAGATAGCCTTTCATTCCTCTGCAAATCGCAGAACCACACATCGTCACTCATTACCCACAAAATGGGATAGTATGCCAACCCTCACTTGTCGTTAAGTTTCGAAATCTCAAAATATATTACTTTAAAGGTTTGTGACTAGTTCATTAAAAAATTGTTTTCAGTGCAAAAATGCCGCCGTCAGAATATCCCTTTCACAGAAACCCTTTCATTCCTCTGCGAATCGCAGAGCCACACATCGTCACTCATTACCCACACAATCGGATAGTATACCTACCTTCACTTGTCGGTAAGCTTCAAAATCTCAATTCTCAAAATATATTACTAAAACGATTTGTGACTAGTTTATTAGAAAACTGTTTTTAGAGCAAAAATGCTGCCGTCAGAGTATAGCCTTTCACAGAAATCCTTTCATTCCTCTGCGAATCGCAGAACCACGCATCGTCACTCAATACCCACACAATCGGATAGTATGCCAAGCTTCACTTATCGGTAAGTTTCAAAATCTCAGATCTCAAAATATATTACTAAAACGATTTGTGACTAGTTTATTAGAAAACTGTTTTTCAGCGCAAAAATGCCGCCGTCAGAGTATAGCCTTTCACAGAAAGCCTATCATTCCTCTGCGAATCGCAGAACCACACATTGTCACTATTTACCCACTTAATCGGATAGAATGCCAAGCTTCACTTATCGGTAAGTTTCAAAATCTCAAATCTCGAAACAAACTACTAAAATGGTTTGTGACTAGTTTATTAGAAAACTGTTTTTAGTGCAAAAATGCTGCCGTCGGAGTATAGCTTTTCACAGAAAGCCTTTCATTCCTCTGCAAATCGCAGAACCACACATTGTCACTCATTACCCACACAACCCGATAGTATGCCAAGCTTCACTTATCGGTAAGTTTCGAAATCTCAAATCTCAAAAAATATCACTAAAATGGTTTGTGACTAGTTTATTAGAAAAATGTTTTTGGTGCAAAAATGCCGCCGTCCGCAGAGTATAGCCTTTCCCAGATAGCCTTTCATTCCTCTGCAAATCGCAGAACCACACATCGTCACTCATTACCCACAAAATCGGATAGTATGCCAACCCTCACTTGTCGTTAAGTTTCAAAATCTCAAAATATATTACTTTAAAGGTTTGTGACTAGTTCATTAGAAAATTGTTTTCAGTGCAAAAATGCCGCCGTCAGACTATCCTTTCACAGAAACCCTTTCATTCCTCTGCGATTCGCAGAGCCACACATCGTCACTCATTACCCACACAATCGGATAGTATACCTACCTTCACTTGTCGGTAAGCTTCAAAATCTCAATTCTCAAAATATATTACTAAAACGATTTGTGACTAGTTTATTAGAAAACTGTTTTTAGAGCAAAAATGCTGCCGTCAGAGTATAGCCTTTCACAGAAAGCCTTTCATTCCTCTGCGAATCGCAGAACCACCCATTGTCACTCATTTTCCACACAACCCGATAGTATGCCAAGCTTCACTTATCGGTAAGTTTCGAAATCTCAAATCTCAAAAAATATTACTAAAATGGTTTGTGACTTGTTTATTAGAAAATTATTTTTAGTGCAAAAATGCCGCCGTCCGCAGAGTAGATCTTTCACAGATAGCCTTTCATTCCTCTGCGAATCGCAGAACCACACACCGTCACTCATTAACCACACAATCGGATAGTATGCCAACCTTCACTTATCGGTAAGTTTCAAAATCTCAAAAAAATTTACTTACATGGTTTTTGACTAGTTCATTTAAAAAATGTTTTTGGTGCAAAAAAGCCGCCGTCAGAGTATAGCGTTTCACAGAAAGCCTTTCATTCCTATGCATATCGCAGAACCACTTATCGTCACTCATTACCCACACAATCGGATAGGATGCCAACCTTCACTTGTGGGTAAGTTTCAAAATCTCAAATCTCAAAAAATATTACTAAAACGATTCGTGACTAGTTTATTAGAAAACTGTTTTTAGCGCAAAAATGCCGCCGTCAGAGTATAGCCTTTCACAGAAAGCCTTTCATTCCTCTGCGAATCGCAGAACCACACATTGTCACTCATTAACCACAAAATCGGATAGTATGCCAACCCTCACTTGTCGTTAAGTTTCAAAATCTCAAAATATATTACTTTAAAGGTTTGTGACTAGTTCATTAGAAAAATGTTTTCAGTGCGAAAATGCCGCCGTCAGAATATTCTTTCACAGAAACCCTTTCATTCCTCTGCGATTCGCAGAACCACACATCGTCACTCATTACCCACACAATCGGATAGTATACCTACCTTCACTTATCGGTAAGTTTTAAAATCTCAATTCTCAAAATATATTCCAAAACGATTTGTGACTAGTTTTTTAGAAAACTGTTTTTAGCGCAAAAATGCCGCCATCAGATTATAGCCTTTCACAGATAGCATTTCAATCCTCTGCAAATCGCAGAACCACACATCGTCACTCATTACCCACACAATCGGATAAAATGCCAACCTTCACTTATCGGTAAGTTTCAGATCCTCAAAATATATTACTTACATGGTTTCGGACTAGTTCATTAGAAAATTGTTTCTAAAGCAAAAATGCCGCCGTCAGAATATAGCCCTTCACAGAAAATCTTCAATTCCTCTGCGAATCGCAGAACCACACATTGTCACTCATTAACCATACAACCGGATAGTATGCCAACCTTCACTTATCGGTAAGTTTCAAAATCTCAAATCTCAAAATAAATCACTAAAATGGTTTGCGACTAGTTTATTAGAAAATCGTTTTTAGTGCAAAAATGCTGCCGTCCGCAGAATGTGGCCTTTCACAGTAAGCCTTTCATTCCTCTGCGAATCGCAGAACCACACATTGTCATTCATTAACCACACAATCGGATAGTATGCCAACCTTCACTTATCGGTAAATTTCACAACCTCAAAAAAATTTACTTACATGGTTTTTGACTAGTTCAATTAAAAATTGTTTTTAGTGCAAAAAGCCGCCGTCAGAGTATAGCGTTTCACAGAAAGCCTTTCATTCCTATGCAATTCGCAGAACCACACATCGTCACTCATTAACCACACAATCGGATAGTATGCCAACCTTCACTTATCGGTAAGTTTCAAAATCTCAAATCTCAAAATAAACCACAAAAATGGTTTGCGACTAGTTTAATAGAAAGTTATTTTTGGTGCAAAAATGCCGCCGTCCGCAGAATGTAGCCTTTCACAGATAGCCTTTCATTCCTCTGCGAATCGCAGAACCACTCATCGTCACTCATTACCCACACAATCGGATAGTATGCCAACCTTCACTTATTGGTAAGTTTCACAACCTCAAAAAATTTTATTTACATGGTTTTTGACTTGTTCATTAGAAAATTGTTTCTAGTGCAAAAATGCCGCCGTCAGAGTATATCTTTTCACAGAAAACCTTTCATTCCTCTGCGAATCGCAGAAACACACATCGTCACTCATTACCCACACAATCGACTAGGATGCCAACCTGCACTTGTCGGTAAGTTTCAAAGTCTCAAAATATATTACTTTAAAGGTTTGTGACTAGTTCATTAGAAAATTGTTTTCAGTGCAAAAATGCCGCCGTCAGCATATCCTTTCACAGAAACCCTTTCATTCCTCTGCGATTCGCAGAGCCACACATCGTCACTCATTACCCAAACAATCGGATAGTATTCCTACCTTCACCTAACGGTAAGTTTCGAAATCTCAAATCTCAAAACATTTTACTAAAAAAATTTGTGACTAGTTGATTAGAAAACTGTTTTCTAGCGCAAAAATGCCACCATCAGAGTATAGCCTTTCACAGAAATCCTTTCATTCCTCTGCGAATCGCAGAACCACATATTGTCACTCATTACCCACACAATCGGATAGTATGCCAACCTTAACTTATCGGTAAGTTTCAAAATCTCAAATCTCAAAATGTACTACTAAAATGTTTTGTGACTAGCTTAATAGAAAATTATTTTTAGTGCAAAAATGCCGCCGTCCGCAGAATGTAGCTTTTCACAGATAGCCTTTCATTCCTCTGCGAATCGCAGAACCACACATCGTCACTCATTACCCACACAATCGGATAGTATGCCAACCTTCACTTATCGGTAAGTTTCACAGCCTCAAAATATATTACTTACATGTTTCTGACTAGTTCATTAGAAAATTGTTTCTAGTGCAAAAATGCCGCCGTCAGAGTATAGCCTTTCACAGAAAACTTTTCATTCCTCTGCAAATCGCAGAACCAGACATCTTCACTCATTACCCACACAATTGGATAGGATGCCAACCTTCACTTGTCGGTAAGTTTCAAAATCTCAAAATATATTACTTAAATAGTTTGTGACTAGTTCATTAGAAAATTGTTTTTAGTGCAAAAAAGCCGCCGTCAGAGTATAGCCTTTCACAGAAAGCCTTTCATTCCTCTGCGATTCGCAGAACCACACATCGTCACTCATTACCCACACAATCGGATAGTATGCCAACCTTCACATATCGGTAAGTTTCAAAATCTCAAAATATATTACTTATAAGGTTTGTGACTAGTTCATAAGAAAAATGTTTCTAGTGCAAAAACGCCGCCGTCAGAGTATAGCCTCTCACAGAAAGCCTTTCATTCCTCTGCGAATCGCAAAACCACACATCGTCACTCAATACCCACACAATCGGATAGTATGCCAAGCTTCACTTATCGGTAAGTTTCAAAATCTCAAAATATATTACTAAAATTTTTTATGACTAGTTTTTTAGAAAATTGTTTTTAGTACGCACAATCGCTCAAAGTAGGAATTCGACTCAGCAGCCACAAATCGACTCAGCAGCCAATAATGTCGACTCAGCACAAATCGACTCAGCACGAACAAATCGACTCAGCTCAGCACAAATCGGCAAATCGACTCAGCACGAACAAATCGACAAATCGACTCAGCACAAATCGACTCAGCGGCCAATAATCGACTCAGCAGCCAAGAATTTGACTCAGCAGCCAATAATGTAGTTTGATGCCAACTCTCACTTATCAAACAGTATGCCAACCCTCACTTATCAAACAGTATGCCAACCCTCACTTATCAGCGAGTCCGATTAATCAACTCACAAAATCAGCACAAGTCCGTTTTCACAGTCGTTCTGTTTTTCAGGACATTGTGTGTAGATTTTTCCACTATAACTCATTTTTGACCTTTATGACTTCAGAAATTACTTTAGAAATTACTTTTAACAAATTACTTTAAGTTTTTTTAGTAGAAATTTGTTTTTTAGTGCAATTCACCATAGTGCTGACTCAAATTGCAAATCGCCGTCTCAAATCAAAAGCAGTTACAGTCAATGTACGTCTCTTTATTTCTCTATTCTAAAACTGTAGACTTCGTTATCTTTCACTTTATTGCCTCATAGTTATGTTATCGCTATTGGCTCATCTGGGAACTTTACTGCTTGTTTTGTTAGTGCTACATAAAAACTTAAATTAGATAAATTTTTAATGATAGTTATGGAATTAAAATTCCCAAGTATTTCTTTTTGACTCGAGAAAATCGGCTCTACTGAAGCTAATTGTTATTGTTTTTCGGATCCACTCGTGTAATCTTAATTATGCGTCCAAATGATAAAAATTTTGGCTTTATAAATAACCAAGGATAGATGCTTACACTCAAAACGAGCTCATGACGATCGAATTGTGGTGGTCTTCTCCTTTCTTAAAACTATAGAAATAACTCTTCAATCCTCAATTTATTAACTCACTGTTCATACCTCTTTTTCCCTTCTATAATTATGTCAGAATTTGCCGGTCCAGTATCAGAATTTCCTGGGATTTCAATTGATCGTTTCAATGGTGAGAACCTCAAATCTACGGTTTATTTTCTTTCGCACTGTCATACAGGTCACATGGTGGGCCTTAATGAGCCTGAGCTCTTCGAAACGTTATTACATTATAACTTGAAAATTTATTGTCATAAAGTTTCGGCTGTTTTGTTGAGTGCCTTGCCGCTTTATATTCATTTAACTCCATATGTATAACCTCTGCATTCAGATAATGAGACAACATTGAATGTTTCATTGGAAGGAAACGAGACTCTTACCCTAACTGTCACTCTTATTCCTGCAGGTGGTTGTCCAGGTTCAGTAATGTTCCTACTATTTTCCAGATAAAAATCTGTCCTTTTCACTGGCAATTTCAGATGGCAAGTTTTCGACGATGATCTTTTCGACAATTTACAAGAAGCTGCTGTTCTTGTTTTTGATAATATTTATAATGACACAACGTTTTGCAAAACAGATTCCAATTTCATACCTTGTAGGGAGAGCTGTTTTTCAGCCATCTTACAAGTCGTGTCCGCATGGCTCTGCTAGTTTCAAAATAATGTGGTCCATTTTGTAACAAAACTCGCTACGGTTATGAATTTTTCATGAAAGAGCTTGCACTTAGATTCAACACTAAAGTTCGCGTTTCATTATGTCAAAATCAAATGTACAAATTTGTTCCGTCAATTCAAAATCGGCTCACCTTAGATGGCAAAAGTACCAGTATCCATTTCTGCAAGCCGTCGTCTGCGTCCGCGAACTTATAACTGCCTTGCAAGCCGGGCATCCCAAGTTCAGAGGTACTTACAATCATTCCAACTGCAATGTTCTTCACTAAAAACGAGATAATGCCTGAGAGATTGGTTAAAGCAGTGTCTGAGAGAACCATTCGGTGCTGTTATTCTTTGCACTCTTCAGCTGACAAAATAATTGATTTTCTTTCGATTCTGCAGTTCGGAAGTATTACACCCTTAGTTTGTCCGGTTTATCCACTTGACTCTGTGAAAGCTTTTATTTTAAGCTCAAACATCAGAATCCAAACACGTGAAACGATTCGAGTACAAAGTTGTGGAAAGAGAAAATTAAAATCAATAAGAGAGGTAAACGCAAACTTTACCTGAAAAAAATTCAACAAACACACCAGACTACGAATACCAAAATGAGCCATTAAGACAACAAAGACGCTTTGTCGAAGGTGGAGTTTTCGAGGTAAAGGATTTAGAAACAGCCAAAACTGCAGAGGAGACAAATATTTTAACAAAAACACCATACTGTGAATACCATAGTGAGCCATTGAGACAACACAGACGCTTTGTCGATAGTGGAGATTTTGAGAAAAAGGATTCAGAAAGAGCAGAAAAATTGATCCAATTGCTCAAAAATATTAAAAACAATATTTTACTTTTCGTGCTGTATTTTTTAGTTACCGCTTGTATAAGTTTTTCTTTTCAGCTTTAATTAAACGAGGATTCTCAACCCAGTTTTCAGAGGACATTTCATTTCAGCTTTCAAAAAATACAATCGAGCCGTCCTTTATCTCGTCTCAAATGCTGATGAGTGCGATGATAATTTCTGAACCAACTGAACCATCTCATCTCAAATACTGATGAGTGCGATGATAATTTCTGAACCAACTGAACCATCTCATCTCAAATACTGATGAGTGCGATGATAATTTCTGAACCATCTCAATTCAAATACTGATGAGTGACTTAACTGCCCCCATTTCAAACATGAATTGCCATTTCCAACCCTGAACAGCCATTTCAAACCCATTTCAAACCAAAACGAAAGATTTGATATCCGCATAGTTAACCAATGATTTAAGATGGGTTTGCGAATTCCGCTGACTAATGAATAAGTCCTTTTGCGGTCAAATTGCGCGTTCCTATAGATAATAAATCAAATACTCCAACTCTAGCTTTTAATTGTTCATATGCAAGTTCAGTAATAATCAAAAATGCGGAATCCACTTACAACTTGTGGAATCCGCTTACATTTGCGGATTCAGCATACAAAATTTGCGGATTCCACTTACATTTTGCGTAATCTACTTACAGTTGTGGAATCCAGAATAACTAGCTATGTTTGCTTGTTACGGAATCCGCAACAAAACAAATGTGCCAACAACGCTTACGTTACAAAATTTACGTATGCGAAATCCACTGAAATTTTGATTGTGGAATCCATTTACATTTTGGAACATATTTTAATACTTGTCTCTGGAATCCAGGAACATACAGACACCATATTGTGCTCCTATCCAGTGCACATTTTGGCCTCGTAATGGCTGATTTTCAAGAATTGTGATTTATTTTGTCTGGCTATTCTCATGATGAAAGAACCAAATGATAGAAAACTTTTAACTAGTGAGAATCGTTGGACATTTCCTTCGGCTAAAAGTTTTTGCACAATAACGAATTCACTGTTAACTGAAAATGATATGTAGCAGCATAGGAAAGTTTTGCTCTACGATTCATGCAGATATAAAATAAATTTTTTGTTTTGATTTCAGTTATGAAAAATTTAAAGATTTTTTCCAATAACCACCTCTGATATCACAATTTTTGGAAATTTATGCATCTGCTTCATTTTTAATTGGTAACTATTATTTTTAACTAATTGGATTTAAAATCGTTTTGAGACTTTTGCGATTTGAAGACTGGTTATTTTAAGTTTGAGCTCAAAACGTCCACAGTTTTCAGAAGATAATAAAAAAAAACTATCAAAACAGGCTAGTTATCAACTGAAGTTTGTCTGAAAAAAAAACACCCCAAGCAAAATTAATTGGTCGGAACAATAAAGGCATCGAGCAGAGAAAAAAAATGGACAACTACCGGACAACATTTAAACCTCAAGTGTGAAATTTTGAGTAGTACGAAATTAGTAGGACGATTAGCTTGCTTCAATTCAATTTGTCTGGAAGGATTATGAAGTGCGGGATAATTTGAATAAATAAATCGCGTTTCACCATTATAAATGTAAATGAAACCTTTTCAAACCCCCCCCCCCCATACCCCCCCCCCCCCCTCCCCCAAAGAATACAAAAATTAATCGAAGGTAAGAAAAATTTTACATTCGATATCTTCAATGAGTATAACAACAAATTTTGGTGAAGACTAATAATTCTACTGCTGAATTTCGACAACTTTCAAAATCTCTTCCTTCTTTTTAAACTCGCTTAGTTTTTTAGCTCGCTTAGAAAAAATATTAAATATGAAATATAATAGTGCAAAAATATAGTTAGTGCAAAAAACAAAAAATGTTTAGAAAACAACTCGGTTGATGAATTTCTAATAAAACTGAGAAAGTATGCCAGCAAACGGTTATCTGGCTGCTGAGCTAGTATCACAAAATGAATGTTTCAGCCACATTAATTTAAATGAAGCAATTACAAATTCAGCAAAAAAGAAAACAAATTGTCTTTTTTTAACATTTCAACCCTTCTTTATCGACGGTAAAGTTCAATTGGATACCCGCACTGAAGTTTCTCAGATATAAATAGATTATATTGAGAAAATGTTGCGGAAAATGTTGCCATTATAATCGATTATGTGTAACCAATTTAAGCAACATTTTCTAATATAATAGAAAAAAAAAAATAGAATATTTTCATGAAGATTATATTGCCTTATAATTCTACTAAAATGTTTTTTATCTCCACATAATCTCAACAAAATCTATTTTTTTCGCCCTGATATCGCAATAAAATCTATTGTATTCGCCATAAAACTTCCAAAAAATCGCAACAAAAACTATTGCTATCGCCACCATAAAATTGCAGTAAAATCTAGGACCCAAAACATCAATTATGTTGTTAAAAAAATGGATTTTATTGTCTGAAAAACTGACTTTTTCTCTTCTTAATTTCATTTTTGGAACTAAATTCGATTATTTTTGCAAAATATTGCAAATTTTGCGGGAATGCCTCAACGTCATCCCTTCGGCCCCTCAAGCTTTTTAACCCCCCCCCCCCCAAATGAAGGGGTACGGTAAAATGGTGGGGGTAGTGAACTGGGGGCTTAACTGAGGGTGGGGGGTGTTTAAACTGGGGGGGGGGGGGGGGGAGTTTGTGGTTTAAAAAAAAGTAAAATGAAGTGTTAAACTGCGATGAATTTAAAAAGAGAGACCAAAAAGTATAGAAATTTTGTTCTGAAATGTAAAATTTTATGAAACGTAATACGTAGCAACTGCACTAAACATTAAATAAGAAAACTTTCAATAATATGTAAGTTTCTTGAATAAACCCTCAAAAAAATCCATTATGATCGATTAAAATTGATTATAATGGATTATATTAACAAAAAAAAATTAGGATTATAATCCAGTTTTAATGGATTATAATCGATTATTTTGTCATTTTATTGCGGACCATATTATGACAATATAATCGATTATGATCCATGGGCGCTCGGTGCGTCAATCTATTATAATCTATTATAATTCCAATATAATCGACATAAAATTAAAGTTTTTTAATGGATTTTTTTCTCCATATAATCGAGTGTTCTACTCTGCGACCACAAAATCGCCAGATACTAGATAATAATCGGAGAAACTTCGGTACGGGTAAAAAACTGCAAGATTGAAATGTTAGCTAAAACAAAGTTAAACCGCTGTTGAATAAGACATGTAAATTATTCAGAAAAAACGGAACAAGTCGAAACAATACAACTTTTCTCGACGAAGAAACAGGCATCATTTTACAACATTTTTACAAAAGACTATTCGATAGAAGCCACAAATCGCAACAAGCGATGATTCGCAACAGATAAAATTTGGGCTGAAAACTAACTAACCAACGCCTTTTTTGACGGGAGTGGTAATTGGTATGAATTGGTATTTTTACCGCATAATCTACAAATTGCGTATTTATAAATTGAGAGATGCAAAACTTTGCCTGGATAAATGTTGCCAATCGTCGCTTGTTATGAGTTTTCCCCTCAACCTCACAGTACTCCATTCCTTTAAATCCCAATAAAATCGCAAAACAAGTCTTCATAAGGTAATGGCAATATTCGGGGTCCCGATACTAACATTTTGGTTATTATTATTTAAATCACGGCTATTAAGTATCCTCAAAAAGTTTGTAAAACCATTCATTAGCCTGACTTTTCTGCTGAGCGTTTAATAACTCAAATTCATATTGCTTTTTTTATCCTAAAAAGGGTAAATTGATGTAATAAAGCCACGCATAAGTTTGTCAAACGCTGAAAAATATTATAACGTGTAATAATCATTAATTGAAGATCCAAAAACTTTCGAAAATGGGAGAGCAGTTGTCAATAATTGGTGCTTGGGTACTTGCTTGTCAACAAATTGCTAAGAAGCAAAAATCCAAAGAAAAAAAATTTTAGTTCATTTTCAAAAGTTGACTCTCAAAAAAATGAAAGAAATTACCTGCAACACCCTGTAGTAGTAGCAGTATATCAAGTTGGGCGTCAAGTTGTTCATAACAAACTCCCTCCCTTTCTTCCCAATCTTCTGAGCTGTGACGTCATTATCTCTGGCCCAGTCGATCTTGTTCACGAGGTCGGAGAGGTTTGCGTGAAAGGGTATATAATGTGTCCACGGTATGAGTTGGCTGTAGAAATGCTCGTAGTAATTGGATTCGTGTTTGAAAACAACACTGTTTCCAGCCAACAAAATCGGGAGTCTAAACAGCGAAATTTTTAAACAAAAAATCCCGGTTTAAATCAATTAAAAAATATCTATCACAAATCGATTGTATGATTACGTCTCAGATGGCATAATTCCCAAATGACATAAAAATGAAAAATTTCCCAAATGGCATAAGTTTCATGCAACAGTTGCATTGAAAAAATCGAGATCAATTTGTTCGTGAACAATGTGAGAAAATTAGTCAAATTGTCAATTCAAATGTTGATTGACATTTTATCTTGAAAAAGTTGTAGAATTTTTTATTAAAAGCAAGAAGCATAAGCTTGCGGTTATTAATAAGCTTCTTGTGGTCATTTTTTTGACAAATTTGTTGCGTAAATTTGTTTAGAAACAATTAATTCGAAAATCTTGTGCACATGATTTCGTTACTGACAAAATGTTAGAATTAGAAATTGATAGAAAACGTTTAAATTACAATGAAAACTTGAAATTTATGCTATTTGGGAAAAGTTTTTATTTTTATGCCATTTGGGAGTTATGCCATTTGGGAAGTTACCGATTGTATCTACATTTTTAAGAGATACTATGTAAACAAAGACCATTTATTTCATATTTTTCAATTTTTTTCGGAGACAATCATGTTCGTTCACTAACACAATTATAGTCAATCGGCTCAAACTAGACTTCGTATTCCTGCGATTGTGTACCCCCACTCAGTAAAAAGAAAAAATAAGCGATTATATTATAACTACAATGGTACTTACAGCAAAATTATAATTAATTATAAACTCCAGTTTTAAGTGTTTAAAGGACTTAATATCCGTTATAATCCATGATAACATTTTTGGTGACATTTTAATAAATTATAATCAATTATAATTGATTATCATTTTTCCGAAAACTCTTACATTCTCTTATGATCTATTATATTCTAATAAAATAGATTATAATCCCTTTTTCTATCAAAATATTATTTCACAAGAAAAATCAATTACAATGGATTATAATTCAGCTATTCTGCATGAAAAAACAGTAAAAATCAGTAACAAGTAAGAAGCAATAAGCCAGAGGCGGATCTAGGACTTTCGAGAGGGGTTCTTCTAATCCCTAAAAAAGTTGACTAGATTAATTCCAAGCTCTCCCAAGGCATTTAAAAGACCCTGTTTTTGTCAAATTTATGCGCTGCAGGCAAAGTTTTGAGAAAGAAACGAGCCAAAAAAGGCGTTTTTAGGCACTTTTTGGAAACATTTGACCAAAAAATTGCTTTTTTTTCGGCGAGCACCTCCCTCAAAATTAATATATATTAGGAGCCTTTAAAAAATTTAGGGTCAGTAAGCCAAAAGGATATCTCAAAACGGTGGAGGGGACCTCAAAATAATGGGGTGGAAATAGGGAGACCTTTTGGGTCGGTAGGGGGTCGAATCCCTTCCTAAATCAGCTGGTGGCTATAAGTAAAAAAGTACAGTTTCTTTTAATTCGGTAACCAATAGAAAGGCACACGTAAAAAAAACTAAATTAAAACGAAACGAAGCGATGACGTTTGTTGAATAATAATAGAATATAATCCATTATAAGGTATTATAATTCAATAAAATTTGAGAAACAAAAATTTCATAAAATAATCGATTATATTTGATTATAATCGATTTTTAATGATTTTTTGTTTCGAAAAATAATAACATTATGAGCCATTTTTAATCGATTATTATCAACTCTTTTGGGAACTTATGGACACTGACAATAAAAATCCATTAGAATCTATCAGTTTCTCTTTTTACTGAGTGCGGGTAGGGTATGTTACTGACCTTCGAATAATCAACTGCCGAACAATTTGAACTGTGAAAAACGTTTCTGTGAAAAGTTGACACAAAGAAGTTTCATGAAAAGCAACGCTTCCGTGCTCTTCAATTTTTGCAAATAATTGTTCGAAATTTTATATGAATTTAGGTTTCTCTAGACCTTTTGTGGACTTTTCGAGTAAATTTTCTATTCGAGCTATTTATATGCAGAGATTATATGATTTTATAGCCACAAAATAAGCCAAGAAGAACCATAAGAACCTGTTTCTAGAACCAAAACTTTCCTGTTGTCATATATAAGGCTATCGAATATGGTTCATTTTTTTTCTAAGGATATCTACGTGGTTTGTAATGTTTAATTGATTGTTAATACAAAATGTTTTTTTAACTACCTTGTTCACCTGCTTATGTTCTACTATACGCTATACGGTAAAACTGCAAAAAACGGCTAAAAAAACCTTTCAACTAAACGAAAATTGATGTTGCCCGAAAAGTTTATATGAAGGTTGAAACCGTTGAGTAAGAAGAAATCAACCAATTACGCAATCATTTGTTAATAGTGTAACAAGGACAGTCTTTCAGGAGAAGAGCCCTGAAGAACTCCTGTACGCTAATTTTTGTTGACCGGAAAGATTGTTGTCGACATTTTTAAACATATTATTGTCAATTTGAAAAACAATTTGTTTTGAAATCATTAAATTTTTTTTTCCTGAAAATATAAGCGTTCATTTGATCTTGAGTAAAAGAAAGAATATCCGCAATACGTTTGCTCTGTATTTTATACAAAGAGACATTCCTTTGCATTTTTGCTTTTTTTCTTTGAAATCCCGTACTGAACTTTTTGTGCCATTTCACGGCTGATCATCCATTTAGAAGGGGAGAGAATATTCTCAGGACTGTTCCCCCATTATGTAGGGCTGTTCACAAGTGAGCATACGTATTTTTCTGCAGACCTGGTCGTACCTGGATCTTACAAGATCAGACCTGAGTGAGACATGTTTATACCTGTCGCAGACATGTTCATGCCTGCCGCAGACATGATAACGCCTGACTGAAAACTTGACAAATTCAGACTTGATTACGTCATCTCAGATCAAGCATATATTTCTCTTATTTATTTATACATTACTCGTGTCCCATATTTGTACTTCGTATCTTGACTAATCGGTCTTTGATGTCAAAAATTATCACTTTTTCAGATTTTGTTCGAAATGACCTTATCCAAATTTGTAGCCATTTGTAGCTGTACCTTGCTAAGTCAAATTACTTTGATTACTGTTCCTTTTTCCGTAGCGAAAGTAACGGAATATTTGTGCTCGGTGTGGGGTTTTTTCTTCAGACAAATTTCGACTTTTTAACTAGCCATTTTTGACAAAATTTTATCAGATCATTCGAAAGCTTTTACGTTTTATGTTGACAGGAAACAGAGAAAACTATCCACAATCCCCGCTATCAACGACTCCCTGCTTGCCATTACAGAAAGGGGCATCTACCCACTACAGTAAATTTTTAACCAAAAATTTCATCGATGTCAGAAAATATCTAAAAAAAAACAAAAATTTGATGTAAAGTTTCACATTATTAAGCTGAGTTTATGATGTTGTTGGAATTAAACCATTTCTTGAAATATCTTATGATACTGAAGATACCGATTTGAAGCCATTTTTTTTCTATTTTTTTATTCTGTTTATTAAAAAAAGAGTGTAGCAAAAACTACCAGTTCAGGCGTTTATGCAGGTGTGAGCATGTTCCGATCAGGTTTGGTCATGTATCCTGCAGGTGTGGGCATGTTCAGCTCAGGTATGACAATGTATCCTGCAGGTGTGAGCATATTCAGTTCAGGCATGATCAAATATCCTGCAGGTGTGAGCATTTTCGGTTTAGGCATGATCATGTATCCTGCAGATGTGAGCATGTTTAGTTCAAGTATGATCATGTATCCTGCAGGTGTGAGCATGTTCAGTTCAGGCATGATCATGCATGCTGCAGGTGTGAGCATATCTTCAGTTAGCACACCTGATGCAGGTCTGATGCAAGTATGTGCATGCCGAATAAAGACAAGCTGCACATCTGTTACAGACATGAATTTTGTACAATTTTACAATTATCAGATATGATTTTGGCCAAAAAGTTCGGTACGGGATTATGCTTAGCTTATCCGTTTTTTTTTCATAAATTGACTTCAACAATCGTTAACTATATAATCACTGAGAAATTAGGACTTCAATCCAGTGAAGTTTCCAAAGTAAGAAAAAAGTTGCTAATTGCGAAATTTAAAAAAAAAGTAGTTTTTGTAATTTGTTTGCAACCAGCTATTTGACGATGTGAATGACGAGAGGACCAACCAGTGTTCAAATGCTTGATTTTCAGTTCCGAATTAATATTAAAAGAAAATTTAATATATAACCCCATTAAAACAGTGAATTCGTTACAAGGTACAACAATAAGCACCAAATAAAAATCACAGAGATCCGTTTTAAAATGGATAATACTGGTAATGAGACTTTTGAGAAGCAAAAAAATTAAATTGAGTCAAAAGACCACTAATGAAAAATTGAACCTGTAAGCCGCAACGGTTCCGTCCATATTAATCTGATACTTGAAGTCATGAAATTTATTCATGCTCACTCGTTCCACTTTGCCCAGCTCCTCCTCCTCCCCCGCGCGGCGGAAAAAGAAATAGTTTGTAAGGCCGGCATCCAACTTGTCTGGATATCTCTTCGCGAGACGAACTAGTTCAAGTCTTTCTTTTCGACTGTCTCTGCCTCGAAAGAATCCTTTTTCTATTTTTTGCTCCCATTCAGTCAAACTTGACGCAGCAGTCGTTTGCACGTCAACAGACTCTCTGAATTTCAAAACAAAATTGTGAGATAATTGTAATTTATTATGAAAAGAGATTCATTTCACTAATTTAAACTGCTTTAAATTTTTGAAACTTATAATTTATGGCTGGGAAAAAAATTAAGTTTTGCTGCAGCCGAAACCTGGAAAAGTTTTATGAGTTGACTAGGGATTTTGCAGTTTTCAAGATCTTCATCGAATTTCAATTGATGGTTTTGTGTAGCTTTGACAAAATGCAGTATTTGTATAAAGTGCAGTATTTGACCTGAATATCTCAGCTTATTTGAAAAAAAAATGATGGTTCGAGTCTTGACCTGAACTTTGCTCGTTGTTTCTGATAGTCACGCTACATTTTTTAATTTTTTTTGAGGGGGGGAGGGGAAGGGAGACTTTATAAACCAAATAATTCGTACAAAACATATTTTAGAGATCTCTCAATCGCTTTCAGGAAGACATAAGACATACTCACTGAAGTAATGACGAGTATGTCTTCTTAGTCAAGTCCCAAGTGGGTACACTGATGTCTCGAGTGTCCTTTGATCCTCCCCAAGTGAGAATAGCCAGTGGTGACTCATCCACTTTCCGCTTTTCACCAGGCCAATCGCCCAGGTTCATCACAAACTCAGTGTCCTCAAGTTTGACCTTGAAAATTTGACCAAACATTTTTATCTTGGTCATAAAACAACAAATTTGCGAGAGCAAGTGAATGTCCCCTCTCAAGCTAGGGGTGGGGAGGTAAAGATTGTTCTAAGTTGGAACTTTTAGCCAATCAGAATCGATCCTTTTACATGCAGCACTTGGTCTATCTGGGGGGAGGATGTCTAGTTGATCCGTTTCGTGCAACAAAATAGCAGTCTAAAATAACAGCCCAAATATGGAACAGAAAATTCTCAAAAAAGCCTCGCAACACTTAATCAGAAACGGAGTTATAACTGGAACCAAAAAAAAAAACGATGAAGTTGAGAAGTTTAAATTAACGTTTTAGGAGATGAGTTCAGGGTTTAAAAATGTTCCAAACTCATTGACCAGCGTGCATGTAAAACCATGATCTGGGCTTTTAAGTTATTCTACCCAAAATTTGTAACTTTGCGAAGCCATTCTATAAAGCAGAGAACAAATCACAGATCGCACACGATTGGTCAAAACCAATGCGCTAATTTTTTTGTTACATGATTTCTAACAAAGCCCAACTTGAATCAGATGTGAAGCCGGTCATTTATTCCTCCTGGAGCGTTTTCTGTTTTTTTTGTGGGTTTGGGCAAACAAAATGACGCACCTTATTGGAAAGGAACTCGATTTTTCTCACGAAACAGTCTACGCGAGTTGGTCATTTTGGCTAACTTGTAAATCTAGGTTAAGTTGCGAATATAATATTTCGAGCTGGCGCTGTAATCTGGTTGGCTAACACTAGCCAATCAAATGCAAACAAAAAATTAGGATCAAATTAGTTTAAAGTGAGGAATAAAAAAGAACCCGTCTTTTCAACATCTATAAAGTAACACAGAAATAGTTTGCGCTCACCTTGCGTAGAAGAGAAAGGAAAATTTCGTCGCTGAATTTCTTGAAATCTCCGTGTTTTCCATACTGACGCCGGTACAGCTGAAAAGAGACGAATTGAGGCGCTCGAATATATATTGATCATGTTGGTGGACCTAATGTTCGCTTTATAACAGATCGGCCAAAAATTTAACGAAAAATCTTGCTACAAAACTTGGGTCTTATTCACTGAAGGGACGAAGGGGTCTAAAAATAATATCCTCCCATCCATACCCATGGGAAGAGGATGTCAACGTGGTTCTAAGTCGGAATTTTCACTTCATCAGTATCAAGCATTTTGTAAGCAGAGCTTAGCAATATTAGTTAGAATTAATTGCTGGGGTGGAAGATTTTAACTTGGTCCATCTGGGGGGGGGGGGGGGGGGATTTTAACTCCTAAGTTCCGTTAAAAAGCGATAAAATGAAACTTGGTCCACCCACATTATCGTTAAATAGTTGAATCATCGCGGCCAGGAGTTTTAAACAATGTTTTAGCAGCTGAAAACATTAGCCAAAATTGACGACAATGTAGAGCTTTGTCAAATAATGAACTTGATTTCAAATCACTTGTGAAACTTTATCCAGACAATAAAAATTTCAGTAAAAAAATTCAACTGAGCAAAAGTTTTTTTACGATCATTTTAGCTAGTAGTTTTAATCCGTGAGGCGACAGTTCGTTGCAAGCGACGATTGGTCGCAAGCGACTATTCGCTGAATTTTTAAAGGCAACCATTCGCACCAAGCGTCAATTAGCATCAATTAGCAGCACAAGCGTCAATTAGCATCAATTAGCAGCACAAGCGTCCAAGCGTCAATTAGCAGCACAAATAACTGCCAATTGGGGGATTGGATCAAGAAACGATGCGAACTGAGCAAACTATTTTGCGCTGGTTGTGGGGAGGTTAAAATTGCGCTGGTTGTGGGCAATTGCGCTGGTTGAGGAGCGAGCGATAAAAAATTTCAATTTAGCACCTTTTTTAAATTAAATATCAAGTTGAAATGAATTAACAGTAGAGATTGGAATAATTTAATGTTACAATGATCAAAAAGAGTTAAAAACACTTTGGTTTTGTTTCATTATAAATCAATATGCTTTACAATTTGTCATGTGCGAGCGAGGAAAACAGCAGCTTGTCCACGACGGAGAACTATGATTCTAAACCGCCACAACAAAATAACCGATAAATCCAGCTGGCGATGTGCGAAGAGACTATCCAAAATCTGTTCCCATCATTGCAGATAAAATGGTCAAAAAGTATTCCATGCGGCCCAGAACTAAAACAGTGAGTAAAATGTTCAAAAATTTTGCAACGTGCGCGAACTTAAATTTTACAAAATAAGACCTTTTTTGCTTTAAAAACATTCAATTAGCATGACCGCAAGGCAAAGGTTTTTTTGAGGGAAAACTGACCTCACCCAGTGAAAAAAACATAACCCCTTAAACAAGCTAATTTCTTAAAGACTGGGGGAAAGGAAAAACATCATTGGAGCCTCTCAGGATCATGTACGTGGCAAACACTGGGAGTATCAGCCTGGATACGGTTTTTAACTTACCTAAGTACAAGTCACTCGCCAGAACTCTTCAGCGACAACGAGCAACTGATTCCGCTTTGCACTCAAATAAAGACATTGCCGTGCCTTACGAATTGAGCAAGAGTGTGATGGAGATAAATTCCTCCTTTTTGATTCAGGGTCGGATGACAAAGACCGGTTGTTAGTATTTACCACTGACGAGAGCTTAAAAACTTCTGAAATTAACAGAGTCTGTCATGGAGATGGGAACTTTAAAGCTTTCGTAAACTTTCACAAATCATGCTTTATTTAACAACTAAACTGTTCCATTAGATTTCTTTGTTCTTCAAAACAAAGTGAAGATCAATACATTCGAGCCTTCAGACAGTTGAAAGAAATGAACCCAGGACTTGAGCCCTGGCAGACTGTGGTAGATATTCGGAAGGCTTTAACTAACACTTTTCAGAAGGTTTTCGACCGTTTGAATGTAAAAAGATGCTTTTTTCATTTCGCACTGACCATTTGGCGCAAAATATGAGAGATTAGACGAGCACCAGTGCATCGAGAAGATAAAAACACACACATGCTTTTAAGGTCATTCCTTGCTTTTGCTTGACTTTGAAATCGGCCTGACTTCTGTGTGGTCTGAAATTTCCGACCAAAGTGACGAGTCCCCCTACATTGATTACGTCGATTACTTTGTATCAACTTGGGTTGGAGCTATCCTCCGAGGACGCAGAGGGGTAGAGCAATTCCCTATTTCACTCTGGAACCAGTTCGAAAACGCAAAAATTGGAAAACAGAAAACCAGCAACTCAGTCGAGGGATGGCATATGGGGGTGGGGTGTGCTCATCCCAGATGGGGATGGGGTGTGCTCACCGCACCATTCACAATTTTATCCAATTCCTGAGAAAAGAACAAAGTTTGTGGGAGAACAAATAGGCAAGAACAATTGCCGGAGAAAGTACCGGCAAGGTGGTCAAGCCAGATTAGTTGAACTCTTTAGGCATTATAGTTACAATATTATTCTCTAGCAACTTGAAGGCCTCTCATTCAATTTTGATTCTTGCTTCTGTGTTCATTAATTTCTGTATTCCTTAGTTTTTGTGTTCTTTAATTTCACCCTTTCATCTAATATCTTTTGATCTGATCAAAGTTTTTACCGCTACTAATTGTCGCTTCCTACGAGTCGTCGTGTGCTGCGAATAGCCGCTTTTACAAACACGCTACTAATGGTCGCTTGCAACGAATCATCGAATGCGAAGAACTATCGTCATGCCGTTTTAATCTATTCGAAGTTTTCATTGAAATTCTAAACCATGTTGTTTGAACTTGATTGGCTTATTAGCCATCCAAGATTCAATCAAAAAAATTTGTGTTCAAGAAGTAGAATTACTGATTTTGGTTCGTTTAGTGCTGAAGACCACAAACATCGACTAGGTTCATACATGTCCGCACTCGAGTTTCATGAGAACTAATTAAATTTTGGTCCAAATATCCATTATAATGCAATACAATTAAAATTTTAGATCCTGAAATAGATTAAACGTACAAAAGATGTGTGGGAGTAGAAGAAAGGAGCGGTGGTTCGGGCTTTTATGCTGGGGCGGAGTCTCAAAAACAAAAAGCACACTAAATTTTAGCATCTGGCTGAGAAAAATTGTTGTTTTTTTATCTCAAAAATTAACCCTTTCATCGCAAAAATAAACCAGTACATTTTTTTCAAACACTAATACTATTTAACCATTTTCAAGATGAGGCGAAAAATCCACGCGTGATAAACCGTTCAAAAACCGCTCAAACCGCTCATTTTGAAGCAAGATTTTGATTGTCTTAAAATCTTGCTTCAAAATTGAAGCGTAATTGTCTTAAAAAAACCGCTCAAACCGCTCAAATCTTGCTTCAAATTAGGTGAAAAATCTCAACTCGGGCGTGCAAAAGGACCAGCATACGACCTCTGACACTTTACAGAGAATCTCTGTCGGTCAACTGGTCAAAAATTACATTCAATTTTTTGTGTTGTTTTTCTGGGTTGGGTCTTTTCTGTGATGCGGCACAAACTGACCAAAACAATGATTAAGCTAATACGCTTGGATTTCAGATTTCAGCAAGAGTTTCACACTTCTTTTGCATTTGGTAAATTCATCCAATCAAATATCAAAATTTTAAAATAGCAAAAAGATGAGCTTTGGGTCGTATAACAGAAAAACAAAACTACATTGATTCACCCTCATGTAACAAGCACGGATTTTGGTGTGGCTAAAATCTCCGAGTTTTCGCACGAGAGGCGGATAGTTAACCACTGCACAACACTTCCATCGTCCAGAATCTTTTGTGTTTTTTATAGCGATGGTTTTGAAACAAGAAGTAGATTAGAGCTATCACAGCATGGCAACTGCATGACGGATCGAGTCAGTTGCGATTGACCAAAATAAGACAAAAAGATCTCCCTGTCAAATTTTCTCCAAGATTTGCTGAGCCCGCCCTCCCCTCTTAGAATGAACAAAGGAAAATCTTCCACCCCAGCATTTAACTCGAATTAAATTTGCTGAGCGCTGCATCTAAAATGCTTGATTCTGATTGTTGCTGACTGGCTGAAAACTCCAAATTAGAACCTAGTTAACAGTTAACATCCATCCCTAACCCTTTGGTTAGGAAAATGATAATCTGGTTTTAATCGACAAATTTATTGCTAACCTGGTTGTCTTTTACTGTATAGTGAATCATAGAGTGGCTTCGATTGAACCTCTCAGGAACTTCATGTGCCAATCGACTAATATTGATGACCGGAAATGTCTGGAAGTCCAGTTGGATTTGGCCAAAGTAGTCGCCAGGTGGACACTCTATGGCCTCTGTCCATACATTTGGGTCATTATGAGGACATGGGCACTCTTCGGCTAAGAGACCATCTTAAAAATATATATAATTCAATTTCATTATTTTAAGGCAAGAAACTTTTCCAAAAAATGACCAAGTTTTTCCAAAAAAAAAAATTACGTTTTTGGTATAAAATTCCTTGTAAAATTGTTAAAAGTATCTTAAATGGCTACAATTACCAAATGCAGTTTATCTGCGTGGTAACTGCGAGTTACACTCTGGGTTTTCTTATGACAAAAAATCCGTGTTTATTGTTTCGGATGAAGCACAAAATTTCAAAACAAAATTTTTGTATTTTCTTTTGTGGAAAAAATGCTTTTGATACAATTTCACAAATTGTATCATATGCTTAGTAGGACCATTTTAAAATGGTTAGTAGGACCATTTTAAGAAAAAGTACAGTTAAAAATCCAAACTCGACCAAATTATAAAATTGATTATCAAAATCTCTCGAAAATATTGTTTGTCCCTTATTTACATGCAAGCTATTGTTACGGTGTCCTTTAATTTAATACCAGCCAATTTAACACTACAATTTAACACCTAGTCATTTTACTACTAAACAATTTTAATCAACAACAATTTAACTCCTATTTCCCAGTTTGACAACGTACGTTTTAACATCTAGTCATTTCACTACTAAAGTGAATGCTATATGATTTCTTTGTCTTAAATCTTATCACTCCAAAATTGATCCTGCAATTAACGAAAGCATCATATTAAAAAACTTGGTATTTCTTAGTTATAGAATTAAGTTCAAAAAATGATTGATTTTTTGATTTTTGGTATTGATTGAATCATTTTTTAAATTTCCATCCCGGCTGAAAATGTCTGGAAAGTTCTGCCATTTTAGACCAAGGCCGTCTAATTATTTGCGGGCATTTGAAAATCATTGAACTACTGCTTGTTGTTCCAACTTTCAAAGAAAATGGAATATTTATGCTCGGTGTGGTTTTTTTAATCAGTCAGTATTCGGCGATCGAAATAACAATTTTTAACAAAAAAAACTAAATCCCGTTGAAGACATCGACTCCCTGAATTCTAATGTAAACAGATATTTTGTTTCAGATCAGTTTTTTGCAAATTTCTGGGAGTTTATGTTTTGCCAATTTGGCCATACTCTGGACTAATTTATGTGCGATTCGAACATTTCATTCATAATGTTGAAAGCGTCATGCGAATTTTTTATGCGTGGCGAAATATCCCGCTAACAAAATCGTTCCAATTGATTTGAAGCTATAGCTAATCGATCGCATAAGTTTCGTACGACTCAAATTTTTACACTTGATATGTGATGTTATCCAAAATTTATAGATTATCGAATAGTTTTTGGGAAAAGAAAATACTGAGAATCTATAAATTTTCGACAACATCAAATATCAAGTGTGAAAGATTGAGCCGTACGAAACTAATACGATCGATTAGCTATAACCTCAATTCGATTGGAACGATTATATCATGCGGGATAATTTGCCACGCGTAAATAATTTGCGTTACGTTTTCAACATTGTGAATCAAATGTTCGAATCGCACATAAATTAGTCCAGAGTATGGCCGAATTGGCAATTTACAAACTCCTAGAAATTTGCAAAAACTAAGATTGCCCGTATATCAGGGCTAATGCCTCTGACCATGCCCCTGAATCTCTATCGAATAGTTTTTGGGAAAAGAAAACACTGAAAGAGATTAAGGGACATGGTCAGGGGCATTTGCCCTGATATACGAGCAGTCTTATTTTTGGTTCTCTTTGGAACGATTCATTGAAATTATTGGCAAAGTCATTTCTGTTCAAAACAATTTGGATGAAAACGGTTTTAAGTTATAAAAATGGTTTTAAAATGTAGCGATGTCGTGCAAACCTGGATACACATGTGTGAACACTTCAGATCCATTCAGTGCGACAACTAGGTTGACCCCATAAGGTGATGATGCGTACATTTTCCATCTAATGATGTAAGATCCGTCCTGATAATCCAGTACTTCTGATCTGTATCTAGGTCTATTGATTCTAGACTGCGTACTATCTGGATTTGCACGGAGCGAATTGTGAAGGGAAAATGTGACTGTGCCGACTGACGAAATAATTCTGGAACAGAAACTGCTCAAAAACAATTGTAACAAAAACTAATGTGAATCAGAGACCACCTAACACCATATCGGTTCGTGTCCTGAGAGCTATACCGTGCTGATTTAAATTAACCGGACAAAACGCGTTAAACTTAAAATTTAAAACGCGTTTGCCTCAAATTGGGATGAGTTTAGGTGAAAACTTATGAAGATAAAACTAGTTCAAAATTTTAGCCGAATTAATACGGTGTAATCTGTTTTGCGGAATTCGGGCCCAAAAATTTACCACAAAAATTGGTCTTTTTGGCTTTTCTTAGTTAATCTAAAATTACGCCGATTATACCCAGTCGATCACAGACACAATTAATTCAAAGTGAGCCCCTTACGTAGCCCAACAAACTTTAAATAGGGTAGATTCTCCAAACCATTGTATAAATTGATTTATTATGTTTGATAGACAAAAAAAGGTCGTTTTTACTATATAAAATACCAGCTTTTTATTTAAAAACAATTTTTAATCGGTTGCAATTTTTTTTGGAGAATATACCCTTCCTAAAGTTTGTTGGGCTAAAAAAGAAGCTCACTTTGATATAATTATAACTGTGATCGACTCGGTACGTTTGGTAATTTACACCGCATTAATTCTGCTCACATTTTAAGCTAGTTTTAATTTGATAAGTTTTCAACTAAACTCAACCCAATTTGAGGAAAACGCGTTTTAAATTCCAAATTTAGCTTGTTTTGTCCAGTTAATTTAAATCAGCACTGTATTATAATTGCAACCCATTTTAAAATGGATCAAAGACCACCTAACACCATCTCAGTTCATGTCCTGAGAGCTATATAATAAGTGTAAGAAAAATTAATATGAATCAAAAATCATCTAACACCATATCGGTTCATGTCCTGAAGGCTATATAATTAGTTTAACACAAATTAACATGAATCAAAGACCACCCAACACCATATCGGTTCAGGTCCTGAGAGCTATATAATAAGTGTAATACATAATAATATGAATCAGAGACCACGTAACACCATTCGGTTTATGTCCTGAGAGCTATACAATACGTGTAACACAATTTAATTTGAATCAAAGACCACCCACCACCATATCGGTTTATGTCCTGAGAGCTATAATATTAGTGTAACATAAATTATTACGAATCACAGACCATTAACACTTTATCGGTGCAGGTCCTGAGAACTATATATTAAGTGTAATACAAATTAATATGAGTCAAAGACCACCTAACACCATATCGGTTCATATCCTGAGAGCTATGCAATACGTGTAGCATTATTTAATATGAAACACAGACCACCTAACACCATATTGGTTCACGTCCTGAGAGCTACATAATAAGTGTAAAACGAATCAATATGAATCAAAGACCATCTAACAACATATCGGTTTATGTCCTGAGAGCTATATAATTAGTCTAACACACATTAATTTGAATCATAGACCACCTTACACCATATCGGTTCATGTCCTGAGTGCTACATAATTAGTGTAACACAAATTAATATGAATCAAAGACCATCTAAAACCATATCAGTTCATGTGCTAAGAGCTATATAAAAAGTGTAAGAATAATAATATGAATCAAAGACTAATATCGCTTCATGTCCTGCTAGCTATATAAAAAGTGTAAGACAAATTAATATGAATCAAAACCATCTAACACCTTATCGGTTCATGTCCTGAAGGCTATATAATTAGTTTAACACAAATTAACTTGAATCAAAGACCACCCAACACCATATCGGTTCAGGTCCTGAGAGCTATATAATAAGTGTAATACATAATAATATGAATCAGAGACCACCTAACACCATATCGGTTCATATCCTGAGAGCTATGCAATACGTGTAGCACAATTTAATATGAATCAAAGACCACCTAACACCATATCAGTTCATGTGCTGAGAGCTATATAAAAAGTGTAAGAATAATAATATGAATCAAATACTAACTAACGCTATATCGCTTCATGTCCTGCTAGCTATATAATAAGTGTAAGACAAATTAATATGAATCAGAACCATCTAACACCATATCGGTTCATGTCCTGAAGGCTATATAATTAGTTTAACACAAATTAACTTGAATCAAAGACCACCCAACACCATATCGGTTCAGGTCCTGAGAGCTATATAATAAGTGTAATACATAATAATATGAATCAGAGACCACCTAACACCATTCGGTTCATGTCCTGAGAGCTATAAAATACGTGTAACACAATTTAATTTGAATCAAAGACCACCCAACACCATATCGGTTCATGTCTTGAGAGCTATAATATTAGTGTAACATAAATTATTACGAATCACAGACCATTAACACTATATCGGTGCAGGTCCTGAGAGCTATATATTAAGTGTAATACAAAGTAATATGAGTCAAAGACCATCTAACACCATATCGGTTCATGACCTGAGAGCTGTATAAAAAGTGTAACACATATTAAGATGAATCAAAGACCACCTAACACCATATCGGTTCATGTCCTGAGAACTATATAATAAAAGTAACACAATTTAATATGAATCACAGACCACCTAACATCATATCGGTTCCTGTCCTGAGGTAAATTCAAATGCATTTGGTAATTTCATCCAATCAGAATAAAGCATTATTATCAAAATTTTAAAACAGAAAAAAGATGAACTTTGGGTCGTATAACAGAAAAAAAATGAAAACCGAAAACATTGACAGAAAACATTGGTTCACCCTAAAGCATCAAGCACGGATTTTAGTGTGGCTAAAATTTCCGAACTTTGGCTCGAGAGGCGGATAGTTAACCTCTGCACAACACTTCCATCGTCCAGAATCTTTTGTATTTTTTCATAGCGATACTTTTGAAACAAGAAGTAAATTAGAGCTATCACAGCATGGCAACTGCATGACGGATCGAGTCAGTTGCGATTGACCAAAATGAGACAGACAGATCTCCCTGTCAATTTTTCTCCAAGAATTGCTGAGCCCGCCCTCCCCCTCTTAGAATGACCAAAGCAAAATCTTCCACGCCAGCATTTAACTCGAATTAAATTTGCTAAGCACTGCATCTAAAAGGCTTGATTCTGATCGTTGCAGACTGGCTGAAAACTCCAAATTAGAACCTAGTTAACATCCATCCCCAACCCTCGCACCATTGGAGGGGGGGGGGGGGGAGGAATTGAGGGTTGGGAAAAAGATAATCTGGTTTTAATCGACAAATTAATTGCTAAACTGGTTGTCTTTTACTGTATAGTGAATCATAGAGGGCTTCGATTGAACCTCTCAGGAACTTCATGTGCCAATCGACTAATATTGATGACCGGAAATGTCTGGAAGTCCAGTTGGATTTGGCCAAAGTAGTCGCCAGGTGGACACTCTATGGCCTCTGTCCATACATTTGGGTCATTATGAGGACATGGGCACTCTTCGGCTAAGAGACCATCTTAAAAATATATATAATTCAATTTCATTATTTTAAGGCAAGAAACTTTTCCAAAAAATGACAAAGTTTTTCCAAAAAAAAAGAAAATTACGTTTTTGGTATATAATTCCTTGTGATATTGTTAAAATTATCTTAAATGGCTACAATACCGAATGCAGTTTATCTGCGTGGTAACTGCGAGTTACACTCTGGGTTTTCTTATGACAAAAAAATCCGTGGTTAGTGTTTCGGATGAAGCACAAAATTTCAAACAAATTTTTTTGTATTTTCATTTGTTGAAAAAATGCTGATGATACACATGTGTGAACACTTTAGATCCATTCAGTGCGACAACTAGGCTGACCCCATAGGGTGATGATGCGTACTTTCTCCATCTAATGATGTAAGATCCGTCGTGATAATCCAGTACTTCTGATCTGTATCTGGGTCTATTGATTCTAGACTGCGTACTATCTGTATTTGCACGGGGCGAATTGTGCAGGTAAAAGGTTTACTGTGCCGACTGAGGAGTTAATTCTGGAACAGAAACTGCTCAAAACAATTGTAACAAAACGAATGTGAATCAGAGACCACCTAACACCATATCGGTTCATGACCTGAGAGCTATACCGTGCTGATTCAAATTAACCGGACAAAAAGCGTTAAACTTGAGATTTAAAACGCGTTTGCCTCAAATTGGGATGAGTTAAGGTGAAAATTTATGAAGATAAAACTAGCTTAAACTTTTAGCAGAATTAATATGGTAAAATTTGTTTTGCGAAATTCGAGCCCAAAATTTTACCACAAAAATGGGTCATTTTGGCTTTTCTTAGTTAATCTAAAATTACGCCGATTATACCCAGTCGATCACAGACACAATTAATTCAAAGTGAGCCCCTTACGTAGCCCAACAAACTTTAAGCAGGATGTATTCTCCAAAACAATGTTTACAGGATTTAGGTTTGTTTGATAGACAAAAAATGTAGTTTTTACTATAGAAAATATCAGCTTTTTCATTTAAAAACAATTTTTAAACGGTTCAAATTTTTTTTGGACAATATAACCTTCTTAAAGTGTGTTGGGCTACATAAGGGACTCACTTTGATATAATTATATCTGTGATCGACTTGGTGTTTTTGGCGTAATTTTTGATTAACTAAAAAAAGCCGAAACGACAAATTTTTATGGTAAACTTTGAGCTCGAATTTTGCAAAACAACTTACACCGCACTTATTTTGCTAAAAATTTAACCTATTATTATCTCCATAAGTTTTCACCTAAACTCAACCCAATTTGAGGAAAACGAGTTTTAATTTTCAATTTAGCTTGTTTTGTCCGATTAATTTAAATCAGCACTGTATAATAAGTGTAACACAGTTTAGAATGGCTCAAAGACCACCTAACACCCTAACGGTTGATGTCCTGAGGGCTAAATAATAAGCGTAACACAATTTAAATGAGTCAAAGACCATCAAACACCATATCGGTTCATGTCTTGAGAGCTATATAATAAGTGTAACACAAATTAATAAGAATCGAAAACCACCTAACACCATACCGTTTCATGTCCTGAGAGCTATATAATAAGTGTAATACAAACTATTTTGAATCAAAGACCACCTAAAACCAAATTTATGCATGTCCTGAGAGCTATATAATGAGTGTAACACTAATTAATATGAATCAAAGACCACCTAACACCATATCGATTCATGTCTTAAGAGCTATAAAAAAAGTGTAACACAAACAAATGTGAATCACAGACAACCTAACAACAGATCGGTTCCTGTCCTGAGGTAAATTCAAATGCATTTGGTAATTTCATCCAATCAGAATAAAGCATTATTATCAAAATTTTAAAATAGAAAAAAGATGAACTTTGGGTCGTATAACAGAAAAAAAATGAAAACCGAAAACATTGACAGAAAACATTGGTTCACCCTAAAGCATCAAGCACGGATTTTAGTGTGGCTAAAATTTCCGAACTTTGGCTCGAGAGGCGGATAGTTAACCTCTGCACAACACTTCCATCGTCCAGAATCTTTTGTATTTTTTCATAGCGATACTTTTGAAACAAGAAGTAAATTAGAGCTATCACAGCATGGCAACTGCATGACGCATCGAGTCAGTTGCGATTGACCAAAATGAGACAGACAGATCTCCCTGTCAATTTTTCTCCAAGAGTTGCTGAGCCAGCCCTCCCCCTCTTAGAATGACCAAAGCAAAATCTTCCACCCCAGCATTTAACTCGAATTAAATTTGCTAAGCACTGCATCTAAAAGGCTTGATTCTGATCGTTGCTGACTGGCTGAAAACTCCAAATTAGAACCTAGTTAACATCCATCCCCAACCCTCGCACCATTGGAGGGGGGGGGGGGAGGAATTGAGGGTTGGGAAAAAGATAATCTGGTTTTAATCGACAAATTAATTGCTAAACTGGTTGTCTTTTACTGTATAGTGAATCATAGAGGGCTTCGATTGAACCTCTCAGAAACTTCATGTGCCAATCGACTAATATTGGTGACCGGAAATGTCTGGAAGTCCAGTTGGATTTGGCCAAAGTAGTCGCCAGGTGGACACTCTATGGCCTCTGTCCATACATTTGGGTCATTATAGGGACTTGGGCACTCTTCGGCTAAGAGACCATATTTAAAAATATATATCAAATTAATTTCATTATTTTCAGGCAAAAAATTTTTCCAAAAAATGACAAAGTTTTTCCAAAAAAAAAGAAAATTACGTTTTTGGTATATAATTCCTTGTGATATTGTTAAAATTATCTTAAATGGCTACAATACCGAATGCAGTTTATCTGCGTGGTAACTGCGAGTTACACTCTGGGTTTTCTTATGACAAAAAAATCCGTGGTTAGTGTTTCGGATGAAGCACAAAATTTCAAACAAAATTTTTTGTATTTTCATTTGTTGAAAAAATGCTGATGATACACATGTGTGAACACTTTAGATCCATTCAGTGCGACAACTAGGCTGACCCCATAGGGTGATGATGCGTACTTTCTCCATCTAATGATGTAAGATCCGTCGTGATAATCCAGTACTTCTGATCTGTATCTGGGTCTATTGATTCTAGACTGCGTACTATCTGTATTTGCACGGGGCGAATTGTGCAGGTAAAAGGTTTACTGTGCCGACTGAGGAGTTAATTCTGGAACAGAAACTGCTCAAAACAATTGTAACAAAACGAATGTGAATCAGAGACCACCTAACACCATATCGGTTCATGACCTGAGAGCTATACCGTGCTGATTCAAATTAACCGGACAAAAAGCGTTAAACTTGAGATTTAAAACGCGTTTGCCTCAAATTGGGATGAGTTAAGGTGAAAATTTATGAAGATAAAACTAGCTTAAACTTTTAGCAGAATTAATATGGTAAAATTTGTTTTGCGAAATTCGAGCCCAAAATTTTACCACAAAAATGGGTCATTTTGGCTTTTCTTAGTTAATCTAAAATTACGCCGATTATACCCAGTCGATCACAGACACAATTAATTCAAAGTGAGCCCCTTACGTAGCCCAACAAACTTTAAGCAGGATATATTCTCCAAAACAATGTTTACAGGATTTAGGTTTGTTTGATAGACAAAAAATGTAGTTTTTACTATAGAAAATATCAGCTTTTTCATTTAAAAACAATTTTTAAACGGTTCAAATTTTTTTTGGACAATATAACCTTCTTAAAGTGTGTTGGGCTACATAAGGGACTCACTTTGATATAATTATATCTGTGATCGACTTGGTGTTTTTGGCGTAATTTTTGATTAACTAAAAAAAGCCGAAACGACAAATTTTTATGGTAAACTTTGAGCCCGAATTTTGCAAAACAACTTACACCGCATTTATTTTGCTAAAAATTTAGCCTATTTTTATCTCCATAAGTTCTCACCTAAACTCAACCCAATTTGAGGAAAACGAGTTTTAATTTTCAATTTAGCTTGTTTTGTCCGATTAATTTAAATCAGCACTGTATAATAAGTGTAACACAGTTTAGGATGGCTCAAAGACCACCTAACACCCTAACGGTTGATGTCCTGAGGGCTAAATAATGAGCGTAACACAATTTAAATGAGTCAAAGACCATCAAACACCATATCGGTTCATGTCTTGAGAGCTATATAATAAGTGTAACACAAATTAATAAGAATCGAAAACCACCTAACAGCATACCGTTTCATGTCCTGAGAGCTATATAATAAGTGTAATACAAACTATTTTGAATCAAAGACCACCTAAAACCAAATTTATGCATGTCCTGAGAGCTATATAATGAGTGTAACACTAATTAATATGAATCAAAGACCACCTAACACCATATCGATTCATGTCTTAAGAGCTATAAAAAAAGTGTAACACAAACAAATGTGAATCACAGACAACCTAACAACAGATCGGTTTACATCCTGAGTGCTAAATATTACACCATTTCGCAGAACAATTTACACCGCATTAATTTTGCTAAAAATTAAAGCTAGTTTTATCTCCATAAGTTTTCACCTAAACTCAACCCAATTTGAGGAAAACGAGTTTTATTTTTCAGTTTAGCTTGTTTTGTCCGGTTAATTTAAATCAGCACTGTATATTAGTGTAACACAATTTAGGATGGCTCATAGACCACCTAACACCATATAGGTTGATGTCCTGAGAGCTAAATAATAAGCGTAACACAAACTAATTTGAATCAAAGACCACCTAAAACCATATTGATGCATGTCCTGAGAGCTATATAATGAGTGTAACACTAATTAATATGAATCAAAGACCACCTAACACCATAACGATTCATGTCTTAAGAGCTTTAAAAAAAGTGTAACACAAACAAATGTGAATCTCAGACCACCTAACAACATATCGGTTTACATCCTGAGTGCTATGTGATAAGTGTAACTCAAAATAATATGAATCAAAGACCACCTAACGCCATATCGTTTCATGTCTTAAGAGCTATATAATGAGTGTAACAAAAACTATTGCGAATCACAGACCACCTGAAACCATAGCGGCTCATGTCCTGAAAGCTATGTGATAAGTTTAACACAACTTAAATTGAATCAAAGACCACTTAACACCATATCGGTTCACGTCCTGAGAGCTATATAATTAGTTCAACACAAAATAATATGAATCAAAGACCACCCTACACAATATCGGTTCATGTCCTGAGAGCTATATAACAGTAAAACACAAGCTAACCTGAATCAAAGAGAACCTAACACCATATCGGTTCATAGACTGAGAATTATATTATAAGTGTAACACAAATTAATATAAATCAAAGACGCTCAAACACCATATCGCTTCATGTCGTGAGAGCCAAATAATAAGTGTAACACAAGTTAATATGAATCAAACACCACCTAACACCATATCAGTTCATGTGTTAAGAGCTATATAATAAGTATAACACAATTCAATATGAATCAAAACCGCCTTAATCTTTATCGTTTCAAATCCTGAGAGCTATAGAAAAAATGTAACCCAAACTAATGTGAATCACAAACCACCTAACATCATGTCGGTTCATATTCTGAGAGCTATACAATAATTAAAACACAAATAAATATGAATCAAAGACCAACTATTACCATATCGGTTCATGTCTTGAGAGCTATATAATAAGTGTAACACAAACGAATGTGAATCACAGACCACCTAACACCATATCGGTTCTTGTCTTAAGAGCTATATAGTAAGTGTAACACAAACTAATGTGAATCACAAACCACCTAACATCATGTCGGTTCTTATTCTGAGAGCTATACAATAATTGTAACACAAATAAATATGAATCAAAGACCAACTAACACCATATCGGTTTATGTCTTGTGAGCTATACAATAAGTGTAACATAAACTAATGTGAATCACGGACCACCTAACACCATATCGGCTCATGTCCTAAGAGCTAGATAGTAAGTGTAACACAATTTAATATGAATCAAAGACCGCCTTAAACCTTATCGGTTCATATCCTGAGAGCTATATAATAAGTGTAACACAAACCAATATGAATCAAAAACCACATACCACCATATCGGTTCATACTCTAGGAGCTATATAATAAGTGTAATACAAATTAATATGAATCAAAGACCAATTAACACCATATCGGTTCATGTCTTGAGAGCTATGTAAAAAGTCTGACACAAACTAATGTGATTCACAGACCACCTAACACTATATCGGTTCATGTCTTAAGAGCTATATACTAAGTGTAACACAAACTAATGTGAATCACAGACCACCTAACACCATATCGGTTCATGTGCTAAGAGCTATATAATAAGCTTAACACAATTTAATATGAATCAAAGGCCGCCTTACACCATATCGGTTCATGCGTTAAGAGCTTTATAATAAGTGTAACACAAACCAATATGAATCAAAGACCACATACCACCATATCGTTTCATACTCTAAGAGCTATATAATAAGTCTAACTTAAATTAATATGAATCAAAGACCAATTAACACCGTATCCTTTCATGTCTTAAGAGCTATATAATAAGTGTAACACAAATTAATATGAATCAAAGACCAACACCATATCGGTTCATGTCTTAAGAGCTATATAGTAAGTGTAACACAAACTAATGTGAGTCGCAGACCACCTTACACCATATCGGTTCATGTGTTAAGAGCTATATAATAAGTGTAACACAAATTAATATGAATCGTGGTCAATTCATCTGTACTCATTGACTTTCTTCTGACATTCCGAACAAGGAGCCTCAATAGTTGGGGCACTTCTGTTGCCGATTTGGATCAGCTTCCAACTTGCCTGCACCACCTGTGTTGCCTTGTGTTAGCTTGCCTCGTATGAAAAATAGTCTTCAAAAAATAAAATCTAGCTTTTAAAACTTTTGTTTAACTTTGGGTTAAGATGATGAAAGTTACTAATCGCCACTGCATAGTTCTAGCTTGATAAACCTTCATTGCAGCCATTGCATATATAATTAATCATATTTTTATCTCGGAAAAGGGGCTGGAACACAATTCGCGACTAGGTTCTAATAAAACAATACTTTTAAACGACTCAAGAGCGGGCGAAAAAACGGAATTGATTGTGGTAAAAAGCCTTGCTGAAAATATTCACAATTCGCAGAAACTTCTGAAAGAATAGAAGAATAAATTTTTAATATGGTTTGTAGAGAGTTCAGAAAATTAATTGGCTTAACTAAAAGTTGGTCCTCAAAAAAATTATTAAATTTCCAAGATTGATAACAAAGAACACAATAGTTCTACCACACCTCAAAATTTTACTTCAAATGTTTTCAATCTTTTGGAGTTAACTAATACATTGGAGGAACTTGCCCATAGAATCCAAATACAAATATGGCCTACAAAAAACGCCGATAAGTCTATCAATTTTTGTCCATGCAACACAAAAACAAACCGTGTTTTGGCCGCAGATTCAAAATTACATACGGATTTTGAAATACTATTCTGAGAAATATTGATAATGTATTTGCATTTTTTTTTGCTTAAATCTGCTGCTTTTACTGAATCAAGCTATTTTATGACCATTGACAAACATTAGAAAATTGGCGGAAATTTTTGTCGATTCTGGTATGCCTAGAGTGTCTAGAAATTGTTCTCAGAAGTTTTAACTTAGCTTTTCCACTAGTTGTCTCAGTGCCTTTTACTGACGAAAAATTCAAGATACGATCTATTGCCACCCATAATTACATATTTTCCCTTATGATTTTCAATCATGCCCGCATAATTTAGCTGTAGCTCTTGACCAGGCTGCGTGAGCAGTGGTAGAGGTTCAAAGTCAAATTTCGGCGTTAGGTATTCTGCGTTCTTACCATATTTAGTGCAACTACGACTTTCTTCTGCAAAGTTTACTATGTCTTTATGCATGTGCGGCCATCACAGGTATCGCAAAATTTCCATTATTTTTCTCGGCCTGGGCGTCCTTTGTGTAATCTCTTCATGACCACTGGACATATCTGCACTATTACCTCAAGGTAATTGTCGACCAAAATGCACTAGTCTACCACAGCCATCTGGTTCCAGAGCGCGTTCGTGTACAGTCCCATGAGTTGGAATCCCTGCTTGTCACCTTTCTCCACCACTCTTCTAATTCTATCAGTCCACGAGTCTTCCAAAGTAGAATCCACCATCAGATTTTTGCAGAACAATCTCGATAGATTTGACAGCCCTTCTTTCCACAGCTGCTTTGACGTTCAAAAAATCTCTTTTTGAGACACATGGCTACTTCACGTTTTTTTCCTGAGTGTCCTTGTCGTTTTTGTGTGTAGTGAGATCCACCTCGAGCACTTGGATTGAGTCTTGAATCAGTCTGTTCGATTTGTTTAGATTTTATTTGGTTTAAATCTCATCTATGGTAGATTCTAGTTCGTGGTTACTGCTGGGTGGTTTCCTCGATCTTCCCTAATAAATAGCCAGAAAGAAAGCAACTGATTGTCCACCTCTCAATGTTCTTTGCTGAATATATCCCATTTGACTCTGTATTGCGGTTGTCTTCTTTCGCTCTCCGAACTGTCCCGGTTCCTCCTGCTTCTTCTGATTATTTTTCTTGTTCTTTTGAGGATTTCGTCACCTGTTCCTCTTCCGAAACGTCATTCGTATTGCTCAAAGATCTCTGCAGCAGGGATCTTAAGGTTTTTTTGCGGCTTTCTCTCCTCCATTTTTTTCTGGTGCATCTGACCATCAGTCGTAGCATTTATACTGATTTCTTTTTTTATACTCTCATTTGCGGTTTGATTGTTCCTTTTTGTGATTTTTTTTTAAAATTATTTCCCACCAGCTGATTTGGAGTTAAAATAAGCGAAAAAACTTATTTGCAAGAGAGAGCTGCCGTTAATGCAGTTTTGACGGTCGCAAAAGTCGATATATTCAATTCCGGTCGAGCTTTGTTCTTTTTTGACCAATTTGGTTGCGATGGCAACCGCTGAATGACGTATTGAGCACTTCACTTGTTTTCAATGTTCTAGAATGTTCTAGAAAGTTTTTGTCCTGGTTCAGCAAAAACCTTTTCACAAGCCTACTGCACATCCAGTCTACTGCTATGTGAAAAGCATCGAGTGCCGTAACTACTAACTTTTCGTCCGATACTGATTCGGGCCATGGTTCCCCATTTGTTTCCCTGGATGATAGATAGTTCGCTATCCTAATTTTTCAACCGTTGTATGAACAGGTAAACCTAGTTAATATGTTTTAATTGACCTATTCACGTCCAGAGCCGAGGTTAGGGCTTTATGATCAGTTGATATGGTGATTTTTCGCCTAGGAGATTTATTATATCTATCCACCGCCCACACCAATGCAAGATTTTCTAATTCGTTTTTCGATTTTTTTTTCTGGTGTGTTCAAGTATCTGTAGGCGAATGATATTGGTGTCCGTTTCTCTTCTTCTCATTTTTTTTCTAAGAAGGCTCGTAGACTTTAATGGCTGGGTTCAAATTTGATTCGTGTTCCTTTTTTCGAATCGTAATAATGTTTTTGAGAAATCTTTGCCACTGATTTAATTTCAATGATAATTGTGTATTCATCTCCCCATTCAAATTTGCCAAGGGGGTCAAGTTTTTCAACTTCTTTTTAAGTATTTTTTTTCAGTATTGATCTATGTTTTTCCGTTAGACTCGCCCCGTTTGGTACAAACTTTGAGAGATAATTTATACTGCCTAAGAACGACCGATGATGTTTTAAAATTGCAGGGGGCGGATTTTGTGATTTTGGCGTGAAACCTGAAATTGATAGATGGTGACCCAACCAATTTAATTTGTTTTTGAAGAATTCGGATTTCGAAATTATTAATGATAGATTTTCTCTATCAGATTTTTTGATGACTTTGCTTACAATTTTTTCATATCCACTTTTTCCTCTTTTGATGAATAAGATTGTCGCCCAGAGAGCAAAATGTGCTCTCATCGTGATTAAATGTTCTGTTCATGGCTTTTTAGAAATCGGCCGGCATGTCCGCTGACCCATAAAATTATTTTAAATTATAGGTTTTCCTGGCGTTACCTCCTATTATGATGATATTACTTTGTCTTGGTGCGTCAGGAGCTAATTTTAGGAGCGTCAGGAGCTATAACTTGCCCATTTTCTGTTCAGTAGTAATCTGACTCATTCAATCGAGCAGTTCGTCAATATTCGGCATTTGGTATTTGTTTTTAAACAGTTGCGGGTTTATTGCTTTGGTGTCAAATACTTCCGTTTTGACGTTTTGGCGTTTTAACTTGAAATTGATTAGGGGTTCTCCTCTCTTTTTCTTGAATCGGGTTAAAGTGGTAATTGAATTTCTGGCTAAATATGTGATTTTTCCTGTCGTTCAAACACTTGTTTAAATTTGAAAAATGATTCTAACCTGTCGATTAATTGCACAGTAGCAAAGTTTGGACAAATCCTGAGGAGCTGGTCGTTGTTTGGTAGAAATGCCCATTAGTCCCTGGAAGTCCAGTCTCATTATAGTTCTGGTTCTTTTTTCTGTGACCAGGAACGGTGCTTCAAAGCATCAAAGTTTGTCTTCAAAACTCCAAGAGTTAGTATAGTTTTTTTTTGTTATCAACAAATTAGGCTGCCATATTAGGTTTTTCCGAGGGATAAGTTTTGATTTCCGGAATTATCAATGATTTCTTTTGTTGTTACCCAGTTGAGAAACGATATTGGACTGCCCGTCTCTTTTGTTAGTTGTATTATTTGATTTTCTATCCAGCCAGTGCCTTCGACTACTTCTTTTTTTTGACTTCGTGTCTCTTAGTAGGTGAATTATCTGAACTACAACCTCTTTTTTTCCTAATTTGTTATGATTAAAAATCTTTTCCTGAAAAAACTCTGTGGTTTTTTTCCTCACCGGGATGTTTGTTTTGAGTGAAAAAGCCTCGACTTTGTCACAGTAAACAAAATCTTCAATAATCACTTAAACACTTTTTCTCTGATCTCTTTGAGTCATCAGTTACTTCGCTTTCTTGCTGTGATCTACACATTTTTGCAAATTATTTTTAATCGTAGTCGTTTTTGCTTGTTTTCCCCTGCGCTACGCAGGTTTTTAAGCGTTCTTCTAAAAAATACCTACCGCAACTCCTGCACGGTTTCACGGTTTCTTATGTATACACGAACTGTATTCTGTAATTATTTTGCTTTGTATTGGAGGTTTTTATTTTCTTCCGTTCGATTTTCGTACTGCAAATGTTGGTTCTTGTTTTATCGTGAAAACCATACTCCATTTTGTTTATGCTCCTGCAGGTGCTTTTGCGTTTGTTTTTTGAAATGCCATTGATGTATGTTTGCTTTGTTCAAAATTGATTGCTCTTTTGTGCAGCTCCTCTGATGAAAAAGGTTCATAAGTCAACGTATCTAGAAGTCTATTGTTTCCCATCTTAGAAATGAATAAATCAGGTACGGTCTCATCTTCAAGAGTTGATGCCTCAAGAATCGAATTTTTTTGTAGGAAACTTTTCTTGCTTTCCGCTTCTAGGAATAGGAAAATCTTGACTCCATTTTTCTCAACTTCATTTAGCAGATGTTGTGACCTACTCTCGGGCCCCAGAATCTTCGTTGTTCTTTTTCTTGCAGAACTCAGTCTAGGTACAATTTGTCTCTTAGTTCTCTCCCTACAATGGGCCCAGCATTTTTGCCTTACCTCGGAGTTTCAGGTCTAGGAGGCGGTTCCTCGAATACCTCTTTCGGATCCTTCAGCAATTTTTCTGGGTTAACGTTTTCCTTGACTGTTACCGCTATCAAAAACTGTTACCAAGGTGGATCTAAAATCACTGACGCCCGAAACACTGGTATCCTCATGTCCTTGCGATTGTCCTGCGCTGAGAACCTTGCTGGCTGCCCCATGGGATAATCTAACGGATCTTCAATCATTACGAGGCCAAACTGTGCATTTGTGCATTGTAAGCGGATTCCGCAACAAGGACGCTCCCTTTGTTCTTCTTTTGTTCTCTACTTTCCTTTGATCGTTCCGACAAAATTTTAACATGCTTAAAGACTTGTCTCTGGAATCCAGGAACATACAGACAAAAAACTGTGCTCCTATCCAGTGCACAGCTTGGCCTCGTAATGATTTAGTTAACAATTTTAACCAGAAGTTCTTGAAACTAGTTTTGATCTTTTATGATTTATGCAGCTCGTAAGCTAGCTCTTAACGCAGTCTAACTTGCAGATTCTTGCTATAATTTAGTCAAAGGTGACCTTGACATAAATTTAATAGATCATAAATATTCACATAAAAATTCAGCTCAAGGTAACTGCCAGCGCAGTGCCACAGTCTCCCAAATCTGCGTTGTCTGTTGATTACAGTTAACTTATAGCTAGCCAAAGTTCAATTTTTACTCTAAAAGTATATTCCATCATCTTTCGAGCTCATAAGATTTTGATTAGTCGTTTTAGATGTTCTGTGAAACTCGGAGCAAATTTGGAAAAATTCAGGGGCAAAGTCTAAAGAATCCAGACCATTACGAAAACACATGAACTGGGTTTGGTAAAATTTTAGCTGGGGAAAAATTCTAAATCTGAGTTTAATTTGGGTCCTTTATTCTTCAGAGTCTTCAATTGATATCAGCTCTGATTGAGTCATGAGAAAAAAAAACAGAATTAGAAATAAAAAACTGAGGTTTTTGCGTTTAAAATTGAAGATTTAAGTAACGACTCTCCTCTTTCGGGTTTCAACATCAATGGCCTGAAGTCTAACAAATCGAACTGGCAAATGAGCTTCTGAAACTAATCCTAACTTCTGTTCTGGAACCAGGGTAATTTTTGAGACAGCTGCTGTAATTTTAAGATAAAACATAAATAGAAATAGAATAGATAATTGAGTCATGACCATCTAAAATTGGACGTTAGAGAATAAGTTGGTGATAAAGCGAATCAAGCAATTACTTATTCACATAAAGCTTTTCCTTTTATATCGATTAAACGTATCGCAGCCAATTGTTTCCATACTGCATGAATGTTTATATTTTAAAGATGCGCATTGCAAAAAAATCACCTGTAGTTCTACCAGATAGTATAATGATTAGACATCATATCACGGAAAAGGCCAACACATGAACTGTTTGCTGTTTGAAAAAATCGCTGCTGTGATCATAATTATAAGAAATGCATCCAATTTTCAGTCTGGTTTTCTGGACTGGTAAATGTTGTCTCGCACATCTAATAAGGAGCACGAATCAACGTACGGGTCATACATCAAGAGATGCAGCGAAAAACAGATCATTATGGAATCACATTATATAAGCCGAATAGGTGAATAGTTTTCTTTCCTGGAGTAGGCTCTTAAGTTTTCCTATTGAGATGTGTGTTATTGCCAATAAATCACCATGTTGTTATCAGATAGCAGAACGATTCAAATTCAACTGAAATTGCCACCCCCACCTCCACTCACAAATATGCACCTTTAGTTGATTCAAATACGGCGTGATTGAATGAAAAATGAAGGTTCATGCGCTGTTTGATAAGTTTTATAGTCCAAATATCAGTCACTAATAATGCATATAATTGTTTATGTTGTCTAAACTCACTCAAATACTCACAAAAAGACTATTATGGAACCTGATCTAAACTACATTTTATGATTGGATAATTTAGATATTTTACCAATGTAAAGTATTTAATATTAACCAATCATGATCCATCTAACTAACAACCCACTTATTTGTAAGTGCTGAAGTTACTTGTAATTTCAGCACCAGAGAGATTTGAATTTAACTTAGAAATTAGTTGGACTCTCCCGAGCACTTCAGCAGCCGCAATAAACCAGTATACCCTAGATCTATTGAGCCTAGCAGAGACTAGTTAAACAACCTGAGACTAGATAGTATAAGAGTAAGATTAGGATCGGTATTAGACTAAGAAGTTGCACGAATCTATCCGGCCGAAAATAAGATAGCGTGACGAGCAGACGGTGTACCCTATCCGAAATTACTCTATGAGTTACACATCGGTCCTAACTCATCTGGTGCGACCATAAGTCTCGAACAAGACCTTAATAGCTTAGAATTAACCAAAATAGATTAGAAATTAGACAAAAACATTTACAAAATGTTATACGACAATAATTTAATCGAAATGTCTCTACGACTCAATAGATCAGAGCCAATATTCCGAACCATAACAGAACTACCCGGAATTGGAAGAAGACCTCGAACCAGAGACGACATACGACAAAGTAGAAACTTGCCATATAGCTATATGATAGTTAGGCAAAAACCAGAACAAACTTTTATATTTAGAATACTACTGGCAATGAATTTAGATTTTCATTTGCAAACATAAAACCTTGAAGTTAACCTTCAAAATCATTTCAGGCGCTAAACAAAATTATTAATATACAATAACGATTGAGAAAAAGATCTAAGATCGTTTTCCTAAAATTCTGCAGTAATATACAAAACATGTTTGAAAAATATTTATTGAAAAATAAAAAATAAAAATTAGTAGCATGACAATAAATGGTTAATAATCATAAATCATCCTGTTGTTCCAGCTCCATCATCTAAAACATAACAGCAATCATAAACCCACTAATATCATCAAAACACTAAATCTTTCCTTTACACACATTTAAAATTTTATTAAAACTTAAATTCACTTAATTTTAAAACCAGATCATCAAGGCTTATCCTTGGATCTTAAATCATTTTCTACTTAATTAAATTTCAAATTTGATCATCAAGGCTTATCCTTGGATCAAACAGAACAACTTTGTTCTCCCCCACCCACTTAATTAGTGTCTAACGACCTCAAACGTCGATTCACTACCCAACCCTTTCTAAAGACCCAAGACTAATAGAAATTTTTAAACAAAACTAATCATTCAAATTAGGATAAATAGTGAAGAACTTCGGTTATTCATCCTTCACTTGACCCCCCCTCTTACCAGACCCAGGATAAATCTTAGACTTAGTAAGTTTAAAATAGTATCTAACGAACTACTCGCGTTCTAATTATACCTGAACCTTGTGGATCGATTTACTATTCTCCAACCCTTGAACACAATCACTACCCCTAAGTAAGATTAAGTAAGTTAACACCTTAACTTATACTAGCCACGAGAAAGTAAAAAATCATTCTTCGGAATCGATATACTTTTCTCTCCAACCCTGAACAAATAGACCCAGGTTAAGCTAACCAAAAAATCGTAAGAACTAACAGTTTAGGAAAATAGAAACCATTTAACAACCTTTTGCATCCGTCATCCTAAACCTTATGTCATTTAAAAACCTAGGAAATAAACAAACAATCGTTTTACACAATTGTGAAATAGATAACAAAAAATACGACCTTGTAATCACACCTCATACACAAACAGTTGGATACATTCGAACAAAACGACAAACACTAAAAAGAAAAATAATAACGAAACAAAGACAAATAACACGAAAAAGATTTTCAAAAAATCGAAACGCATTTTCAGAATCAGAAACCAACAGTTTAGACGAACTTTACAAACTAAAAGAATCAATAGATAAAAATTACCCACTTCACGATCAATTATATTTTTCTGACTCAGAAACAACTTCAAATTCATCACAAAGAGGAAAAAGAAGAATAAAAAAGCAGTACAAACACAAACCAGTACATTTATACAATTGGAATCAACCAATTCGACACATTAATAATTACATATTAACAGTAATCGAACGAAAAAATGAGTTCAACGCACACCCCAGGTGAAGAAACTCCAGATGATGATGAAATCTTTCCTTTTATAGTAGACGCAGATACTGATAGAGGACAACACATATTTTGTCAAAATTTACTCGTAAATTTATTTGAACCCGGAATCAGTCCATGTAAAACAGAGTTCCCCGATGTAAAAATCAAAAGACAAATCATAGATCACTATCTAAAAGATATATGCAACATAACACAACAGTATGGAATCTACTCCATAGAATTCACCTCACCAAACCATAATAATAGAAAATATACAATTCAAACAGACGATCTTGATTTAGAATTTTCAAAAGTTTTTTCAGAATATATAAAAAGCATCCAATATCATAACTCACAAAGAGCAAACTCCATATTCACCAATGAAGTTTTCGCAATAATATATAGTTATATTTCGATATTAGAAAACGAAATCCCAATAACAAATGTCTCACCGACAGAAACATCTAAACATTTAAGAGTACGACATGAAATCACACTACTCTCTAGTTATTTAAACATCATTAAAGAAAATTTCACGAAAGACGACGTTTCACAACATACAAAACACGATCTACAAAAAATTTTGGCATGGTTCATAATAGATTATTTCACACACAATATTGATTTAATTGCACAAGCAAGAAAAAATTTTAGACCCCAAAATTCGAACGATGATACCGCTATCACAGAACAATCAGATTATGTTTGGGACCCCGAATGGTCTCATCCCGCATTTATAAGCTTTCCACAATCAATCTCAAGTCAAGCAATAGGTACAATATCTTACATAAGAGATTATGTAAGAGTAATACCATTAACAATTGATGCAACACCATTAAACTATAATACATTTTTACCCGATACACAAAATAATAGTTTAAACTCTACAGTTATACACAATGAAAACCTCAATGGAACTAGGAATCTTACTCAACAAGATATCCAGACACCATCACACTTCATAAATGAAGAAATTGTACACACAACAACTACACAACAAAGTATTTCACCAATACGCCCAAATTTAACAACACCAAGAAATACAAATCCTTCACAAACACAGGTAACCTTACAATCAACCGTTAAACCTTCGGTTGCCCCTAAATATTCACATATGGATTACCAAACATACAGACCCATGACAATACCATCAAAAACACGCAAAACATTCACTAGAAACAACTTTACAGACCATAATTATAATTATACACATCCATCAAAAACATATAATCAACCACAAAGAAATTTTAACCAATATACAAGATCTCGAAATTGGGATAACCCAATGACCCAACCTAATTCAATAAATTTCCAAACAAATCCTCCACAGGATCACAGTGAAAATTACCCATTTTTTCAACAAAATAAAAATAAAAAACAGACATCTTATCAAATGGATTATTTATCCTCAGATGATGATTTCTTACAACCAGATATATTTGCACCAAATACTCAAGAATATCGTAGACAAGGAATACAGAGAACACGTACAAATCATAGAAATTTTTCTCCACAACCAATAGATGCACAACATCAACAACCAATTCAACAACAAAATTTAATTAATACACAATCTTTTCAACCAATTCAACAACAAAATCCAATGACTGCACACTCGTATCAAGCATCACAAATGCAAAATGAAATACCACTCCCATATTATCTCCAACAACATGAAATAACAAGAAACCAACTTTCAAATTTTTCTCAAATGCCAAATGCAGCAGAATCATTACAAATGACAATGAATCCATACCTTATGGGTGGATCATCAATAACATCAAACAAACCTTTAATGGTTTTCACAGGAACAGATCCTGAATACTCTGTAGAAGATTATTTAAATGCAGTAACAGCAAACCTGATTTTAAATATTGGACCTGAACCAATATATTACGCCACTACATCAAAATTGGATACATCGACGCACAGCGTTAATACAAACAACCTTAGATGGCGCAGCCCAAAAATGGTTTTCAGTACTACCTCTAGAAATAAAATCAAACTGGAAAAGATTTACACAGGAATTTTCAAAAATGTTTGACTCCGAAAGAAACAAACAACAACAAAGAGTTTTATGTAATGAAATTCGCAGATTACCAAACGAAACCATCAAGCAAATAGCAGTACGAATCGAAACACTAGTTCGAAAAGCATACTCATTAAATACACATGACTATAAAAACACAAAGATGACAGAAATCTTAATGATGACCTTAACACCACAATTAAGGAAAATAGCAATAAAAAAGAGAGCATCCCATCCTTCTTCAATTCGAGAACCCGATTTAGATTTTCGAAAACTAGTAGACAAATTAGAACAAGCAGAAATCACGATGAAACTAGAAGAAACGGAAAATCTAAAATTACAATACGTTAACAGAATTGAAACGACTCCCACTAATATTAATAATATACAGGAATCAGAGACAGACCTCGTTGAAAAAATCACTGAAATACTCAATATCTACGAAAAGAACCCGAACTTTAAAGGCAAACGATCTTTCAAAAAATGGTGTAATTATTGCCGACGATACGGACACAGTATTTCCGAATGTAGACAAAAACAGCAATACAATCAAATTAAACCTCAAAAATATAAAGAACCAAATAAATCATTCTATCAATACATGAAAAAAGATCAAAATCTACCGAACAAAACAGTCCACAGCAACAACAGTTCAGGAAAACCACTCCCGAACAATACAAATTATACAAGAAATCAATCACCATATAACTCAAGTTATAGAGGAAGATCACCAGAACGAAGAAACACGTATAATTCATCACAAAATCACTACAATAGACCAAATAGTCGAAATAACTACTCCAGATCAAATTCAAATACACAACGATTTGTTTCTAGATCTAATTCCCAATCAAGAAATAACTACTATCCAAACAACCAATCACGAAATTCATCATACAATAGGAATAGAAACTACTCCTATAATCGAAATAGAAGTTATTCAAACAACCGAAACCAGAATTACCCGAACAATCGATCAAGGAATAACTCATATAATAGATCGAACTATAACAGACCAAACAATAATTACCAAAACAGATCGCGAAATAATTCACAAAATCGACACCCAAGTTATAATAATCGTTATAGAAATTATTCCCAATCACCACACCGGAATAATAATAACTATAATAATTCTAATAATCGCCACAGAAGTAGTACACCTAAACATCAAAGACAAATCAATCAAGTACAGTCAAATCCAGAAACAACATCAGACCCTCCAGGTATTGATGACACAGTAACTGATACGTTACAACTCAATCAAATAAACTGTACATCATCAGATTCAGAAAGTGATACTGAAAACACTCTTTCTATCAATATGATAAAAGTCGAAAATGACTATGAATCTGTCATATATGAACAACCCTTTTCATCACACATATATGAAAATCAATCAGAATTTCTTCAAAATTATTACACTACACCCATAAATTCCACACCAACGACGCAAGAAACAAACGAGATTAACACTACAGATCAAACCAATAAAAATACCAAAACAAAATGCTTGAATACAAACCACATTTATCAAAATATACAAAAAGAACAACCCAAAGAAAAAATTTGGACAATACCATTTCTCTTAGAAAGCCCAAGAAATAAAGAATTTCAACCACCAGACCTTGAAATAGATTTTTTAATTGACTCAGGAGCAGAATCAAACATAATAAACATCCCCACATGGAATGAAATAAAAACTTTACACCCAAAGTTAATACCTCTTGAAACCTCCAGTAAGTTAGCAACAGCACAAGGATCAACATTGATAAACTACGGAAAAATCCAATTATTTCTCCTCCCCACCAGAACAATGGAACAAAGCAAAATTTTAAATAAGCCATTTAAACAAATATTCCATATCACTGACATTAAATATAATATCATTGGAATACCATTTATTTCGAAGTATATACCAACAATTAACATACTAAATAGTAAAATATTAATCAAAGATAAATATACAAAAACAAAAGAAACATCCTTAACATTTTTTCAAAGATTAAATAAACAACCACCATTCTTTTCAAAATTCTACCCGATATTTAACAAACAAAGAAAACACCTAAAACCACTATCAGGAAATATCTATGATTTTTCAATCAAACAAGTTCACCAATATGATAAAGAACAAAACAAACAAAAATTTTATATGTCAGAATTTGAATTCAAACCTATTCATAAATTTTTCAAAATCACAATCTCATCCATAAAATATTTGAAAAATTCGAATTCCGATATCATTTCCTTACATGTCTATAACAACACACCTTACCAAGTAACATTACCTTTAGGACTTTTAGGATATTGTGAAACCAACGCTACAATATCACCAATACACGAAAAAGCCTATCGCGTAAATAATATACTCCAATTACTAGATATTTGCCAATCTACAATTCTTAATGAAGAATTATCTATAAATAATATAATAAGTAATGAAAACAGAAATACGGATTATTTCACAAAAACTCCATATTTCAAACCTACATTCAACATAAGTAACTACACAGAGGACCAACAAAAATTTTTAACAATGTTTAATTTCCAACATTCACAAATAACACAAGACGAATTCGAAAAATTAGCCAAACAGCTAATTAAATATTCATCAGTCTATGCAACATCAAAATTCGATGTTGGAAAAATCAGTTCATCACTACATCTCCCGTTAAAACCAGACGCAGTTTTCAAAAAACAGAGAGCAAGTAAAGTACCAATTCACTTACATGATAAAGTGAACAGATTACTCGATATTTTAGAACAATACAACATTATATCACCAGTTAATAAAGAAGAACAACCAAAAGGCAACACATTTATCAACCCCGTTATCATTCTAGCTAAAGGAGAATCATTAAAAATCGTTCTCGACGCTAGATACCTCAATTCACTCATAGATGAATCAAAATGTAATTGGCCCATTGAACCAATACAAGTTATTTTAACAAAAATAAACGGCAAATACTTTACAACCGCCGATATGAATAGTGCATACAATCAAATGCCACTAGATGAACAATCACGACGTTTAACACAATTTGTTATCGGAAACCAACAATATGAATTCAACCGCTTATTCTATGGAATATCCATAGGACCAGCAGCATTTTCAGCTTTTATGAGCAAAATTTTTAGACCACTAATACTCAAGAAAAACGCAATCACCTATTTAGACGATGTTTTTATGCAATCACAAACAAAAGACGAGATGTTCAATGTTTTAGAAAAATATCACCAAATACTTCAGAACGAAAATCTGAAGGCCGCCCCCGATAAATCACACTTCTTTTTGACAAGAGTTAAATTCTTAGGACATAATATAGAAAGAAAAACAATCACTCCATTGAAATCACGCATTGACGCTATTCAAAAACTTCAACCACCAACAAATAAAAAGAAAATCCAAGAATTTCTTGGAATGTTAAACTTTTTAAGTAAATATGTTTATAAAATGCAATTATATCTACGACCATTTTATAACATCCTTAGACAACAAAATAACTTTGAATGGAACATAGAACATCAAACACGATTTGAAGAAATAAAGAAACTTTTAACTGAACAAATTTCAAACACAATTCCAGATTCAAATCAACCATTTTATGCAATGTGCGATGCTTCGAACTTTGGCATCGGTGCAGCACTATTACAATCACATAATGGTACAAATAAAATGAACCTCATATCAGCAAATTCTCGATTATTCACTCAAGCAGAGCTACGACTCTCAACTCTAATGAGAGAATGTACAGCCATAATATATACACTGACAGAATATGAATTTCTGATACTTGGATCAAAACATCCAACAGTTCTATTCACAGACCATAAACCAATCATCTTTCTCTTTACACAAAAATCTAACCCAAACCACCGAGTTTACAGATTTCAACTAATTCTAATGAAATTTCCAAACTTACATATAGTTTGGACTGCAGGAAAAAATCTTGCATTGCCAGACACCTTAAGTCGAAATACACCACCTGAATTACTTACACGAAAAACAACAGTTGAAATACCCAAAAACATAAAATTCTACCTTGCAGAAAACGAAACATCACCCCGATTGGAATGCAAATATGCAGTAAAAACTGATATTGAACAATCACAAATAAATAATTTACAACATTTCCCACTTTATTTAGATTGTCAAAATAATCATTATGAAGTTGATTTACTTGGAACATCAACTTTCAAACCAATCCCATATTCTCAATGGATAAAAAATAACACCCAACAAAAACGAACAAAACAACACCTGCCTAAGAAAGACCATTTTCCACTAATTGAAAAAGAAGATTTAACTGATAAAATAAATTTATCAGGACCACAAACAAATGATTCAAAATACACAATAAATCAAGTTTTTGACCTCCACGACCCACTTGATACAATACCCTTATCTAAATTAGAAATCGAAAACATTTTTCTCCCCCCAACAGAAATAATTACAATTTCAACACTGAAACAATATCAAAACCTTGACCCAGTAATTCGACAACTGAAATCATGGCACAAATATAAAACTAAACCTATCAAAGCAGATTCAACCATTCTAGGAAACAAAACACTCCTCCGATACTTTCGCAAATTTAACAACACAACAATTAACGAAAATACAGACCTTTTAGAGTATAACCTGAATGAATCTACAGTTCCATGTCTCCCTTTAAGTATGATTCTTATAGCTCTTAATATTTCACATACACAAAATATTAAAGGACACTCTGGATCAGAAAAAACATATTCAAATTTTATACAAAACTTTTATTTCCCAAATGCACCAATTTGGATAAAAGTACTATGCAATGATTGTATAGTATGTCAACTAAATAAACCTTACCCAAATCAAAAACAAATAGCACAAAAACAAGATTTTAAAGGACAAAGCTTGTACTTTAACCATCGTATCTCATTTGATACTAAAGGACCAATTTCACCCTCATCCGAAGGAAACTCCTACATTATGGTAATTGTTGACGCATTTACACATTATGTAGCACTTAACCCAGTACCACATTGTAACGCTTATTACGCTTACACAACACTCTATGAACACTGGATAGCAAAATTCGGACTACCAGAAATTTTAGTTACAGACAACGGTACAGAATTCATAAATAATGAAATTATCACACTATGTCATTTATATAACATTAAACACAAACCACGTACATCTCATGCACCTTGGACAAACGGCTTAGTCGAAGGTATGAACCGTTCATTACAAGAATATCTTAGATGTATCATCAACGGAAATGATACAAAATATACCGAATGGTCAGCAGATGTAAAATTATTTCCCTTAGCATATAATTCACAAATTACGACAACTTTAGGAATGTCACCATACGAAATGGTTTTTAACCAAAAGCCACGCAAACCAATAATGTTTACAGCAAATTCTCATAAAAACGCACAAGGTTATTGTCAACCAAATAAAGACTCAATTTGTTATAACCTACCTTTACATACACACGATGAAGATCATTTTCATCACCCACAGATTCTTAAACTAGCCTCCGGTACACACACCGAATGGATTCTAAATAGAGATAAAAAACACAACGAAATTTATCAAAAAATAACAAAAAAGTTATTACAAAGACAAAATATTAATGAACAAATCAATTCACGTTTTACACCAGCCTCCGAATTAAAAATTGGAACATTTGTTTTAATACCTAATTTTAATACTCAAAAAGGAATTTCTAAAAAATTACAACCCCTTCGAAAAGGACCATACCAAATAATTGCAAAACCCACTGATGTCACATATAAAATTACCGACTCAAACAAAAAAGAAATCGTTCAACATCGAAACAACCTATTACCTTATTACCCAAAAGAATACGCACTCCGCGAATTAACTCAATTATATTCTTTCACAGGATTAAAAATCATTCAAAATGAACCACATCTGAAAAACACAGAACAAAATGATAACCCCACCGAAAATCAAAACACAAAACCAACCGCCACCAAAAACAATACACAAAACCATAAAGAATCTCCAAAACAAAGAAAAAATAGAAAAATGACAGAACAAATAATACCCCAAGAAGAAATAGACAAATCTGAACATAGAAAAACAACAAGACTCCGAAATCAACCACGTAAAAACTACAAAATGTTCATCCCCCAATCTAAAATATTAAAGAAAGTAGAATTTAAAAAGTAATTTTAAGATTTCATACTTCACAATCTTGAAACCTCCGTAACATTTTTCATTTCAATTTTTCAAAATAACATGCTCACAAGTACGCAATAATTCTAGTTCAAAATAGACCAATAGGATTCATCCAATCCGCCACTTTCTCTAACTCAAACTAAGATCAATTAGACGAATAATCTAGAACTCCAGGCACATCTCTAACTATAACTTTACAACCTCCAGGTCAAAAATAAGCAAATCACTCCAACTTGACAGCTAAAATAAATATCACCATAATACCGTACCCCTCCCTTATCTAATAACCCAAAGATCAACAATATTTCCCCAACTCAGACCACGAATACCCCCAAAACAAATTTGATAACTTAGCCTAAAGTAACAAAATGAAGATTTTAATTAGCCTAAAGTATAAAAATCTCACCATACCCCGGATCATTTGACAAACAAAAATAAAGAAAAAGACGACCTCCCAGTCACCATGAAAATTGCCCCCAACAATTTTTTACAAAACTCAACCCACTTGTCAAAAAACTAATAAATAATTCGACCACACTAGAAAATCGCCTCAAACAGCAAAAAATATTCGACCAAGAGATCATTTCTTAAATGCTCTTCTCTCAAACAGTTGCTCAAATACTTATAAATTTTAAACATTTTTTTTCAATACTTGAAGCCTTTATAATATTTCTTTTTGATATACTTGAATCTTTTCTAATAATCCTAATCATTTTTTGTAACATTTTTTTAATTTTCTACACTATTCTCGAACTATTCCTCCAACTTTCCAAAACCCTTGATTATATCCACAGGTACGATTTATACAACTTGTCTAAATGATACGAACAATTTTCAGTAGAACCGATATTTTTTTATTGTTTGTAATTTTCATAACATTTTTATCATCCCTCATTTTGACCATCTGTAAATGTATAAAGAAAGCAATCCTCACATTTGCCCTAGCAACAATCCTTCTAATTCTTTTTTTGGAAGAATATTATAATAAACACAAAATTTCTCGCTAAAGTAATAATTCCAAAAACCATCAAAAATTGCTACCCAACAGTCACAGAATCAGTCTTCACCGACATCATCCCAAGATAACCAAACACCACCTTCAACTACTCAAAATCCTCAAACATCTACACGAATTTCTTTTCAAGACAATCCATACACTTTTGAAGAACGACATACTCGTTTATCAGAACCACTAGAACCAGTTCAACGACAAGCACCTCTAAGCGAACCAACATATAACCTATACCCAACACTACCACAAGAACTAAGTAGAATAAAAAATTCTAGTCAAAACCAAAATACAGTCGAAATAAATAGACAAATTATACATCCTCGACGAAACAGAAATTTTCAAACTCCCCGAGTTCATTTTGATATACCTCAATCCCCATCACAAAACACTCCAGAAAACCCCATTGGTATATTACCAGAAACCCCTACGCTTCTTTCACAACGTAGCACCTCAAGCCTACCATCAGATTACTTAGGTTCAACACCAACATCTGAGCAAATACGTGAAAATCCCTTTAACCCCCCAAACCAGGCATCACGACTACCATATTCGACTACACATTCATTTACACAAGGTGAACCAAATTTAGTCAATGACCCCATAGATATTTCTACGGATACAACAACATCCTCATCACTACCAGAAACATTATCACTACCATCAACACCATCAATAAGCCAGTTTTCACCACCACCTTTTAACTTAAATTTTCCAAATAATCTCGACGCCAGATATCGAGAACAATCATCAATAAATATTCCTTTAAGACTAGATTGGAATACATTCACAGCACCTCCACCATTATTTGGACAACATCAAGAAAGTAACCGCCTTCATAACTGGGCACTTAATAGATTACAATATCGCCAAGATATTCACAACGATATCCGTGATCACAATATTCAAATACTCCAACAAAACAGTTTACAATTAAAGTTTGAAATCACAGTTAAGTTAAATAATATTACCCAACATCCCTACCCATTAAATCCACCTAACATAACAGCTCAATCACTACCACCACCGTTTATAACTACTGAAGTAATATACAAATACGACAGATATACCAAAAACACAATTGGCTACATTACATTTTATAATCCATACTCAGGATTATCATACACATGTATATTCTAAAATTATTAATTTTTTTCCAACTCCCTTTTCTAGTAATCTCAGATCAAAACATAAACCCTTCTCCTCGTACAGGACCACAAGATTTACTAGTAACACATTACGATTGTGAAGAAAATGAACAAAAAACACTACATAAATATGCAATAAATCAAGTATCACAATGTGAAACAGAACCACAAGCTATAGAAACCACAGATGTAATAGCGACACTCTATTCAAAAGCCCGAGCAACAACAGTTACAGGTTATAAATTCACAGCAACATTTTCCGAAAAGAAAGTACATTGTTCACAAGTCTCGAACGGAAACAAAAACCGACTTGACCATGAATCATTCTATCAAAGTAATATAGAACGTCTTTTACATCTCAATCCCGACGATTGTAAAAATGAATTACTTAGACTAAACATCACACAAAATAAAAACTCCCAAAGAAAGTTAGTAAATTTTCAAGTTTTTCCAGACTCTGTACATCAATCACAACTTGAAAGACACCAAGGACATATAAAACTAGACGAAAAATACCCGTATAACGGCGCACACGGACGATTAACCTATGACCTACACGATAAACATTGGATACCACACATTGGTATAAATGACCCATCAAACTGCAAAGCAGACACAAAAAATAAAGGATACCAAGAAATAATGTTTTTCGATTGGAAAATACAACTCGAAAAAATACAACTAACACGAGATTTATCAGATAATACAATGATCTATCAAGGAATCCGATTACCTTGTAAAAATGATCAAGGTTATTGCGACCCTACAACGAGAACACAAGCAACAATTGTTTGGTTCCCCGAAGATACATGTACAACATTTCAAGTAGCAAAAATACACGCTCGTATGATAAAATTTCACGAAAAATACTTTATACAATCAATTCCATATGAACAAGTCCATCCATCACGAAAACTAAGTTCTAATTTTAGAAACATAGACAATATAGAAAACAAATTGACACGTTTTCAAATATATCAAGAAACAGAACTTGCATGTAAATACAGAAACCCACTTCACAGAACACAATACTCTGAAATATTAGTTGAATACGAAAAAGGATTCGACATGACCACTGGAAAAGTAAAAATCGACCCATATGCCACAGGTCATCCTCTAAACGAAGGAACATCCTATATACCAGTTAATTTTGAAAAAAGCAACGGACAACCTGGTGGACATCTAAAACCCCATGACACCAGAAGCACACGCTTACAAGAATTATCACTAATGAATACTACATATTTCGGTAATATCCACTATGATATTCATTTAGATATGAAACTAGATTATACAATTAGCCGAATTTTTCAAGAAATGTCACTCTCCGAATTAGAAACACTACACCAACTATGCGAATTAGAACGAACACAAATATTACAATCACTTGCACTAGCAGTATTAAAAATACCCTATGCAGGATACTTATTATCTGGAAATAGATCAAATTTTTTAGACTATGAAGGAAACATCTTATGGTTTTATACTTGTACTAAAAAAGTATCACCACTATACGTTTTTGAAGATAAACGATGTTATAAAAGAATCCCTATCTTTTATAAGAATAAAGTACATTTCGTGGATACACTTTCACGAAGAACCTATTTCTGGGATACCGCAGTCCCATGTGGATCAGAAAACAGCCACAATGTAGTACAACTAAACCCTGATGAAAATAAATATTATCTTCTCACTCCATATCCCACATTAATGCAATCACTCAAAAAATTTTCACCAGAAAGCATTCGCGCTATTGCTCGAAACCCAAATATAGACTTACAATCAATAGGAATCTATTCAAAATCAGATATTCAACATCACATTAGAACACAACAATTCCAAGAATTATTAACACAAATGGACACTATACAAAGACAATCAATAGACCAAAATTTACGCAAACTTGCAGAAACCGCAGGATTTGCCGATATCTACACGCAAGACTATAGCGGATATTTTAAAGACATTAAAGATTATATATATCTAAACGGTGAAAAATACCGTCCCCAAGATATATCACCAATTAACATTTTTAGCTTTGTTACACTCAAAAATGAGATCCTCGATTTTCTAGGATGGCCCTACTACATCTTAGAAAAATTGACTATTTTATACGCAATGTTTAACTTTATTGGATTTCTTTTCTCACTTTTAAAAGGAATCTACAACACATGTGCTATACACACACAAGTAAACAGACAAGCAAGTGTAGCACGCATACTATTTGCAGGATTTTTTGGAATCTTTTCTACATCTATAAACAAAATTCTTTTAGACGCACAAATAAAAGAATATAACACAAAAATAACAACACGACAAAATACATACGACGAAGAACATAACAATGTAGACATAACGCCAACGGCACCACAATTACCAGCCCTACCAAATAACCATCCACTATCCCTAGTCCCACGAAATTTTCGAAACTTAGCCATCACACATAATCCAAATTTTCGACTCACCACATCACAAAGTCCCATTCAACATATAATAACACACCAGTCACAAGATGATAATACTTATGAACAAATTATTGAACAACCCCATACCACCGCTTTTCAGTCTCAAAATAATCATTTTTTTAGCCCACGATGAGCCGCCAACTTGGATCACTACACCGATCAAATTCCCACCCAACCAATCTTACCTCTCCAATCCCAATAATACCACTTTTTGCTTTTCCGCCACCCGATTTTTCACCTAGTAATGTAACATCAGGCATGAATTCCGACACTAATTCACACATCTCAGTTTTATATTCCATCTCACAACTCAATAACCCAAATATTGAAACCCCCGATGAATTTGCCGACTCAGAACCATCCCCATCCAATAATTTTAATAACTCTTCTAATTTTTCTCAACCCCCTTTTCAACCCATATTATCCAATAACCCTGACCCAATCACTCCCACACCCTCTTATGCTTCCCAAGTTACCCCAACCTACTCCTCATACCATTCTGACCAATCATCTCATTCCCCAGACACCCCCCGAATCTCCCCAGAGCTAGATAATTTTATTACCCTTCAACAACAACCCTACCACCTTAATACCCCAACCATAAACCAAATCTCCTCCACAATAAATTCATCCAACCCCCCTACCCCTACACCCTCTTCAAATTATACTGAATCATTAGCACCATCATCCACATCAACTGAATCTTCACTCAACACTAATAGAGCGTACCGCACTTTTAAAAGAAAGTTCCCCAACCATCCTTTCCCAGCAAAACCAGGAACAGCCCGTGAATACACCAACCACCCCAAGCATACTAACACAAAAGAATTTTTAGCCATCACCTTACCCTCATTCCCACAATACACCTTAAACACCCCCCACGACACTAACGAAACACGCAACTTTGTAGATGAATACGTTTTAATGCCCACTCTCTCTTGGACCTCATATTATCATTTTACTAATCCTCTTTGCTTACCTTTATCTAACACTCACATCGATATAGAGCGAAATACGGACATGCTATATCGACTCACTACACCACTAACCGCTAGACAATTTACTTACGTTGGATATAAAAAATCACTAAAAACACACACTGCACCTAGAGCTAACGAATATACACTCGAATACTATGATCACAACATCATCAGAGCTAACCAAGATCAATTCTTAGACGACGATCGCTTCGCTAATCCACAAATTACCGAGAAATTTTTCATCAAGACACCATATACATTCACACTATACATCTTCGACCGAAAGTTTGATCACATTATTTCAGAAGCACTAACAGACACACAAGCATACGAAAGTTTTAAAGAACGCTTCCAAATATTTTCACTAACCTTTCATTTCCTTGCACCACACGAAAGAGATTTACACTGCTCACACGATATTATGTTGCGCACTAAACAAGCCCACACATATAGTTATTACCGCTTCATCCAAAATCACTTTGACCTACACACACCCTCTAGACAACCACACCATCGTTTTCAATTCATTAATTCCAAATACACTTCACCATTTTTCCTAAATTTCACATATTGTATTAAAGACACTAACCTCCATGGTATTCTTCGTAATTATGACCCCATAACCCAAATGTACATCTTCTGTCCCATCACCAAGACCTTCAACGCCGAAGAATCCCGACCCTTCCTTATCCCGCACGAGTTTGTACAACCTATAGAAATCCCAATTTTAGAATTCATCCACAACACTAAATTCAACCACAAATTATATAATCTAATCCAAAACACACCTTATGAGTTTGCAGTTGGCACTGAAGAACTAACCACTATTAAGGCACTTCAATTGCTTTGGCCACTGCTTCAGACTAAAAATATCATTCGCATCTTAGCTAAACTACTAACAACTTCAGAACTAATTCACGACATCTTCCCCCACGGTTTTTTCCCCGACGACTAACAGGTAAGTATGAATTAAATGAATATTACTAACTAATTAAGATATTAAAAAACTCACCATACTTTATTCATGTTTTCTTTAGATTTTTAGCCTTCATCCGACGATCACCTACAAAAACCACAAAAGACAAATAAAAATCGCAAGTTTCATCAAACAGATTTCAAAAATTCTATTAATCTCTTACACTTATAAATTTATAAATTTAATACCAATGCAGTAACTTCATTTCTAAAATTCTCCCCACAAGCAGTAAATCTAATTATAATGAAAATTTGTAACTTAAAATTCCCCCATAACTAGCAGTAAATTTCCAAATTCTATGCAGTAAATTAATAAAATGCAAATGCAGTACTAACCTTTTGATATTCTCATTTATTCGCACAGAAATTCTATCCACACTCGCACAGCTCGCCCACGAAGAATTGTTTAAAATAATGAATTTCAGTTTCAAGTTTTCACACTCAACAACTCTAACATATAATAACATGTTTCAAACTTTCCTTTAACCCGGTTGGAAAGGAATCATATACTAAACAAAACTAACCAACGCAGCTTACTAAATACCACAAATCATAGAATAACAGCATGACTAAGAAAAGGAAACCAACGGTACCCAAACCGGATTAACCCAGTTTAAAACTGGATAATTTATTCTTTTGAAGACTATTATAAAGTCTAAAAAAGAAATAATAAAACACAAAAAAGTCGAAAGACAAACCCATACCACAAACAATTTGATTTTTGAAAAAAGGACACAACCAACAAAACATAAGTAAGACCACAACAAACCCAACATAAAACGTTGTCACATAACAGGACCCCTCACAAAAACCGCATGAAATCATACTCCCACTCCTGGCCTAACCCACCAGGAAGGACGTCCTGAGCATGCTCTATAGCCGGCCTAACCCACCGTGCTACACCCACGCTTTGTGACCACACCTCTATTTTTAATAAGAGCTACTCAAGTGTGAGTAACTCTTCAAAATAACCGAACTAAAACAAAAAGCTTTTGTGAAAACAACTAACTAAAATCATAATTAAAAAATATTAAACTAATAAATGTTTTATAAAATGTAAATTACATTATGCAATACATAGATCAGAATACAACACCAAGGACGAACATCTAAAGACAAAACGACCCCACTACACTCGAGAGAGAATGACCAACCACAATCGATATGCCACTCACAATCACAACTCAAAGGATTTAGAGTACGACTTGACTTCGCAGAAAAGGACTTCATTGAACTAGACCAATGACCACCTCGATGTTCAAGTATACGTACAGATCCGAGTAACCAGGCATCCCCTCCAGGCACAATCTCCACGCCATTCCCAAACTAGATCAGACACAAAAGAAGTTCTCCACGCAGAACAGAAAAACCTGACATAGCCAACCATTCTGAAATCAGATTTGAGTTTGTTGCGAAGACTTAGTCGTTGTCACTAGAAGACACAACGTCTTATGTCTCTAACTCCAGCTTCCTGGAACTTCTTTAACAAAAAGGAAACAGAAGAAATAAGATGTTCGCCAAACACCAACTTCCATCATCCATCCTTCGAATTGCAGAAGAACTATTCTAAAAAACTCTGTAAAACCCGGATGGGTGGAACCTGATCTAAACTACATTTTATGATTGGATAATTTAGATATTTTACCAATGTAAAGTATTTAATATTAACCAATCATGATCCATCTAACTAACAACCCACTTATTTGTAAGTGCTGAAGTTACTTGTAATTTCAGCACCAGAGAGATTTGAATTTAACTTAGAAATTAGTTGGACTCTCCCGAGCACTTCAGCAGCCGCAATAAACCAGTATACCCTAGATCTATTGAGCCTAGCAGAGACTAGTTAAACAACCTGAGACTAGATAGTATAAGAGTAAGATTAGGATCGGTATTAGACTAAGAAGTTGCACGAATCTATCCGGCCGAAAATAAGATAGCGTGACGAGCAGACGGTGTACCCTATCCGAAATTACTCTATGAGTTACACATCGGTCCTAACTCAATTACTTCATTTAATACCTGAATTAGGATTACTTTTCGCTCACATTTTCATTAACTTGACCATTTGTTTCCTCACTTTCAACATATTTGAACTTTAGTTTGTGCGCATATCCAATGTAGATATAGAATGATGTATAACCTTCAATTTCAAGAAAAATTATGTTTTGTGAAACTTCATTTTTTCAGCATAATTAGACCACATCAGCAAAAAATTCACACGGGTTAAAAGGATATAAATTGGAAACAGGCGAGCAAAATGTTTTGAATGGTCAGATTAAAGCAGGCCACTTCCAAGTGTTTTCGTGAAACCGTTTTCTAAATAAATGATTTATTAACAAATCTAGTTTTTTCTACATTAGACTTAAAAGCGAACAGGAGATGTGTCACTTTTGTTGAAGCTTTTCGTAGTTTTTTTAATATTTGAGTTTTTGGTTGATTTTTCTGGCCTTCAAAAAAACTGCAGGTTACCGATGAAATGTGTCAATCAGTTGATGATCTTTCAAGCTGAAAACAAAACGGAGTTCTTAAAAACTGGTGAAAAAACTCACATAGATAAATTGGTATAAATTTCTACTGTTGATTTGAGTAAAAATTACATAAGTGCTAATAATTGTTGAAAAATGAAAACAACAATAAAAAACTATTAAATGGCAGTGTTAATATTGTTTGGATAAACTAAATCAATATTTGTTTAGTAATGGTAAAGCATTTTTTTAAAGTCTGGAGCTGCTTTGTACCACAAAATAACTAAAAATTTCCTAAATTTGTCTGTTCAAACTCTCCGTTAGCTTGCTTCCTTAAATACATTTAAATAAAAATGGATTGAGAGCCTATTTTATATCTGAAAAATAGCAATTTGATGAGAGAGTAGAGTTTATAATTTAGAACATCTCAAAATTCATATTGAGTTATTTTGTGATAGGTAATATTTAATGAATTGATGAAAACGAATTTTTGTCATTTTCCTACCTATAAATAGAAAAGTTTGATTCAAATTGTGGAGCTCCAAGTTAAGTTATAGATTCAAATAAATTTATACAGTCCAGAACACACTTAAGAGGCGACAGATAATTTTATTACAAGCCAAGCATGCGTTAGTTTGCATCTTTAGATGGAGTATAAATTTTCCACTGAGAGCACATTTTTGTTGTAAAAAGTAGAAAATTGATGCAGAGTCAAATTTATCATCCAAAATTGCGCAAAACGCTTATTTTAAAAATTCAAATTGTATTTTTTTGAATGCACTATTTTCTTTTTACATGAAAACCTCCGATTTAAAAACCTAACGCGCAAACTAAAATCAAGAAAAAAAATAATAATTATCAGAGGCGGATTTGGAGGAGTGTTCAGTTTGGAGGAGAGAGGGGTGCTTTACGCTTTTTTATCAGAAAATTAGCTCTCTCTCAAAAAATTAGAAAAATAAAAAAATTTTCTTTGTAAATCTATCTTCACAGATATTTTTATTGAAGCATCAGTCGTTTTTCATCGTGGAGATAATTTTTATTCACCATCGCCGCAGTTTTCAATTTTTTTCACAAAACTGAACTCATCATGGACAAAAGCGCAAGACTCCAACGGCAAACATCGAAAAGAACGACTACCAACCAAATTTCGAATCATCAACGATTGGTTCCCTTTTTTGGCTAGTAGAAATGTTTTCCCATTTCACCATAGCGTTGGTATGTAGAATTGCACTGCCGACTTTTAGTGTTGTAGTTCTCTCCTTATCTGTAGTTGTGAAAACCAGTTGAATAACTGCATCGTCCTGTAGTTTTGGTTAAGGCCAATCAGTTTCTGGTAAGAAAAAAAATTCTGATGGTTGCAACCAAAGTTGTTCCACGTCCTGAAGCGGGATGCCTCTTGTAGCGTGATCGGCCGGGTTCATTTTACTGGGTATCTGATGCCACTGTTGGGCTTCAGAAACTGACAGAATTTCGTTAATTCTGTTCCCACAGTAGGATTTCTTTTTTTCCTGACTGTTGATCATGCAAGTACCGTCGCACTATCCGTCCTGAAATGATTGGCGTTGAAATATAGTCGAGGTTCTTTGGTTGTAAATTTGCAAAAACATGCACCAATTACTCCAGCTTGCAATTCGTGCTTGGGTATGCTTTCTTGGTTAAGTGATGCGACCTAGGTTCTTCCAATCAAAATTGATGATTGTTTATGGTCTTGGTTCGAAATACGGATGTACATGCAAGCTGCCATGGTGCACTGAGAAGCATCGGTGAAAAGATGTAGTTGTATATCGCTGTGTCTGTCTTTTGGGCCTATAAATCTCTGTATTTTCGCAATTCTAACTTGACGGGTCCATTTTTTCGATAATTGGAATGCATTCTTGAGGAACTTCTTGATCCCAATATGTACCAGATCGCCAAAGCTTTTGAAGCCGTATTATAACAGTAATGACAAATGGTGCTATCAGTCCCGGTGGATCAAAAATTTTGGCTTCAGTAGACAGAGTTTTAGATAGAGACATCTTTTTAGCGGTTAAGTTGTTTTTCAGTACGGGCTGAATGATGAGCGTGTCATTCATAGTATCTTACTTCACTCCCAAAACCCGATGAATAGTACTCTTGTTTTCAGCTTTCGGTTCATTGAGGAAATCAAGCACTTCTGTAGTACTCGATATATATTTGGTTAAATTGAATCCTCCTTTTCAGAGAACCACCTTTACAGCTTAAGTTGATTCCTGTGCTTCCAATAGATTGCCATAGGAATTTACGAAGTCATCCATGTAGAAGCTGTAATAAACTAGTTGCTGTATGTTGGGTTCTTTGTTGTGGAAGTCGACTGCTGTTTGATCCAGTGAGAACACGGCTATTGAGGGCGAGCATTTAGCTCCAAAGACTAGACGCGTATTTTGATACTGCTTAATTCATTGATTAATCGGCCACAAAAATTATTGATCGTCTTCTTTTATGCCTATCTGCATAAACATGCCTTTGTTATCAACAGAAACTGCTATTGGTTTTTCTTTAAACCTCAATAGCAAACCAAACATGTTATTAATTAGATCCAGTCCCGTCTCCAAACAAGAATTGAGAGAAATACCCTTGAATTTCGATGCAGCATTTGTTACACGTCGAATTTAACCAAGCTTCTGGGGAGTTATAACCGGGTGTTGCGGTAGGTACCATTTTTGTAACGGTGGCGGATGAAGGAAAGTTACGGGTATAACGTAACTTTTATCAATATCAGTTGATAATGATTTGTCGTAGAGTTGCGTTGTGAGTTTGTCTTTTTGTAGTCGTCATTTTAGAGATTCAAGTTGAGCTTCAGCAACAACTTAGTTGTTTGGCATCGTTCTGTTGTTCTTCCAAAGCAAATTGATTTGGTAGCGAAATCCTTCATGTTGAATGCTTTGTTTCATAATTTCTAATTGCTTAGTATGTATACTGGAAAACGGTCCTTTGGTTACCTTAGAAGCTGTGCCGGATTATTCTGAATTCCAAAGTTTTTCCAGAATTTCATATAAGGAAGCATCCTTGTGTTATTTTATGTCTATGAAAGTGGTTTGATGATAGTTGCACGGCTCATCTAACGACTTTTGATGAAGCCGACAGATTATCGTCCATCCCAGCCAATTGCGCACTCCATACGCAATGGACGTATGTTGACCGGCATCATATGTTGTTCAGTTTTGCGACATCTATCAAATCCAAATTGAGCGTTTCCACCGAGTAGAATGATTGTAGGATAAACGTGGCAGTAGTAGAGTTGAAAGATCCAGTGTGTAGTTTAACCAGATTTGACAAAACTGAAAGCACCATTAAGCTCACTGAAAGCACCATTAATACTTAATTCAACTGTTCGACTGGTCTTACACTGTAGGTAACAGCTGTGCATTTCAGGACATAAGAACAGCTACTGCAATTGTCAAAAACTGCCTAGTAAAGAACCGCTTTGTTGTTGCTCAACAAAGTTATGGGCATTAGATGTAGTTGGTTTTTCAAACCGGATTTTGCTTTCACTTAATTTTCCAAAAAGATATTGTTGGACTTCTGAGTATGCCGCTGCGCAGTTTTATACTGATTCCTCTAAAAGTAGAGTGGTTTTCTCCCCACAGGTGTCTACGATACAACCTCTTTCAGTAGTACAGTCAGTTCACCTATGGTTACCCAGGCAGTTGAAGCACAATTGCTTATCCTTCAATAATTGAGTTTTTTGTTGCGTAAATAGCTTTACAAAAGCTGGGCAGTGTCCAATGTAGTGGTCTTCCTTGTCCAGCGAACATAACCATTTCAACTTACTTGGTTCATTCTTAAAGTTATTCTTTTATTCAGTATGCTGGCTGTTATGCATTAATATGAACGATTTTTGTGCATGGTTGTTTTTCCATTCTTTGTTTCCTGTAAAAGTGCGTGGTGCATCGGGTAAAACGTCTAAGTTCTCGCAAGCTCTAGAGTAGTTGTTAAGCAGGTCTGTGAGATCTTTGAGGTAGCATAGTCCATCCCATTATGTACGCAGTATTCTTACCATTTGAACAAGACTGTTGGGGTAAGTTTGGAGCGAGCAAGTCGAGTAAGGTTACTCGAGTTCAAGTCGAGCATGTGTAGTTCATTAGTTCGAAAATGTGCACCAATTTACTTAGAAAAGCAGCGAACCTAACGAACTTTTGAGATTCACTAACATGCAGTCGCTCAAAGTTTTCCAGCTCCCTAGTAAAAGCTGCAACAACGAACTTAGATTTGCCACATCTGCGAATTAGCTCCTCTATTGCTTGAATGTACTGTGATGAATTCGTGCCGTAGCTCTCCACAATGTTTTTAGCTTTGTCGACACACAGGGTCTGGACGTAAATTAGTTGTTCCACATCAGTTAATTTGAGATTGTTTCAAATTGCAGTTTGGAACAACTGAAACCAACTATTCCATTCTAATTGACTACCGTCGAACATTGGTAGCTTAATATCAGGAAGCTTGAAACCTTTGAGACTGTAATAATGTTGCTCGTGTTCTGATCAGTAAAACGGAGACCGTGATTGACTGGAGTTACAATTCTTGAACACGGTCAATCCGTAGCGCGCTTGTTGAGACCATTAGTACCAGTCTGTGGCTGCTGTAGTGATGGCTTCAGTGGATATTGATCATTGCCAGAGAAATCTGGGTTTTCATAGGAACCAGGTCAATCGTATTTATCATCAAATTGTAGTCAATGTGATGGCCACGGAAACTGCCGCATCGATCACGAGTTCTCTGTTGTAGTGTATTTTCCTTGAGTAGTGTATTCGTGAAGGATTGGCTGGCAAAACATAAACGGGTTAAATGATACTGTTGTTGTAGTAGTATCAAAATTAATGGCTGCCGTAGAAACGTTGTACGTGTTGTTATAAGTTGTAGCGGAAGATCGCACGGGAATACTACTGCTGGCTGGGATGGTATGTGAAGATAGATGGATGACTCCTCCAGCCATTCTACTCTTCAACTGTATTCCGTTGTTGTAATTTTCGTACCGTCACATTTGTTTCATTAGCGAACATTTGCGGCTTTGTCGAGAAGATGCATCATAAAGGAGGTTTTGCACGTCTGCAAGAGGGCACCATGCTACCTCATCTGCCATTTCTTCCAATTCTTGCAGGCATTTGAAAACTCGTTAGCCGTTATTTTAACATCCTCTTATTCCGTAGTTTGTGCAATTTCGTTGATTAGTTGTCGTTCACGGCTCTGAAGAGAAGTGTAGCAAAACGTCCATTTATTTATGAGCGCTTGTTGTGAGATTTACGTAGCCATCAAGAAAAAGGTGAAAAGGTTGTAGGAATGTTATAATGAGGTTACAAGAGAAATTATGAAATTTAGGTTTAGATAACAATTGTTCTTTTTTGTAGACAAAGATACGTACGGTTCTGTTGGCACTACGAAAGTCCGTGTTTCGTATAGGGCTGTTATAACATTTTAAGAAACTATGAAGTATCACGTACTTCAACTATAAAGTACGAAGTACTTTTGATAGTTATTTAGTTTTTTAGCGGTGAAACTTAGATGTGAATACAATTTAAGGCTCCTTTCCAGTTCCCCCCACTTTGATTTTTTCCGAAAATATTTTTTCCGAATTTCAGTATATGGAACTCAATTTGAAATGACTTTTTTGAATATAAACTGCATTAAAACGTGTCAGCGTGAACAAGTGAACAAATTCCTACAACATTTTTTACCTGCAAATGCCGTGTGAACATTTTTTAAACAGCTGAATTTAATTTTGTAATTTCCCGAGGGGTGTGGGAAACTGGAAAGGAGCCCAATTCAACCTTTTGAGTAAGATGAAATACTTCTTAGACCTCACTGGTTCTTTTTTTTGGGAAAAATTTCGCTACAGGCTTTCTTTTGTTTTTTTACAAGTTTCGAGAAAACTGTTGGAATGGTATGTTACATTGTTTTGCTTTTTTAATGGTGCTTGGTTAAGGAAATTTTGGCTATCGGGCTTTGGTTATCAGTGTTTTTTTAAACCGGAAAAAATCTACCTTTGCACCCCGAGGATTAACAATTAATCAGGGATTACGGCAAAGTTATGGAGCTTGAGTGAATGATGAATACAAAGCACCGTGGATAAGATTTGTAAAAACTTTAGCACGATTATGAGAAAAAAGTTTGAAAAATGAATCTGCCCTGAGTTTTGAAGTGACTGTGAAGAGCTGGGTGACCACTTTGAAGAAATGGGGACCCCTGAGAAGAGCTGGGTGATCCGTTTGAACAGTGAACGGCTGAGGGGGCTTTTTGATCAGCTTGGGGGAGGCCTTCGTGGGCTCCTCTGATAAACCTTCGATGTAGAACTCTTGAAGTGTAGTGTTGTTTGGGAGGCTGAGGGAATGTACGCCTGTGATCTGTGGATGATTGTCGCGAGACTTCCCTGCGGGGTTCAGTTGTCCTTTATGAGTGACTGATTTGCCTTTTTAGGCATTGACTTGGCCGTGGGGGGGGGGGGGGGGGGGGGGAACGAATTATCGGACTTCGAAGAAAACAAGACGTGGTCGCCAATATTTAAGACCCTTTGTTCATATGTGTCTTAAATTAACTTCGTTAACTAGTCAAAGTCAATTGTTATATCATCCAAAATTACAATCGCACTCCAATACTTAATTAGTTATGAGCTTGAATTTACAGCCTTTTCCAGTAATTAACGTGAAAGATTATTCACATCATGAATATTCAATACTTCTAGTATTACAAAAGTCGATGCAAGTAAAAAATAGTTGCTCTCAGTGTTGTTGTTTCCTCTCCAAAAAATTTGGATAAGACTTCGATACAGAGGGCCCAATAACTAAAGCTTTGAGGTTTCAAACTTTTGTTATGGCTAACTCGATAGCAGCCTGCAGCCCCAAGCTCCACAGTGAATGCAATTTATTTTAAGGCAAAACCTTTCTGATTCAATGAATGCGTTACGAAATTGGCCACGTCAGCATCAATCAAACACAAAAACAGCTGCAGAAAACCTTCGCAAATGAAATATCTCCAGTAGTATTGTATCGTGTTCTGGATCCTAAGGGGGGGGGGTCTTTCCTAAGGGAGGGGGGTCCTCACGTAAAGCAAAATCCTAGGAAATGGGTCCTTAATTTTTTGGAAGAATCTAATCCTAAAGTTTTGTAAACGAAAAAATTTTCCACCCAAAAAAGCAGAAGACCCCCTACTTAGGATCTTGCTAATTTAGATTAACAACAAGGGACACGATACAAAATTCTTTCTAATTCCAATTTTTGGGCACCTAATTATTGGTCCTGGTTAATTATATGAATCATATTAATTGTTATTTTTGTTTCGGGCAAAAGAACTTTCGACCTAGTTGAAATTGGTTAGTGAAAGTGGAATTGACTTTTATGGTATAAAAGAAAAAATCGCCGGCGATTTTGGCAGCGTAGCTTAACTGTTGGCAGCAGTAAACTAATTCCGTAACTTGACCCATATTTTTTTGTGAAAAGGCAGTAAATTGAAACTAATTCTCCAAAGGCGGCGGCCGTTTCTGGAAAAAAATCTACCAATGATAAATTCGTCAAATTTTGAAATGAGAAAAACGAAATTAGAAGGAACTTGCTGTTTTTCAGACATTGATAATTAACTTATACAATTTAGAGGGTTTTCAACCATACAAAAATTCAAAGTTCCAAACCCGGGAGGAACAGTATGCTGTTTCTCTAGAGGGGAATGGAAGTTTCAATGGGGAAAGGACGAGTGGAAAAAGGAAAAGGGGCAAGAAATATGAAAAATGCACCGAGCTTTTTGCAAAAACTTGGTGCATTTCTACAAAACAAATGTGTTTCCTGTAGTTCATCTGGTTATTCACCACCGGAAACTAGACAAGTCTAAGAGTATCTACTAGGTATCTTTTATCTCCTCTGGCTGACATTTAGCAGCTTAGAGAGACGTTGGAAAAAACCATTAAAATTGGGTAAAACCGAGCTACTCCAACTGATTCAGAAATAGTTCAAGAAATGAATACGTTCTTAAAACAAACTTCTTATGACAGTTCTAACCAAAGAAACTTTTTTTTAGCTTTTTCTCATTCTTTGTTAGATCTAATAACTTTATTTGCTTGTTTCAATTAGGTTGAGACCTTATGGCGCCTTAATTGGTATGAAAAACTGTTCTTTCGAAAAGTACTTGAACGACTGCAAGTTTTTATGATTGCACGCTTTTTCACGACGATGCAGCCGAATTTAAACATGAGGAGTGTCCAATGTACTGTTCCCGAGAACTATAACCACAGCTTTCTGGGCCATTCGAGTGGAATAGATTTCTGTCTTTTCAATAACTTGAAAAAACCGAAAGCCTATTATTGAATATTTTATCTGCACAATGTTCAATGTTATGCAGTTAACTTTTGAACACTGGCAGTCTGTAGCTCTGTCATGTGCACACCACCATATGTCTGCAAACCATCGATCTCGAAAAAACTTATTTTCCCTCTGCCAGAATCATAATTTGAATTTTGAGACCCAAATTAACTGGAAATTTGAGAACTTTTCAGCAGTCTCTTTTTAATTAATGGCCTTGAGAACGGTTTCACGATTTGGTAGCGTTAATTTGAGCCGTTCAGTAATTCAAGGAATACTTGCTGACTTTCTCACTTAGTTTTCTTACTCTACCTAACTTTCAAATTTTACTTTTTATTTACTTTTGATTCAACCTCTTTTCACTCTGCGTTTTTCCGTTTTACTTGATTACTGTCATGCTTTGATTTATTTTACTTTACTTAACTTTACTTTACAATACTTCACTTAAATACACCTAATTTCGTACTTACATAAAACTTAAAAAATTACTTATCGACACACTTTTTACTGAAATACTAACATACGTACCTTTTGCATAGATGAGTACAAACATACACATTTAATTTGACACATACAGACAGACAAAACAACAAGCATACATCAATTTAATTTGCCTAAATTTACTTCATTTACTTATATCGCTTATTTTTTTACATGATTTCACTTTACTCAACACCACATAATTAACTTTACGTTGATATTTTTACTGCATTTTGTGTTCACTCTTTACTTTACTTTACTTTACTTTGCCTTACTTCATCTTAATTTCTTTTACTATACCAACTCACCTACTTACTTACTTACTTACTTAATTACTTACTTACTTACTTACTTACTTACTTACTTACTTACCTACTTACATACTTACCTACTTATTTACTTACTTACTAACTTACTTACTTTCTTCTTTTTCACTTAATCACTTACCTACTTACTCACTTACTTACTTACTTACTTACTTACTTACTTACTTACTTTCTTACTTACTTACTTACTTCTTTTTCACTTACTCACTTACTTACTGTTTACCTACCTAATTACACTTTCACTTACTTTTTTACTTGCTTACTTACCTACTTACCTACTTACTTACTTACTAACTTACTTACTTACTTCTTTTTCACTTAATCACTTACCTACTTACTCACTTACTTACTTACTTACTTACTTACTTACTTACTTACTTACTTTTTTACTTACTTACTTACTTACTTACTTTCAACTTACTTTCTTACTTACTTACTTACTTCTTTTTCACTTACTCACTTACTTACTGTTTACCTACCTAATTACTTACTTACTTACTTTTTTACTTGCTTACTTACCTACTCACCTACTTACTTACTTACTCACATGATTACTTACAAATCTTCTTACGCACCTCTTTTTTTATTTACCTACTTCCTTTTTTGCCTACCATCTTACTTTTTACTGACTTACTTACTTGCTTGCTCACTCATTTCCTTACTTACTCCCATACTTACTTACACTTTTCTTACTTACAGTCATACAATTATGTCGAATATACTTTTTTATATTAGTTTACTTCTTTTTAACTTTAGTTTTGTTTGTTTTAAACTATTTTACTTTACCTTTTATTTTACCAGCTTTACTTAACTTCACCTTACTTTCCTTTGTTTTCGTTTTCTTACTTACTTACTTATTTACTTACTTACCTACTTACTTCGTTTTTGTTACTTACTTCTCACTTACTCTTTCACAAAGTACTGACTTGCTTGATTACTACTTTTTTCACTTACTCATCTTCTTACTTGCTTACTTGCTTACTTACTTACTTTCTTACTTAATCACTTACTTTCTTTTTTTTACAAACTTGCTTACTTATTTACTTTCTGCCTAGTTAGTTTTACTTTCCAGTTTTACTTCACTTTACAAAAACATAATTAAATTTAGGGTATTTTACTGAACTTCTTTACTTTACTTCACTTCAGCTTACTTTCTTCAGTTTAGCGTTAGTCTTACACTTAGTTTGCCTTAGAATTTGTTCTCTTTACTTTGCTTTGATTTACTTTACCTAGTCTTATTTTACTTTAACCGTTTTTATTTTAATGTATTTACCTAAACTCACAATAAACTTACTCACTCTACTTTATTTTACTTTTATTTTACTTTATCTTCACACTACCTTACTTCACCTTGATTTATTTTATTTTAGTTTAGCTTACTTAACTTACTTAACAATATTTCATTCTTTATTATCTTTTTTCAATTAAATCCTTAGTTACTTTTTTTCTTGACGTCTGTACTTGACTGGATGTAGTTAAGCTTTGTTTCTTTACCTTTTCACATTTACATACTGCTTCTTACTTAACTAGTTTTACTTTAAATTACTTCTCTTTATTTTTTCTATCTAATTTAACATAACTTCATTTAAATCTATATACACATACCTACTTAATTACCTGCAAAGTCATTTCCTGCCTTACTTAGATATTTATATAGATACTTTCTTACATACTTTCTGATATATCTATATAAACACACATACTTTTTCAAACTTCAAAATACACAATTCCATTGATCGACTAGCTGGTGAAAATTTTATTGTTTATAGTAACAAAAACTTAGCTCAATTCCTGTAAAGTACCTGAATCCATAGTACGGTAGTTATGATAGGTACTTTGAAAACTGAGTTTAAGCCAATTATATTTATAAATAGCCATAACTATGTGTAGTGACACCTTTATTTCAAAAGAATAAAAGTTAAGATTTTGAAGGTTGGGTTGGTTGGAAAGACTTACGGAGGGATAGCTAGATTTACCAACGGATAGAAGGCTGTATGAAGGGACGGTTTGATGAGTGATTGGTTGGAACAAAACCTGATTAGTTGAATGGATGGCTAAATGGACGGTTAGATGAACAGATGGCTAGATAGCCGTAAGACAGGATCGATCAGGCTCATTGAAAGCTGGTTGGTTATATGAATAATGGCTTCATATATGCATGGAAAACTGATGAATGAAGTATGGCTTGATAGATGTTTGGTTTTCTGATGGATGGATGGCCCTATGATGGATGGATGGATGGCTTGATGAATGGATGTATCGATACTTGCATGGTTCGATAGATGGAAGGTTGGCTAGATAAATAAATGAATCGATGGTAGGATGGATGGCTGAATTTCTGGACTGATTGAAGACTGATAGAAGTATGATTGAAAGGATGTTTGGACGGATAACTTACTGGATAGACAATGGTCGGCGAGATGATGCACAGCTAGATGGATGGATGACAGGATAGATGAATGCTTGGCCGAATAGCTTGATAAATGACTGAATGGATAGTTGGCTTGGAGGATGGATGGCAGGATTGATGGTTGGCAGGGTTAGATCATGCGTGGCTGAAGAACTAAACAATTAGCTGGATGGAATGGCGACTGGACTTTTAGGTGTCTGAATGGATGGATAGCTTGGTGGATGAGAAATTGACTGATGGCTGGACGTCTGGTTGGATAGCTAGACCGATCGTTTTTTTGGTAAACGGATAGCCGGGAGTAACACGTTAGATGGATGGATGGCTGATTGCATGGATGGATGGCTGATTAGACGAAAACTTTTTGGATGAATGAAGAGATGGGTGGCTGGCTGGTTATTCAGATGGATGGAAAGATTACTGCCACTTAGATGAATGACTGATTGAATAGATAGCTTTGTGGATGAATGGATGATAACATGTTTGGGTGGCTGAAACGGTGGACGATGAGTACATAGATTGCTGCTGTATAGTTAATTGGATGGATCAATGGATGACGTAAAGGCTCGTATGATGAATGAATGTATAGCTGACTGGGAAGTTAGATGGACGGATAGATTTATGCCGCTTGGACGGATGACTGATTGGATAGATAGCTTTGTGAATGAATGGATCATGGGATGTTTGGGTGACTGAAAGCTAGGACGATGAGTACATATATTGCTGCTGTATGGTTGATTGGATGGATCAATGGATGACGTATAGGCTCGTATGATGAATGAATGTATAGCTGACTGGGAAGTTAGATGGACGGATAGATTTATGCCACTTGGATGGATGAATGATTGCTTGAGTAGCTTTGTGGATGGATGGATGATAAATTGTTTCGGTGGCTGAAAAGATGGACGATGAGTACATAGATTGCTGCTGTATAAAGGGTTGGACGGATCAATGGATAAATAAATGGCTCGTCGGATGACGCGATGGTTGGTTGACTGGTTGCATAGTTGCTTGATGGATAGATGACTGGTTGAATGGTTGCTTGACAGGTTAAACAGATGGATGTTATTACTAATTGCGAATGGATCTAGGACCGGATGTATAACCTTTGTACTACACTACTCTATGCTGCCCTGTTCTCTTTAGTCATTACTGTATACGATAAGGCTAAACATGTAAACATATCCTAAGGCCATTTTTACTTTAGAAAGAGGGCAAATAAATGTCCAGGCATTTAAGTGAACCACCAAAAACACTCATTATCTTGCAAGCAAAAAACAATTACCACATAAAATTTTCAAACACTTGTCATACTTTACGTGATGGAAACTTTACGAAATTGAGACTAAAAGTAGTTGTTCAGCTTTTTAGTCAATAGATACTTCGTAGCATGTGTTGTTGTAGTAACCCACCTAGGTCTTGGAGGATAAAAATTGGTTTTTTACCTTTAAAGACCAGAACATTAATCATATGAAATAAGTGAAATAATCAGATGAAACTCAAAAACTTCGACCTCAATATTTGGCAAAAAAATCTGTTATTTTAGTTTTAAGAAGTAACCTTTTAATCTTTAGATAAGCAATACAGTTTACCACTGTTATATAAAATGAGCCTCCAGAGTCTGAAAATTTAATCATTAGGCTTGAAAAATTGTATTCGTTTTAAACTCAAACTCAATATTTTTGACATTTGAGAGGTACTGAAGAGCGATAACAAGGTTAATTGGGGTAAAAATATTGATAGTTTGTTTCGTAAAAGTTGAGCTTTGTTACCTCATGCAATTATGACGCTCACTGTGTTTTTAGATATAAAACATATAATTGAACCAAAACCTTTGATTTTTTTTTGTTTTATCCAATTTTTTTCCAATATAAACAAAAAAATTACTCTTTTTACTGTGTCAATTGATTAATTTGAAACGAGCAAAATCGCTTCGTAACTTCAACAACGTACTAACATGAAATGATTGATTTCTGTTTAAAGCAAGGTCAGCTGTTTGATATTAGCGTTTTTAGTTCAAGTGCTTTGCAAATCTAGTTGTATTAGTTTCGAACGAACTTAACAAATACGTGACTCAAGGCACCAACACTAATATTTTGTAGTCAAGCAATAAGGATTGATGAAAAATTTTGTAAATTGTGAAATGGATCTAGAACCTTCAGACGTCTTCGTTTTGGGCGAAAACGTTGACTGAAAAATGAAATTGCTGAAATCTTTTTCAAACAATTGTTGTAGTTATGCTTTGCTTTGTTTATTGTGTTATCTGGCGTCAATCTATTGGTAGATTGTTTTAAGATAAATGAGTGAACTAACTCAGGTTTTACTTGGAAATAATTGAAAACTTTTTTCGCTAATGAAATTATTTTGGCCAGAGTAAATTGGCAGTCTTCTAATAATTTGGACTTTAGTAATTGTCAAGTTTCGAAAATAGCCTTTTAGAGTTGGTTAATTTTTTATAAGGTAGCAGCAAAAAGAGACTTTTAGGTTGGTTTTTATAAGTCAAAGCTTCCAAAATGTTATTAGTTTTGAAATAAAATTAAAAACGGCTGAAAAAAATAATGTTTTCAAATCAGCATGAGTTGTCCCATCTGCATACAAAAAAAAACAGCTTTGAGTTATCTTTGACAGATTTAGAAAGGTTAGATCGATACAAACCAGCCTAACAAGAAGTTCTTAAGGCTTCCGGTGTGTGTTAAAATATGCTACCATGATTTTTCAAATCATTTCATACAAAGTCTCACAGAACACAAAGGCATGGCTTTTAGGATATGCGGAAAGCGGACAATAGTTCAGATTGCGGACAATAGCTATCCCGGCGTTGCTTGTTACTACAATCTTTGGGATCGTCGCTCGATTTCATAGTCAGTGTGGCTCAGTTTTTAGTTCAACAAGCACGATATTTATCAAATGAGTAGTCATAAACATGCTGTTGTGTGTTAATGCACTATCCTTGTTTGCCGAAACATTTAATAAAAAGTCCCACAAAACACAGAGTCATGATGGCCCTTTGGTTTAGCGGCCAATAGCTATCCCGGCGTTGCTCTTCGCTACGCTCCTTGGGAACGCATCCCGCTGGTAAAGTTGTTATGGCTCATCTTTCACTTCCAGAAGCATGATAACTAACAAATGTGTAGTCCTAGAATTGTTACTGTGTGTTAATGCGCTGTGCGTGTTTGCCAAAAAACTTCATATACAATCTCACAAAACACAAAAACATGGCTCGTTGAATTAGCGGGAACGCCTACCGCTGGTAAAGTCGGTATTGTTCAACTTTCACCTCCAGAAGCGTGATAACTATCAAATGTGTAGTCCTAGAACTATTATTGTGCGTTCATGCGCTTTGCGTGTTTGCCAAAAATTTCATATACAATCTCACAAAACACAGAGGCATGGCTGGTTGAATTAGCAGACATTAGTTATCACGGCTTGGCTCGTCGCTGCGCTCCTCGTAAACGACTCCCGCTGGTAAATTCGGTATGGTTCAACTTTCACTGGCAGAAACGTGATAATTATCAAATGTGTAGTCCTAAAACTGCTATTGTGTGTTAATGCGCTATCCTTGTTTGCCGAAAAATTTAATAAAAAGTCCCACAAAACACAGAGTCAAGATGGCCCTTTGGTTTAGCGGTCAATAGCTATTCCGGCGTTTATCGTCGCTACGCTCCTCGGGAACGCCTTCCGCTGGTAAAGTCGTTATGGTTCATCTTTCACTTCCAGAAGCATGATAACTAACAAATGTGTAGTCCTAGAATTGTTATTGTGTGTTAATGCGCTGTGCGTGTTTGCCGAAAAATTTCATATACAATCTCACAAAACACAGAGGCATGGCTGTTTGAATTAGCGGACATTAGTTATCCCGGCTTGGCTCGTCGCTGCGCTCCTCGTGAACGCCTCTCGCTGGTAAAGTCGGTATGGTTCAACTTTCATTTGCAGAAGCGTGATAATTATCAAATGTGTAGTCCTAAAACTGCTATTGTGTGTTAATGCGCTATCCTTGTTTGCCGAAACATTTCATAAAAAGTCCCACAAAACACAGAGTTTTGATGGCCCTTTGGTTAAGCGAACAATCGCTATCCCGGCGTTGCTCGTCGCTATGCTCCTCGCGGTCGCCTCCCGCTGGTAATGTCGTTATGGTTCATCTTTCACTTCCAGAAGCATGATAACTATCAAATTTGTAGTCCTAGAACTGTTATTGCGTGTTAATGCGCTTTGCGTGTTTGCCGAAAAATTTCATATACAATCTCACAAAACACAGAGGCATGGCTGGTTGAATTAGCGGACATTAGTTATCCCGGCTTGGCTCGTCACTGCGCTCCTCCGGAACGCCTCGCGCTGGTAAAGTTGGTATGGTTCAACTTTCATTTGCAGAAGCGTGATAATTATCAAATGTGTAGTCCTAAAACTGCTATTGTGTGTTAATGCGCTATCCTTGTTTGCCGAAACATTTCATAAAAAGTCCCACAAAACACAGAGTCATGATGGCCTTTTGGTTTAGCGGGCAATGGCTATTCCGGCGTTGATCGTCGCTATGCTCCTCGCGGTCGCCTCCCGCCGGTAATTTCGTTATGGTTCATCTTTCACTTCCAGAAGCATGATAACTATCAAATTTGTAGTCCTAGAACTGTTATTGCGTGTTAATGCGCTTTGCGTGTTTGCCGAAAAATTTCATATACAATCTCACAAAACACAGAGGCATGGCTGGTTGAATTAGCGGACATTAGTTATCCCGGTTTGGCTCGTCACTGCGCTCCTCCATAACGCCTCGCGCTGGTAAAGTTGGTATGGTTCAACTTTCATTTGCAGAAGCGTGATAATTATCAAATGTGTAGTCCTAAAACTGCTATTGTGTGTTAATGCGCTATCCTTGTTTGCCGAAACATTTCATAAAAAGTCCCACAAAACACAGAGTCATGATGGCCTTTTGGTTTAGCGGGCAATGGCTATTCCGGCGTTGATCGTCGCTATGCTCCTCGCGGTCGCCTCCCGCCGGTAATGTCGTTATGGTTCATCTTTCACTTCCAGAAGCATGATAACTATCAAATTTGTAGTCCTAGAACTGTTATTGCGTGTTAATGCGCTTTGCGTGTTTGCCGAAAAATTTCATATACAATCTCACAAAACACAGAGGCATGGCTGGTTGAATTAGCGGACATTAGTTATCCCGGCTTGGCTCGTCACTGCGCTCCTCCGGAACGCCTCGCGCTGGTAAAGTTGGTATGGTTCAACTTTCATTTGCAGAAGCGTGATAATTATCAAATGTGTAGTCCTAAAACTGCTATTGTGTGTTAATGCGCTATCCTTGTTTGCCGAAACATTTCATAAAAAGTCCCACAAAACACAGAGTTTTGATGGCCCTTTGGTTAAGCGAACAATCGCTATCCCGGCGTTGCTCGTCGTTATGCTCCTCGCGGTCGCCTCCCGCTGGTAATGTCGTTATGGTTCATCTTTCACTTCCAGAAGCATGATAACTAACAAATGTGTAGTCCTAGAATTGTTATTGTGTGTTAATGCGCTGTGCGTGTTTGCCGAAAAACTTCATATACAATCTCACAGAACACAAAAGCATGGCTCGCTGAATTCGCGGGCAATAGTTATCCCGGCTTGGCTCGTCGCTGCGCTCCTCGGGAACGCCTCCCGCTTCTATAGTAAATTTTGTAAATTTGGTTACACCTCAAATTAAAAAACCTATTCAATGGTTTTTAAGTGTGATGGCTAAATTTAATTAGTGATAACATGCTTTCCATGAAATCTTACGTGTCCTTCTTTTCTTTTCATCGAGCATTTTTTTTGCCCCTTCAAAAATTTTTTGAGAGAGTTCTTAACGGGCAAAAAAAATGCTGGAAGAGAAGAAAAGAAGGACACGTCATATTTAATGGAAATCATGTTATCACTAATTAAAATTAACCATCACATTTAAAAATCAGTGCATAGGTTTTTTTTGCTTTGGTATCACCCTATCTGAATAAAAATCACAGTTGTTGAGGTGTAAGCAGAGCCAAATCACACTACAATCTTCGGGATCGTTACTACAATCTTCGGGATCGTCTCCCGATTTTATAGTCGGTGTGGCTCAGTTTTTAGTTCAACAAGCACGATATTTATCAAATGAGTAGTCATAAACATGCTGTTGTGTGTTAATGCACTATCCAAGTTTGCCGAAAATTTCATATAAAGTCCCACAAAATACAGAGGCATGGCCATTTGGTTTAGCGGGCAATAGCTATCCCGGCAATGCTCGTTGCTACGCTACTCGGGAACGCCTACCGCTGGTAACGTCGGTATGGTTCAACTTTTAACTCCAGAAGCATGATAACTAACAAATGTGTAGTCCTAGAATTGTTATGTGTGTTAATGCGCTGTGCATGTTTGCCGAAAAACTTCATATACAATCTCACAAAACACAAAAGCATGGCTCGCTGAATTAGCGGGCAATAAATATTCAGGCTTGGCTCGTCGCTGCGCTCCTCGGGAACGCCTCCCGCTTCTATAGTAAATTTTGTAAATTTGGTTACACCTTAAATTAAAAAACCTATTCAATGGTTTTTAAGTGTGATGGCTAAATTTAATTAGTGATAACATGCTTTCCATGAAATCTGACGTGTCCTTCTTTTCTTTTCATCGAGCATTTTTTTTGCCCCTTCAAAAATTTTTTGAGAGAGTTCTTAACGGGCAAAAAAAATGCTGGAAGAGAAGAAAAGAAGGACACGTCATATTTCATGGAAAGCATGTTATCACTAATTAAAATTAACCATCACATTTAAAAATCAGTGCATTGGTTTTTTTTGCTTTGGTATCACCCTATCTGAACAAAAATTGCAGTTGTTTAGGTGTAAGCAGAACTAAATTTACAATTGAAGCGGGAGGCGTTCCCGAGGAGCGCAGCGACGAGCCAAGCAGGGATAACTAATGCCCGCTTATTCAACCATCCATGCCTCTGTGTTTTTGTAAGATTGTAAATGAAAATTTTCGCGAAACACGCACAGCGCATTAACACACATTAACAGTTCTAGGACTACACATTTGATAGTTATCACGCTTCTGCAGGTAGAAGTTGAACCATACCGACTTTACCAGCGAGAGGCGTTCCCGAGGAGCGTAGCGACGAGCAACGCCGGGATAGCTACTGCCCGTTAAACCGAATGGCCATGCCTCTAGGTTTTGTGGGACTTTATATGAAATGTTTCGGCAAACATGGATAGCGCATTAACACACAACAGCAGGTTTTTGACTTTTCATTTGATAAATATCGTGTTTGTTGAACTAAAAACTGAGCCAAACCGGCTATAATATCGAGAGACGATCCCGAAGATTGTAGTAAGAAGCAACACCGAGATAGCTATTGTCCGCAATCCGAACTTTTGTCCGCTCTCCGCATAACCGAAAAGCCATGCCTTCGTGTTATGTGACACTCTGTATGAAATGGTTTGAAAAATCATGGTAGCATATAATAACACACATATGCAGCCTTAAGAATTTCTTGTTATGCTGATTTGTATCGATCTAACCTTTCTAAATCTGTCAAAGATAACTCAAAGCTGTTTTTTTTGTATGCAGATGGGACAACTCATGCTGATTTGAAAACATTTTTTTTTCAGCCGTTTTTAATTTTATTTCAAAACTGATAATATTTTGGAAGCTTTGACTTATAAAAATCAACCTAAAAATCTACTTCATCTGCTACCATAGAAAAAAGGAACAACATACTCTAAAAGGGTACTTTCATTACAAAACTTGACTCTTACTAAAGTCCAATTTATTAGAAGACTGCACACCAAAACACTCGAATCAATTTACTCGGACCCAAATACATCCGTTAGCAAAAAAAAATTCATTTATTCTCAGGCGAAACCTGAGTTTGTTCACTCATTTATTTTAAAGCAAGCTACCAATAGATTGACGCCAGATAATACAATAAACAAAGCCAAGCGTAACTACAACATTTGTTTCACAAAGCTTTCAGCAATTTCATTCTTCAGTCAACGTTTTCGCCCAAAACAAAGACGTCTGAAGGTTCTAGATCCATTTCACAACTTACAAAATTTTCATCAATCTTTATTGCTTGATTACAAAATATTAGTGTTGGTGCCTTGAGTCACGTGTTTGATAAGTTCGTTCGAAACTAATACAACTAGATTTGCAAAGCACTTGAACTAAAAACGCTATTATCAAACAGTTGACCTTGCTTTCAACAGAAATCAGTCATTTCATGTTGGTACGCTGTTGAAGTTACGATTTGAGTATTCTCGTTTCAAATTGTTCAATTGACACTGTAAAAAGAGTAATTTGTTTTTGTTTTTAGCAAAAAAAAATTGGATAAAACAAAAAATATCAAAGATTTCGGTTCAACTATTTGAATCTTTATCTTTATGTGTTTATATCTGAAAACACAGTGAGCGTCCTAATTGCATGAGGTAACAAGGCTCAACTTTAACTAAACAAATTATCAATAATTTTACCCCTAAAAAAACACTGTTTGCTCTTCATTGCCTCTCAAATGTCAAATTATTAACGAATAAAATTTTTTAAGCCTAATGATTAAATTTTCAGACTCTGGAGGCTCATTTGATATAACAATGGTAAACTGTATAGTTTGTCTAAAAATTAAATGGTTTTTTCTCAAAACTAAAATAACAGACTTTTTTCGCCAAATTTTGAGATTGAAGTTTTTAAATTTAGTCTGATTAATTTACTTAATTCATATGATTAATATTCTGGCCTTTAAAAGTAAAAAACCAATTTCTATCCTCTAAGACCTGGGCGGGTTACTACGACAACACATGCTACGAAGTATCTATTGACAAAAAAGCTGACCAAATACTTTTAATCAGAATTTCGTAAAGTTTTTCAAAGCTCTTACAAGTTTTTTTGTAATCATCACGTAAAGTATGACAAGCGTTTGAAAGTTTTATGTGCTAATTGTTTTTGCTAGCTAGATAATGAGTGTTTTTGGTGCTCCACTTAAATGGCTGGACAAAAATTTGCAATCTTTTCGAAGTAAAAATGGTCTTAGGATATGTTTCCATGTTTAGCTATATCGTATACAGTAATGACTAAAGAGAACAGGACAGCATAGAGTAGTGTAGTACAAAGGTTATACATCCGGTCCTAGATCCAGATATCTGCCCACCTATCCTTACATCTATCAAGCCATTCGCAATTAGTAAAAACGTCCATCTGTTTAACCTGTCAAGCAACCATTCAACCAGTCATCTATCCATCAAGCAACTATGCAACCAGTCAACCAAGCATCGCGTCATCCGACGAGCCATTTATTTATCCATTGTTCCGTCCAACGCTTTATACAGCAGCAATCTATGTACTCATCGTCCATCCATTCAGCCACCCAAACATCTTATCATCCACCCATCCACACAGCTATCTAACCAATCAATCATCCATCCAAGTGGCATAAATCTATCCGTCCATCTAACTTTCCAGCCAGCTATACATTCTTTCATCATACGAGCCATTACGTCATTCATTGATCCATCTAATCAACCATACAGCAGCAATCTATGTACTCATCGTCCTGCCTTTCAGTCACCCAAACATCCTATGATCCATCCATTCACAAAGCCATCTATCCAATCAACCATCTATCCAAACGGCCTCAGTCTATCCATCCATCTAACTACCAAGTCAGCCAAACATCCATTAATCCGACTAGCCATTATTTCATCCATTGATACATCCAACCATCCATGCAGCAGCAATCTATGTACTCATCGTCCAGCCTTTCAGCCATCCAAACATCTTATTATCCAATCATCCACGAAGCTACCTATCCAATCAGTCATCCGTCCAAGCGGCATCAGTCTATCTATCCAAATAACTACCCAAGTAGCCATACATCAGTTTATCCAATGAGCCATTATTCATCCATTGATCCATCCAACCAATCATACACCAGCAATCTATAAACTCATCGTCCATCCTTTCAGCCACCCAAACATCTTTTCATCCATTCATCCACAAAGCTATCTATTCAATCAGTCATTCATCCAAGTGGCATTAATCTTTCCATCCATCTGAATAACCAGCCAGCCATCCATCTATTCATTCATCCAAAAAATTTACGTCTAATCAACCATCCATCCATGCAATCAGCCATCCATCCATCTTACCTGTTACTCCCGGTTATCCGTTCACCAAAAAACCGATCGATCTAGCTATCCAACCAGACGTCCAGCTATCATTCAATTTCTCATCCACCAAGCTATCCATCCATTCAGACACTTAAAATTCCACTCGCCAATCCATCTAGCTAATTATTTAGCCATTCAGCCACGCATGGTCCAACCCTGCCAACCATCCATCGTAACATCCATCCTCCGAGCCAACTATCCATTCAGTCATTTATCAAGCTATTCGGCCAAGCATTCATCTATCCTGTCATCCATCCATCTAGCTGTGCATCATCTCGCCGACCATTGTCTATCCAGTAAGTTATCCGTCCAAACTTCTTTTTAGTCATACTTCTATCAGTTTTCAATCAGTCCAGAAATTCAGCCATCCATCCAACAATCGATTCAATTATTTATCTAGCCAACCTTCCATCTATCAAACAATCCATGTATCGATACATCCATTCATCAAGCCATCCATCCATCCATCATAAGGCCATCCATCCATCATAAAACCAAACATCCATCAAGCCATACTTCATTCATCAGTTTTCCATGCATATATGAAGCCATTATTCATATAACCTACCAGCTTTCAATCAGCCTGATCGATCCTGTCTTACGGCTATCTAGCCATCTGTTCATCTAACCGTCTATACAGCCATCCATTCATCCAATCAGGTTTTGTTCCAACCAGTCACTCATCAAACCATCCCTTCATACAGCTTTCTATCCGTTGGTAGATCTAGCTATCCCTCCGTAAATCTTTCCAACCAACCCAACAATCAAAGTTTTAACTTTTGTTCTATTGAAATAAAGGTGTCACTACTCATAGATATGGCTATTTAAAAATAAAATTGGCTCAATCTCTGAGTTTTCAAAGTATCTATCATTACTACCGTACTTTGGATTCAGATACTTTACAGGAATAGAGTTATCTTTTTGTTACTATAAGCAATATTTTTTTTCACCAGCTAATTGATCAATGTAATTGTGTATTTAGAAATTTGAAAAAAAACGTGTGTAGGTTTTTAAATAAGTATATCAGAAAATATGCAAGAAAATATTAAATAAATAACTAGGTAAGGCAGTAAATGACTAAGCAGGTAACTAAGTAGGTATAGGTATATAGATTTCAGGGAAGTTATGTTAAATTAGGAGGAAAAAATTAAGAGAAGTAATTTAAAGTAAAATTAGTTAGGTAAGTAGGAGTATGTAAATGTGAAAAGGTAAAGAAACAAAGCTTTACTACATCCAGTCAGATACAGACGTCAAGAAAAAGAATAAGTGAGGATTTAATTGAAAAGAAATTAAAGAATGGAGTTTTGTTAAGTAAGTTAAGTGAACTAAACTAAAATAATGTACATCAAGGTGAAGTAAGATAAAGTGAAGATAAAGTAAAATAAAAGTAAAGTAAAGTAAAGTGAGTAAGTTTATTGTGACTTTAGGTAAATACATTAAAATAAAAACGGTTAAAGTAAAATAAGACTAGGTAAAGTAAATCAAAGCAAAGTAAAGAGAACAAAGTCTAAGGCAAAGTAATTGTAAGACTAACGCTAAACTAAAAAAAGTAAGCTGAAGTGAAGTAAAGTAAAGAAGGTCAGTAAAATACCCTAAATTTAATTAAGTTTAGGTAAAGTGAAGTAAAACTGGAAAGCCAACCAGTAAGCTGTGCATCATCTCGCCGACCATCCATTAGTAAGTAACTAAATAAGTAGTTTTCTTTTTTACAAACTTACTTATTTATTTTTTTAACGAGGCAGAAAAAAATAAATAAATAGGTAAGTTTGTAAAAAAGAAAGTAAGTAATTAACTGAGAAAGTAAGTAAGTAAGAAAGTAAGTAAGTAAGTAAGTAAGTAAGTAAGTAATCAAGTAAGTAGGTGAGTAAGTGAAAAAAGAAGTAATCAAGTAAGTCAGTAGTATGTGAAAGAGTAGGTAAGAATTAAGTAAGTAAAAAAGTAATTAAGTAAGTAAGTAAGTAAGTAAATAAGTAAGTAAGTGAGTAAACGAAAATAAAGGAAAGTAAGGAAAAATTAAGTTAAATTGTTAAAATAAAAGTTAAAGTAAAATAAATTAAAACAAAGAAAACTTAAGTAAAAAAGAAGTAAACTAATATAAAAAAGTATAATGGACTTAATTGTAAGACTGTAAGTGAGAAAAGTGTAAGTAAGTATGGGAGTAAGTAAGGAAGTCAGTGAGCAAGCAAGTAAGTAATTCAGTAAAAAGTAAGATGGTAAGCAAAAAAGTAGGTAAGTAAACACGAAAGGAGGTTCGTAAGAAGATTTGTAAGTAAGTAAGTCAGTATGTAGGTAAGTAAGAAGGCAAGTAAGCAAGTAAAAAAAAAAGTAAGTAAGTAATTAGGTAAGTAAAAAGTAGGTGATTATGTGAAAAAGAAGTAAGTAAGTAAGTTAGTAAGTAAGTAAATAAGTAGGTAAGTAAGTAAGTAAGTAAGTAAGTAAGAAAGTAAGTAAGTAAGTAAGTAAGTAAGTAAGTAAGTAAGTAAGTAAGTAAGTAAGTAAGTAAGTAAGTAAGTAAGTAAGTAAGTAAGTAAATAAGTAAGTAAGTAAGTAAGTAAGTAAGTAAGTAAGTAAGTAAGTAAGTAAGTAAGTAAGTAAGTAAGTAAGTAAGTAAGTAAGTAAGTAAGTAAGTAAGTAAGTAAGTAAGTAAGTAAGTAAGTAAGTAAGTAAGTAAGTAAGTAAGTAAGTAAGTAAGTAAGTAAGTAAGTAAGTAAGTAAGTAAGTAAGTAAGTAAGTAAGTAAGTAAGTAAGTAAGTAAGTAAGTAAGTAAGTAAGTAAGTAAGTAAGTAAGTAAGTAAGTAAGTAAGTAAGTAAGTAATTAAGTAAGTAAGTAAGTAAGTGAGTAAGTAAGTAAGTAAGTAAGTAAGTAAGTAAGTAAGTAAGTAAGTAAGTAAGTAAGTAAGTAAGTAAGTAAGTAAGTAAGTAAGTAAGTAAGTAAGTAAGTAAGTAAGTAAGTAAGTAAGTAAGTAAGTAAGTAAGTAAGTAAGTAAGTAATTAAGTAAGTAAGTAAGTAAGTGAGTAAGTAAGTAAGTAAGTAAGTAAGTAAGTAAGTAAGTAAGTAAGTAAGTAAGTAAGTAAGTAAGTAAGTAAGTAAGTAAGTAAGTAAGTAAGTAAGTAAGTAAGTAAGTAAGTAAGTAAGTAAGTAAGTAAGTAAGTAAGTAAGTAAGTAAGTAAGTAAGTAAGTAAGTAAGTAAGTATGTAAAAAGTAAGTAGGTAAGTAAGTAAGTAAGTAAGTAAGTAAGTAAGTAAGTAGGTAAGTAAGTAAGTAAGTAAGTCAGTAAGTAAGTAAGTAAGTAAGTAAGTAAGTAAGTAAGTAAGTAAGTAAGTAAGTAAGTAAGTAAGTAAGTAAGTAAGTAAGTAAGTAAGTAAGTAAGTAAGTAAGTAAGTAAGTAAGTAAGTAAGTAATTAAGTAAGTAAGTAAATAAGTAAGTAAGTAAGTAAGTTAGTAAGTAAGTGAGTAAGTAAGTAGGCGAGTTGGTATAGTAAAAGAAAGTAAGATGAAGTAAGGCAAAGTAAAGTAAAGTAAAGTAAAGAGAGAACCCAAATTGCAGTGAAAACATCAAAGTAAAGTTAATTAGCTGGTGTTGAGTAAAGTCAAATCACGTTAAAAAAATAAGCGATATAAGTAAAAGAAGTAAATTTAGGCAATATATGCTTGTTGTTTTGTCTGTCTCTATGTGTACAATTATGTGTGTATGTTTGTATGCATCTATGCAAAAGGTATGTATGTTAGTACTTCAGTAAAAAGTGTGTTGATAAGTTATTTTTTAAGTTTTAATAAGTATGAAATTAGGTGTATTCAAGTTAAGTAATGTAAAGTAAAGTTAAGTAAAGTAAAATTAATCAAAGCATGACAGTAACCAAGTAAAAGGAAAAAACGCAGAGTGAAAAGAAGTTGAATCAAAAGTAAACATAAAGTAAAATTTAAAAGTTAGGTAGAGTAAGTAAACTAAGTGAGAAAGTTAGCAAGTATTCCTTGAACTACTGAACGGCTCAATTTAACGCTACCAAATCGTGAAACCGTTCTCAAGGCCATTAATTAAAAAGAGACGGCTAAAAAGTTCTCAAATTTCCAGTTAATTTGGGACTCAAAATTCAAATTATGATTCTGGCAGAGGGGAAATAAGTTTTTTCGAGATCGATGGTTTGCAGACATATGGTGGTGTGCACATGACAGAGCTACAGACTGCCAGTGTTCAAAAGTTAACTGCATAGCATTGAACATTGTGCAGATAAAAAATTCAATGATCGACTTTCGGCTGTTTCAAGTTATTGAAAAGACAGAAATCTATTCCACTCAAATGGCCCAGAAAGCTGTGGTTATAGTTCTCGGGAATCATATAACAGTACGTTGGACACTCCTCATAAGTTCATGTTTAAATTCGGCTGCATCGTCGTGAAAAAGCGTGCAATCATAAAAACTTGGAGTCGTTCAAGTACTTTTCCAAAGAACAGTTTTTCATACCAATTAAGCCGCCATAAGGTCTCAACCTAATTGAAACAAGCAAATAAAGTTATTAGATCTAACAAAGAATGAGAAAAAGCTAGAAAACGGTTCTTCGGTTAGAACAGTCATAATAAGTCTGTTTTAAGAACGTATTCTTTTCTTGAAGTATTTCTGAATCAGTTGGAGTAGCTCGGTTTTATCCAATTTTAATGGTTTTTCCAACGTCTCTCTAAGCTGCTAAAGGTCAGCCAGAGGAGATAAAAGATACCTAGTAGAAACTCTTAGACTTGTCTAGTTTCCGGTGGTAAATAACCAGATGAACTACCGGAAACACATTTGTTTTGTAGAAATGCACTATGTTTTGGCAAAAAGCTCGGTGCATTTTTCATATTTCTTTCCCCTTTTCCTTTTTCCACTCGTCCTTTCCCCATTGAAACTTCCATTCCCCTCTAGAGAAACAGCATACTGTTCCTGCCCGGTTTGGAACTTCGAATTTTTGTATGGCTGAAAACCCTCTAAATTGTATAAATTAATTATCAATGTCTGAAAAACAGCAAGTTCCTTCTAATTTCGTTTTTCTCATTTCAAAATTTGACGAATTTATCATTTGGCAGATTCTTTCCAGAAACGGCCGCCGCCTTTGGAGAATTAATTTCAATTTACTGCCTTTTCACAATAAAATATAGGTCAAGTTACGGAATTAGTTTACTGCTGCCAACAGTTAAGCTACGCTGCCAAAATTGCCGGCGATTTTTCATTTTGTACCATAAAAGTCAATTCCACATTCACTAACCAACTTCAACTAGGTCGGAAGTTCTTTTGCCCGAAACAAATATAACAATTAAAATGATTCATATAATTAACCAGGACCAATAATTAGGAGCCCAAAAATTGGAATTAGAAAGAATTTTGTATCGTGTCCCTTTTTGTTAAGCTAAGTTTAGCAAGATCCTAAGTAGGGGGTCTTCTGCTTTTTGGGTGGAAAATTTCTTTCGTTTACAAAATCCTAGGATGATGTTCCTCCAAAAAATTAAGGACCCCTTTCCTAGGATTTTGCTTTACGTGAGGACCCCCCCCCCCTTAGGATCCGGGACACGATACAATACTACTATCTCCAGTCTGTGGAGTCCAGTATTCAAACCAGTTTTATTTGAACATGACCTTTTATTCATCTAACAACATTTCTACAAAGTTGCAGTATTCCACTGAATGAGAAGTAACTCATTTTGCTCATACTAGATTTAAATCTACCTCGGTCTTTAATTTATGGAGCTCAACTCAATGGGTGGCTAATCGCATGATGGAGGCACTGAATGACAAAATTCAACAATCAGAATCGAAGAAAACCATAACAATTTCCATTCGCTGATTGCTTTATACAGAAAAGGGAAAAAAATATATATATCAGACTGAATAAGAAACAATGATAGCCGGTTTCTGAGCCACTAACAATGAATGATCCGATCATATTCTTACATTACGAGAATAGGCGCTCAATTTTTTGTCTGTATGTTCCTGGATTCCAGAGACAAGATTTTTAAACTTTACCAAAAAGTAAGAGCGCTTCCAAACAGTTGCGGATTTCACGACAGCTTAGTTTTACTAAACACATTTATTATCATTTGTTCATGAATTCCACAAACTGTTCCGGATTCCACAAACTTTTTTGCGGATTCCACAGTTTTTATTGCTGCTCCAAAACGAGGATGTTGAGCTGTTTTTTAATTACCAAATGAAATACTCTTGATAAAGATTTTTCTATGTACTTGAAGCCACATTAGGTAAGTTTTTCTTCAAAACAAAGCTATTCACCAGACTTGGTTTTTGAGGTATGTCTTTAAAATTGGGTGTTGGAGCCTCGGAGCATCGTTTTTTTCAGCTTAGAGTTACAATTTTTAAAAGAACCAATTTGACGTTTAATCCTTAAATGCTTCAATGGTTATCTTGCAGGAATCTTGCAAGATAAAGATAATTTGCAAGACTCTTGCAGGATAAACAAAATCTTTCATGATCATGCAAGCTAAACATTGGCCATTGACTGGTTTGGCAGCGCTCAACTTTTTTGACAAAAGTGTTTTGATTCGTGGAGTCTTATACCCAACCCCACTTCAGCAGACTTCTTGGGCAGTCAAGTGTAGTGCAGAAAGAAGCTAACAAATTGGTTGCTGTAAGCGTATTTGCTAAAATCCTTGGAGTTCAAAGCAGCTTCCCAGCTTTTGCTATTTTGTTCTAGAATAAACCGCCCGTTGATTCTCAAATTTTTGTATCTGAAAAAGTACAAAACCATTGGTGTGCAGGACTGAATCAATCGGAAACTGTTTTTTATCTAAACCGTTAAAATTAATCGACACTTTCCTGCGACTCAGCTGGATATTAGGTTCAAAAAAGAATAGGACAATGAAATTGTAAAATATTGATAGAATATTTTTGAAAAGTTTAAACGTATTACTGGATCGCACTTTAACAATATGTTAATGGCACCATTATAAAATGATCATTAGAAATAAACATTTGCAATAAAAATTAGTTTCAATTCAAGTGATCATTTTCAAAAGTTTCTTCATAACCTAGTTAATTAATTTGGAAATCTAAAACTGCTTCCTTACTGACGTAATTTCCGGCCTTTTAGAGAACTCTTTCTTCGCTATGCGCTGAATTAGCCGAAAACCAGACGTATTCACACCAATCTTTGTAGACTCTGGAATCATTTTGTAAAAACATCTTTTGGTATCTGATAAACGACTGAAAAGACTTCAATATGACACCACACGTTAGTCTCACGAGTAATCACGGCTAAATGTGTTCCTTACTTTTTGAGGGGCTGGGTGGTCTACCAGTAACAAAAAACAATGTTCGAGCGTCATTTGTTTTGAAAGACATTTCGGAACAAACTATTTGATTATTCTGATTGTTACATGGAAAGTTTTTAATCGATTTTATGGTTTTCTTAGATGGGGATGGGACGTTAGATATGTTTTACTTAAAAAAGTGGATCAAAAAATTTTTTTTTAATTTCAGTTCATAAATAGTGACTGAAAAAAATCTGTAAGAGTCTTAAAAATGGAAACATTCAGACCAACAGTTCTCGACACTGAAAAAAATTCTGCTTTCTTATTGCACTTCAAATAACGACTACAAGGGTTTCAGTGCAGTATTTTACTCGGCTCCCGCACTTCATGGACTATTATTTTGCGTGGAAAAAACTCGAATTTTCAAATCCTTCTAGCATCCGGCATTCTGACATTCGAACAATTATGATCGATTCTGATTAAATTTTATTTAAGCGTATAAACGGTCAATTTGTATTCTTTTTGGCTCACACCAAACTCACTACTTAAAGGGTTCGATGTGTTTTCGAGTTGAATGTTTCATATTTAGTCTTTTGAATCTGTATGACATCAAAAATGTGGCGTGTTAAAAAAGTGACGTGACATTTATGCGGTGATGTGATAATCCTAGACTAATTTCCCACCTCCGTTTTTTAATCAGGTGGTGATTACCAATTCACCAACGGGGACTAAAAAAAAGAACCTAATTTACATTGTTAACCCAATAATCCAAAACGAAATTGCTTCTTTCTTTCTCTTCTTTTCACAAGTGCCAAAATGATCGCCAGGCGAGTTTTACTGACCGCTGTTTTAGCTTACCTCGCCGAATCATTTTCCTTAAATGTTAACAATCAACCACCTCAAACTGACAAGTTCAGACAAAAACTGGAAAAACTTGTGAAGAATGAGCAAACTCTTTTCGACTTCTTGGCAAAATTTGAAAAAACACACCCAAGACAACATTCGTCAACAGGGTTTAGAAGAACCGAGTTTTTGGACACATTTTCAGCGGACCAAATTCCACCATCAGATTTTGACAGGAAAATGAAAATACCAGCTGAACGATTTGAAAACTTTGTTGACCTAGTTTCGGATGGATCTTTCATCATCTCGTCTTCTCGCCCTGAGCCCGAGTTGAAACGAAACAAGAACACCGGAGAGAAAATTGATACGCCCAAAAAAAGTAATTACAACATTTTAATTAAATTTTCTCAGTAAATGTTTAATTTCCTTTCACCTTGAATGATACGACTTATATAAGCAGATTATTCACAGGAGATTGAAGTATTACCTTTGCAAAAGCTTTAAATTTCAATGACGTGAACAAGTGCTTTTTTGCAAACAAAAATGTTGTTACGCCAAAAGACTTTTCGTTACTGGCAATTTTGTTGGAAGTCCTAAAAATTGACGGTAAATGGTAATCAATAGGATTATCTTTGAATCAAAAATTTAGGTAAGAGATACTTTGTTCTAATAGTTCCGACCACTTTACAAAGTAAGCAGAAGTAAAGGTAACTTCCCGAATGGCATAATTCCCAAATGACATAAAAATGGAAACTTTTCCCAAATGGCATAAATTTCAAGTTTTCATTGTAATTTAAACGTTTTCTATCAATTTCTAATTCTAACATTTTGTCAGGAATGAAAGCATGTGAACAAGATTTGGAATTAATTGCTTCCAAACTATTTTACGCAACAAATTTGTCGAAAAAGTTGACCACAACAAGCTTATTAATAATTGCAAGCTTATTCTTTTTGCTTTGATAAAAAAACTACAACTTTTTCAAGATAAAATGTCAATCAACATTTGAAATGACAATTTGACTAATTTTCTCACATTGTTCACGAAAAAGTTGTTCTCGATTTTTTCAATGCAACTGTTGCATAAAATTTATGCCATTTGGGACAATTTTAATTTTTATGCCAATTGGGAATTATGCCGTTTGAATTATGGCAGCAATGTTAATTTTAATTCCAACAGCACAACCATTCATTATTACTTTTTTAAAACTTGATTCAATCGTCTTTTTTAAAGTAAAACACTAAGAACAAAAAAAACTCAAAAAAAAAACTTTTTTGGTTTTGTTTCAGTTTTTTGTTCATTTAAATTGTTTTCTCAAGTCATTGTGTTCAACGCATTCTAAGCTACTTGCACAGCAATTAGCTTTTCTTATAACTAACTTGTTTTGCTTTAAAGTTTACCACGGTTTTGAAACACAAAGCTGAAAAATCAAATCATGCTCCGGAACAACTTTTTCATAGGTACTCGTTGTTGTTTTTCCGACCACCTTGTTGTTTTCTTCATAGGTACTCGTAATTGTTTCCGTTGTTCTTTTTCTTTAATCGCAAAAAAACAAGGTCTTTGTTGCTTTTTACAAAGTTTCTGTCCATTTTTTTGCTCTAAATGAAAAAAGCAACAAAATTCCTTGTTTTTTGTGATGAAAAAAAAACAACAACGAAAACAACAACCAGTGCCTATGAAGAAAACAACAAGGCGAAAACAACAAGGCGGTCGGAAAAACAACACTGACTACCTATGAAGAAAGTTGTTTCGGAACATGACTTGATTTTTCAGCTTTGTGCTTCAGTACCGTGGTAAAGATTAAAGCATCTTTACAAAGTTTCTGTCCATTTTTTTTCTCTTAATGAAAGAGATCAACAAAATTGGATAAAACAAGAAAAGCTGGTTGCCAGGCAAATAGCACACAAAGTCTTGAAGTCACGGTACATAGAAGTTGCAAGTTTTTTGATTTTAAAAACAAATGAAATACTTTTTTTTGCCGTTTTTTCTAATTTTCCTAAATAAAAGCTTGAAGCATCTCTTTTCAAGTAGTTTTTTCTGGAATGTCTTTATTTTATTTTTTTATCTTAAATACTTTCTGTGACACCAAATAAGAGCCAGTTTTTTTCATTTGATCATTGAAATCAACAGTTAAAAATTATGTCTAGCGTCTAAGCCACAGTTAATAATGCTAAAATATGGCTTGAGAAATTAAAAAGAAACATCAAATAAAGAAATTATGATTCTTAAAAAAAGAAGAATTAACTATTAGTATTTTGCATGAACACAAACGTCCAATTTTTTCTAAATTTCAGCGGCTCTCTGCTAAATTCAACTGAGCAAGTGCAATAATTTTCAGGCCAGTTTTTCTCAAAATTTAGAGAATGGTTTTACTTTTCTCCTAGAAATTTCAATCACCAACGCTTCAAAATTATATAACATTCAAAGGTTTTCAAGCTTTTTCAAAATACCCAAAATTGCGCAAAAAAAACACCTTTTATGATCTTTTTCTGACCAGTCATAACCTCAAAAACATGAGGTTATCACAGCATTTTAATTGCGAGGCTTTTTGTAAATATTTTTTATATGTCCATTTTGTTTCTGTGAAACAGTAAGACTCACAGTTGCTTGTAAATATTTGTTATATGTCCAGTTTGTTTCTATGGGACAGTAAAACTCACAATAGTTTGTAAATATTTGTTATATGTCCGTTTTGTTTCTGTGGGACAGTAAGACTCACAATTGCTTGTAAATATTTTTTATATGTCCATTTTGTTTCTGTGAAACAGTAAGGCTCACAATTGCTTGTAAATATTTGTTATATGTCCATTTTGTTTCTACGGGACAGTAAGACTCACAATTGCTTGTAAATATTTGTTATATGCCCATTTTGTTTCTATGGGACAGTAAGACTCACAATTGCTTGTAAATATTTGTTATATGTCCATTTTGTTTCTATGGGACAGCAAGACTCACAATTGCTTGTAAAACTTTGTTATATGTCCATTTTGTTTCTATGGGACAGCAAGACTCACAATTGCTTGTAAAAATTTGTTATATGTCCTTTTTGTATCTGTGGGACAGTGAGACTCACAATTGCTTGTAAATATTTGTTATATGTCCATTTTGTTTCTATGGGACATTAAGACTCAAAATTGCTTGTAAAAATTTGTTATATGTCCATGTTGTTTCTGTGGGACAGTAAGACTCACAATTGCTTGTAAATTTTTGTTATATGTCCATTTTGTTTCTATGGGACAGCAAGACTCACAATTGCTTGTAAAAATTTGTTATATGTCCGTTTTGTATCTGTGGGACAGTGAGACTCAAAATTGCTTGTAAATATTTGTTATATGCCCATTTTGTTTCTATGGGACAGCAAGACTCACAATTGCTTGTAAAACTTTGTTATATGTCCATTTTGTTTCTATGGGACAGCAAGACTCACAATTGCTTGTAAAAATTTGTTATATGTCTTTTTTGTATTTGTGGGACAGTGAGACTCACAATTGCTTGTAAATATTTGTTATATGTCCATTTTGTTTCTATGGGACAGTAAGACTCACAATTGCTTGTAAATAAATATTTGTTATATGTCCATTTTGTTTCTATGGGACAGTAAGACTCAAAATTGCTTGTAAAATTTTGTTATATGTCCATGTTGTTTCTGTGGGACAGTAAGACTCACAATTGCTTGTAAATATTTGTTATATGCCCATTTTGTTTCTATGGGACAGTAAGACTCACAATTGCTTGTAAATATTTGTTATATGTCCATTTTGTTTCTATGGGACAGCAAGACTCACAATTGCTTGTAAAAAATTGTTATATGTCCGTTTTGTATCTGTGGGACAGTGAGACTCACAATTGCTTGTAAATATTTGTTATATGTCCATTTTGTTTCTATGGGACAGTAAGACTCAAAATTGCTTGTAAAAATTTGTTATATGTCCATTTTGTTTCTATGGGACAGTAAGACTCAAAATTGCTTGTAAATATTTTTTATATGTCCATTTTGTTTCTGTGAGACAGTAAGACTCTCAATTGCTTGTAAATATTTCTTAAACGTCCATTTTGTTTCTACGGTACAGTAAGACTCACAATTGCTTGTAATTATTTGTTTTATGTCCATTTTGTTTCTATAGGACAGTAACCCTCACAATTGCTTGTAAATATTTGTTATAGGTCCATTTTGTTTCTATGGGGCAGTAAGACTCACAATTGCTTGTAAATATTTGTTATATGTCCATTTTGTTTCTATGGGACAGCAAGACTCACAATTGCTTGTAAATATTTGTTATATGTTCGTTTTGTATCTGTGGGACAGTAAGACTCACAATTGCTTGTAAATAAATATTTGTTATATGTCCATTTTGTTTCTATGGGACAGTAAGACTCAAAATTGCTTGTAAAATTTTGTTATATGTCCATGTTGTTTCTGTGGGACAGTAAGACTCACAATTGCTTGTAAATATTTGTTATATGTCCATTTTGTTTCTATGGGACAGTACGGCTCACAATTGTTTGTAAATATTTGTTATATATCCATTTTGTTTCTGTGGGACAGTACGACTAACAATTGCTTGTAAATATTTGTTATAGGTCCATTTTGTTTCTATGGGACAGTAAGACTCACAATTGCTTGTAAATATTTGTTATATCTCCATTTTGTTTCTATGGGACAGTAAGACTCACAATTGCTTGTAAATATTTGTTATTTGTCCATTTTGTGTCTAAGGGACAGTAAGACTCACAATTGCTTGTAAAAATTTTTTATATGTCCATTTTGTTTCTATGGGACAGTAAGACTCACAATTGCTTGTGAATATTTGTTATATGTCCATTTTGTTTCTATGGGACAGTAAGACTCAAAATTGCTTGTAAATATTTTTTATATGTCCATTTTGTTTCTGTGAGACAGTAAGACTCACAATTGCTTGTAAATATTTCTTAAACGTCCATTTTGTTTCTATGGGACAGTAAGACTCACAATTGCTTGTAAAAATTTGTTATATGTCCATTTTGTTTCTATGGGACAGTAAGACTCACAATTGCTTGTAAATGTTTGTTTTACGTCCATTTTGTTTCTACGGGACAGTAGGACTCACAATTGCTTGTAAATATTTGTTATATGTCCATTTTGTTTCTGTGGGACAGTAACACTCACAATTGCTTGTAAATATTTGTTATATGTCCATTTTGTTTCTGTGGGACAGTAAGAATCAAAATTGCTTGTAAATATTTGTTATATGTCCATTTTGTTTCTGTAGGACAGTAAGACTCACAATTGCTTGTAAATATTTGTTATATGTCCATTTTGTTTCTATGGGACAGTAAGACTCACAATTGCTTGCAAACATTTGTTAGATGACCATTTTGTTTCCAAGGGACAGTAAGACTCACAATTGCTTTAACTATTTGTTATATGTCCATTTTGTTTCTATGGGACAGTAAGACTCAAAATTGCTTGTAAATATTTGTAATATGTCCATTTTTTTTCTGTGGGACAATAAGACTCACAATTGCTTGTAAAAGTTTGTTATATGTCCATTTTGTTTCTCTGGGACAGTAAGACTCACAATTGCTTGTAAATATTTGTTATATGTCCATTTTGTTTCTACGGGACAGCAAAACTCACAATTGCTTGTAAATATTTGTTATATGACCATTTTATTTCTGTGGGGCAGTAAGACTCACAATTGCTTGTAAATATTTGTTATATGTCCATTTTGTTTCTACGGGACAGTAAGACTCAAAATTGCTTGTGATTATTTGTTATATGTCCATTTTGTTTCTGTGAGACAGTAAGACTCACAATTGCTTGTAAATATTTGTTATATTCCCATTTTGTTTCTATGGGACAGTAAGACTCACAATTGCTTGTAAATTTTTGTTATATGTCCATTTTGTTTCTATGGGACAGTAAGAACCACAATTGCTTGTCAATGTTTGTTATATGTCCATTTTGTTTCTAGGGGACAGTAAAGCAAGACTCACAATTGCTTGTAAATAATTGTTATAAGTCCATTTTGTTTCTATGGGACAGTAAGACTCACAATTGCTTGTAATTATTTCTTATAAGTCCCTTTTGTTTCTATGGGACAGTAAGACTCACAATTGCATGTAAATATTTGTTATATGTCCATTTTGTTTCTATGGGACAGTAAGAACCACAATTGCTTGTCAATGTTTGTTATATGTCCATTTTGTTTCTAGGGGACAGTAAAGCAAGACTCACAATTGCTTGTAAATAATTGTTATAAGTCCATTTTGTTTCTATGGGACAATAAGACTCACAATTGCTTGTAATTATTTGTTATGTCCATTTTGTTTTTATGAGACAGTAAGACTCACAATTGCTTGTAAATATTTGTTATATGTCCATTTTGTTTCTATGGGACAGCAAGACTCAAAATTGCTTGTAAATATATGTTATATGTCCATTTTGTTTCTATGGGACAGTAAGACTCACAACTGCTTGTAAATATTTGTTATATGTCCATTTTGTTTCTATGGGATAGTAAGACTCACCATTGCTTGTAAATATTTGTTATATGTTCATTTTGTTTCTACGGGACAGTAAGACTCACAATTGCCTGTAAATATTTGTTATATGTCCATTTTGTTTCTGTGGGACAGTAAGACTCACAATTGCTTGTAAATATTTGTTATATGTCCATTTTGTTTCTGTGGGACAGTAAGACTCACAGTTGCTTGTAAATAATTTTTATATGTCCATTTTGTTTCTATGGGATAGTAAGACTCACCTTTGCTTGTAAATATTTGTTTTATGTCCATTTTGTTTCTACGGGACAGTAAGACTCAAAATTGCCTGTAAATATTTGTTATATGTCCATTTTGTTTCTGTGGGACAGTAAAACTCAAAATTGCTTGTAAATATTTGTTAAATAACCATTTTGTTTCTATGGGACAGTAAGACTCACAATTGCTTGTAAGTATTTGTTGTTTGTCCATTTTGTTTCTATGGGACAGTAAGACTCACAATTGCTTGTGAATATTTTTTATATGTCCATTTTGTTTCTATGGGACAGCAAGACTCACAATTGCTTGTAAATATTTGTTATAAGTCCATTTTGCTTCTATGGGACAGTAAGACTCATAATTGCTTGTAAATATTTGTTATATGTCCATTTTGTTTCTATGGGACAGTAAGACTCACAATTGCTTGTGAATATTTTTTATATGTCCATTTTGTTTCTATGGGACAGTAAGACTCAAAATTGCTTGTAAATATTTGTTATATGTCCATTTTGTTTTTGTGAGACAGTAAGACTCACAATTGCTTGTAAATATTTGTTATACGTCCATTTTGTTTCTATGGGACAGTAAGACTCACAATTGCTTGTAAAAAATTGTTATATGTCCATTTTGTTTCTATGGGACAGTAAGACTCACAATTGCTTGTAAATGTTTGTTTTACGTCCATTTTGTTTCTACGGGACAGTAGGACTCACAATTGCTTGTAAATATTTGTTATATATCCATTTTGTTTCTGTGGGACAGTAAGACTCACAATTGCTTGTAAATATTTGTTATATGTCCATTTTGTTTCTGTGGGACAGTAAGACTCAAAATTGCTTGTAAATATTTGTTATATGTCCATTTTGTTTCTGTAGGACAGTAAGACTCACAATTGCTTGTAAATATTTGTTATATGTCCATTTTGTTTCTATGGGACAGTAAGACTCACAATTGCTTGCAAACATTTGTTAAATGACCATTTTGTTTCTAAGGGACAGTAGGACTCACAATTGCTTTAACTATTTGTTATATGTCCATTTTGTTTCTATGGGACAGTAAGACTCAAAATTGCTTGTAAATATTTGTTATATGTCCATTTTTTTTCTGTGGGACAATAAGACTCACAATTGCTTGTAAAAATTTGTTATATGTCCATTTTGTTTCTATGGGACAGTAAGACTCACAATTGCTTGTAAAAGTTTGTTATATGTCCATTTTGTTTCTCTGGGACAGTAAGACTCACAATTGCTTTCAAAATTGCTTTTAATTATTTGTTATATGTCCATTTTGTTTCTGTGAAACAGTAAGACTCACAATTGCTTGTAAATATTTGTTATATGCCCATTTTGTTTTTATGGGACAGTAAGACTCACAATTGCTGGTAAATTTTTGTTATATGTCCATTTTGTTTCTATGGGACAGTAAGACTCAAAATAGTTTGTAAATATTTGTTATATGTCCATTTTGTTTCTATGAGACAGTAAGACTCACAATTGCTTGTAAATATTTGTTATATGTCCATTTTGTTTCAATGGGACAGTAAGACTCACAATTGCTTGTAAATATTTGTTATATGTCCATTTTGTTTCTATGGGACAGTAAGACTCACAATTGCTTGTAAATATTTGTTATATGTCCATTTTGTTTCTATGGGACAGTAAGAACCACAATTGCTTGTCAATGTTTGTTATATGTCCATTTTGTTTCTAGGGGACAGTAAAGCAAGACTCACAATTGCTTGTAAATATTTGTTATAAGTCCATTTTGCTTCTATGGGACAGTAAGACTCACAATTGCTTGTAATTATTTGTTATATGTCCATTTTGTTTCTGTGGGACAGTAAGACTCACAATTGCTTGTAAATATTTGTTATATGTCCATTTTGTTTCTGTGGGACAGTAAGACTCAAAATTGCTTGTAAATATTTGTTATATGTCCATTTTGTTTCTGTAGGACAGTAAGACTCACAATTGCTTGTAAATATTTGTTATATGTCCATTTTGTTTCTATGGGACAGTAAGACTCACAATTGCTTGCAAACATTTGTTAAATGACCATTTTGTTTCTAAGGGACAGTAGGACTCACAATTGCTTTAACTATTTGTTATATGTCCATTTTGTTTCTATGGGACAGTAAGACTCAAAATTGCTTGTAAATATTTGTTATATGTCCATTTTTTTTCTGTGGGACAATAAGACTCACAATTGCTTGTAAAAATTTGTTATATGTCCATTTTGTTTCTATGGGACAGTAAGACTCACAATTGCTTGTAAAAGTTTGTTATATGTCCATTTTGTTTCTCTGGGACAGTAAGACTCACAATTGCTTTCAAAATTGCTTGTAATTATTTGTTATATGTCCATTTTGTTTCTGTGAAACAGTAAGACTCACAATTGCTTGTAAATATTTGTTATATGCCCATTTTGTTTTTATGGGACAGTAAGACTCACAATTGCTGGTAAATTTTTGTTATATGTCCATTTTGTTTCTATGGGACAGTAAGACTCAAAATAGTTTGTAAATATTTGTTATATGTCCATTTTGTTTCTATGAGACAGTAAGACTCACAATTGCTTGTAAATATTTGTTATATGTCCATTTTGTTTCTATGGGACAGTAAGACTCACAATTGCTTGTAAATATTTGTTATATGTCCATTTTGTTTCTATGGGACAGTAAGACTCACAATTGCTTGTAAATATTTGTTATATGTCCATTTTGTTTCTATGGGACAGTAAGAACCACAATTGCTTGTCAATGTTTGTTATATGTCCATTTTGTTTCTAGGGGACAGTAAAGCAAGACTCACAATTGCTTGTAAATATTTGTTATAAGTCCATTTTGCTTCTATGGGACAGTAAGACTCACAATTGCTTGTAATTATTTGTTATGTCCATTTTGTTTCTATGGGACAGTAGGACTCTAATTAATTGTAAATATTTGTTATGTGTCCATTTTGTTTCTATGGGACAGTAAGACTCAAAATTGCTTGTAAATATATGTTATATGTCCATTTTGTTTCTGTGGGACAGTAAGACTCACAATTGCTTGTAAATATTTGTTATATGTCCCTTTTGTTTCAATGGGAAAGTAAGACTCACAACTGCTTGTAAATATTTGTTATATGTCCATTTTGTTTCTATGGGATAGTAAGACTCACCATTGCTTGTAAATATTTGTTAAATGTTCATTTTGTTTCTACGGGACAGTAAGACTCACAATTGCCTGTAAATATTTGTTATATGTCCATTTTGTTTCTGTGGGACGGTAAGACTCACAATTGCTTGTAAATATTTGTTATATGTCCATTTTGTTTGTGTGGGACAGTAAGACTCACAGTTGCTTGTAAATAATTTTTATATGTCCATTTTGTTTCTATGGGATAGAAAGACTCACCTTTGCTTGTAAATATTTGTTTTTATGTCCATTTTGTTTCTACGGGACAGTAAGACTCACAATTGCCTGTAAATATTTGTTTTATGTCCATTTTGTTTCTGTGGGACAGTAAGACTCAAAATTGCTTGTAAATATTTGTTATATGTCCATTTTGTTTCTACGGGACAGTAAGACTCACAATTGCTTGTAAATATTTGTTATATAACCATTTTGTTTCCGTGGGACAGTAAGACTCACAATTGCTTGTAAATATTTGTTATATGTCCATTTTGTTTCTGTGGGACAGTAAGACTCACAGTTGCTTGTAAAGAATTTTTATATGTCCATTTTGTTTCTATGGGATAGTAAGACTCATCTTTGCTTGTAAATATTTGTTTTATGTCCATTTTGTTTCTACGGGACAGTAAGACTCACAATTGCTTGTAAATATTTGTTATATGTCCATTTTGTTTCTGTGGGACAGTAAGACTCAAAATTGCTTGTAAAAATTTGTTATATGACTCACAATTGCTTGTAAATATTTGTTAAATGACCATTTTGTTTCTGTGGGACAGTAAGACTCACAATTGCTTGTAAATATTTGTTATATGTTCATTTTGTTTCTACGGGACAGTAAGACTCAAAACTGCTTTTGATTATTTGTTATATGTCCATTTTGTTTCTGTGGGACAGTAAGACTCACAATTGCTTGTAAATTTTTGTTAGATGCCCATTTTGTTTCTATGGGACAGTAAGACTCACAATTGCTTGTAAATTTTTGTTATATGTCCATTTTGTTTCTATGGGACAGTAAGACTCAAAATAGTTTGTAAATATTGGTTATATGTCCATTTTGTTTCTATGAGACGGTAGGACTCTCAATTGCTTGTAAACATTTGTTATATGGCCATTTTGTTTCTATGGGACAGTAAGACTCACAATTGCTTGTAAATATTTTTTGTTTGTCCATTTTGTTTCTGTGGGACAGTAAGACTCACAATTGCTTGTAAATATTTGTTATATGTCCATTTTGTTTCTATGGGACAGTAAAACTCACAATTGCTTGTAAATATTTGTTATATGTCCATTTTGTTTCTATGGGACAGTAAGACTCACAATTGCTTGTAAATATTTGTTATATGTCCATTTTGTTTCTATGGGACAGTAAGAACCACAATTGCTTGTCATTATTTGTTATATGTCCATTTTGTTTCTAGGGGACAGTAAAGCAAGACTCAAAATTGCTTGTAAATATTTGTTATAAGTCCATTTTGTTTCTATGGGACAGTAAGACTCACAATTGCTTGTAAATATTTGTTATATGTCCATTTTGTTTCTATGAGACAGTAAGACTCACAATTGCTTGTAAATATTTGTTATATGTCCATTTTGTTTCTATGGGACAGTAGGACTCTAATTGCTTGTAAAAATTTGTTATGTGTCCATTTTGTTTCTATGGGACAGTAAAACTCAAAATTGCTTGTAAATATATGTTATATGTTCATTTTGTTTCTGTGGGACAATAAGACTCACAATTGCTTGTAAATATTTGTTATATGTCCATTTTGTTTCTATGGGACAGTAAAACTCACAACTGCTTGTAAATATTTGTTATATGTCCATTTTGTTTCTATTGGATAGTAAGACTCACCATTGCTTGTAAATATTTGTTATATGTCCATTTTGTTTCTACGGGACAGTAAGACTCACAATTGCCTGTAAATATTTGTTATATGTCCGTTTTCATTCTGTGGGACAGTAAGACTCACAATTGCTTGTAAATATTTGTTATATGTCCATTTTGTTTCTATGGCATAGTAAGACTCACCTTTGCTTGTAAATATTTGTTTTATGTCCATTTTGTTTCTACGGGACAGTAAGACTCACAATTGCCTGTAAATATTTGTTATATGTCCATTTTGTTTCTGTGGGACAGTAAGACTCAAAATTGCTTGTAAATATTTGTTATATTTCCATTTTGTTTCTGTGGGACAGTAAGACTCACAGTTGCTTGTAAATATTTGTTATATGTCCAGTTTGTTTCTATGGGACAGTAAAACTCACAATAGTTTGTAAATATTTGTTATATGTCCGTTTTGTTTCTGTGGGACAGTAAGACTCACAATTGCTTGTAAATATTTTTTATATGTCCATTTTGTTTCTATGGGACAGTAAGAATCACAATTGCTTGTAAATTTTTGTTATACGTCCATTTTGTTTCTATGGGGCAGTAAGACTCACAATTGCTTGTAAATATTTGTTCAATGTCCATTTTGTTTCTATGGGACAGTAAGACTCACAATTGCTTGTAAATATTTTTTATATGTCCATTTTGTTTCTATGGGACAGTAAGACTCACAATTGCTTGTAAATATTTGTTATATGTCCATTTTGTTTCTATGGGACAGTAAGACTCAAAATTGCTTGTAAATATTTGTTAAATGTCCATTTTGTTTCTATGGGACAGTAAGAATCACAATTGCTCGTAATTATTTGTAATATGTCCATTTTGTTTCTATGGGATAGTAAGACTCACATTTGCTTGATGAGCGCTGTTGCAACATTCAAGCATAAAACATTTGTTTTAACACTAAAAACTCAAAATCAAAGCTCACGTTACAAAAAAAATAGCCGGTTGCTGAGAAATTTTTTTCGACCACAAAAATTTCTTTTTACTTATTGAGACATGAACAAAAATTAGGAGAGCATTTGAAAAAGTATATCCAAAATTTTTCAAATTTTTTGGTAGAGAACGCGAAATCAGTCAGATGATGACATACAAGAATCAAATCGTTATAGCAAAAAAAAGGATGAAAAACGTAGAGAAAATTCATAAGCTACAACTAATAGAGCTGTGATCCTAAGATCACTCGCACCACTAAGTGCTTTCTTTGAAGAACCCAAAGTGACAAAAAGACACCACAAAATTCCATTTTTCCCAGGATTGGCACGTTTTAAAACACGCGGTGTTTTAAAGCCGTTCTAAAACACTGTTTCGAAACAGTTTTGACAAAGGCCATTTTTGCTATATGTCTCAAAACATCAGGACGGTAACATCTTCCAACAGGTTTTTGAAAACATCCCTAAAGTCCGAAATGAATGTTTCATTATTCAGCGTACAAAAAGTTCCCTGAAGGAAAACTGCTAAAGTTTTTAAACGTATAGAATACTTTTATACGTTTTTAACCAACCCTGTTTTTCCACACCACACACCCGTAGGTTTCCAAAAAAAAAACAGACCATATTATTGGAAAGTACTTTTTTAGTTGATATCAAAAAAAACTTGGCCGGAACAACAATCTGTGCAACTTTCAGAACTACTAATTTTAACCGAAATTCAATTATGTTTAGTTATATGTTTTAGATTGCCTCAACAGAGTATGTCTCTCAATCCTAATTTACTACGGAAACAGGGAAATCTGGGGGGGGGGGACGAGTTTGGTAGATTGGCACTCTCCCCCACCAGTCTAGTAGGACTTTAAACGCACATTTTTTAAAAGTACTGTTTGGCCAAGATAGCATTTCAATGAACAAGCGCAAATCATGGTCAGCCTCAAAGCATCAAATACTAATAAAGTGAAAAGTGGATACCCTAAGTAGCCATTTCGTCACAGCTTCCTGATCCTGCTGATACGGGATTAGTTAAACCGCAACTCGAGGATTACAAAACTATTTCGGGCCAACATTGCGGTTTTACGGCCAGACAACTAAGACGTTTTCGATTTCAAAAGAATCCAAAGTGGTTTTGATTTTAACAGAATCCAGCGGCTGCTTTAAAAAGACAAGAAATGACTCAAACGCTGATTCAACGATTGCCGAAGCGCTACGTCATTTGCAACTTGAAACATTTTTGTAACTCTTGCATAGTTATTATAAACAGTTAAGGTTTTTCGGCTAGTTTGCATGTAGCTGTTTTGCTGGTTTCCTTACCGATTGCTGAACAGGTATCAAATTCAGACTGAGATTTCATAGTCCCGACTAATTTTTACAATCCCGCAACATGTCAGCCGCAGCCAGTGAAATGGGTCAACATAATCTGAAACAAAATCGTGATCACGCCGCAAATATGTCTATCATTTTATAACACAGATGCGGCAAATGATCTTGATTTGTTAAAAATTAAAATTCCTCGGCCGAAAAAAAGCTCAATATGTGAACAATCTGCCCTCTTAAAAACCAAATGAACTATCTCCTCTCCATTTGATTTAAGGGGGAGATAGTTGACTTGGTCCGATTGTTTTTCTCACGTAAGTTGAGCAAAAAAAAGCATTTTAATTATTCCAAAATTAAGTGTTGGGAAAAAAGAGACATACTCACTCGTGCGCTCAAGTTCCAATGCAAGTCTTCAGTGGGCAAATGAACTGAAATCTGGCGTGCAAAAGTACCTTCTGGCCGACAGAGAACAAAGACGAAAGCAGCACATGGATGAAGCTGAAAACTATCAATTCAAACCACTTCACATCAGTTTAAACCTCTGTAACTAAATATGCAAACAAACTGAATTCAAGCTTGAGCAATCAGTTTTTTATACAGGACTGACTTAATCTGTTAATCCTACTAATAGCGTTTTAGTAAAGATTTGAAAGTTTTATGAGAAATGTGAATGGAAAGTTCTATGATAAATGGGAAAATGGTTATAGATCAACTGTATTGAAAAGGTTTGTACTCAGTTGTCACCGTGAAACAAATTGTAGGCGAAGAATTTTTTGGTTTAATTTGTTCCTTTTTTTATACAAAGTGCAGTTTTACGTAGCAATATACGCAAAACAAAAAATAAGACAAAATTTTCGCAAACCAAACTAATTATTTCCACTAATGGGCTTGAGAAATGACATGCAGAAAGTTAGAAGAAAGCTAAACCTTCAAAACGAGCCCCTATTTTGGAACTAAACCCAAAAAAGTAACCAACGATCGATAGACCAAAAAAGCAAGAAAAAACTAAGCCGTTGTGATCTCATGCATGTGCTTTATTTCTGCCCCAGATGCGCTAGATGACAAGTTGCACACGAGCTTCAAGTCAATTGCGGTACAATGCAAATATGGTGTGACAAACAAGCAGAAAAAAGTTGAAACGAAAGCCAAAAAAATTGAAAATGTCGATTATAATTAAGACAAGTAAAATTATGTTTTGAAATCATGATAACTAAGACAATTGAAATGTCAACTTGCATCGAAACAACATACCTACAAAGCTGAAAACTTTTTAGTAGGTACACATTGAGCCCAAAAAAATGTTTTCATAGAAAAAAGTTTAACTACATCAAAAAGCTCATAAGCATATGAAAATTGTTTTGCTCGTCAAATGACGCAATAAAAGAGCCCTAATTTGATTAGATATAAACCAAAAAAATTATAAACAGAGTAAATGGAAAAAAAAACAAAGAAAAACGAAAAGTCAAAAACTATGCCAAACAGGAGTAGGTAAACTTGAAGCCAACTTTTAAAAAGCATTGAATAGAACCTTCTCCGTCACTTGTTAAATTTTCAAAAACTTTTTTTCTGTTCACATAGTCCAATTGTTTTATAATTGGCGTTACTCATTTGGTCAATCTCGTATAACCCTTCGTTACACCATTACATTGATACTTATGTTGATGGGAAAAACAAAAAGAGCCAAAGTGTTTTTGATGGTTGAAGGAAATGTACATTTGAGAAATCGATTCGGTGATTCTGTAGGACAAGTTGTTCCTAGGAAAAATTCAATGTTCCAAACTGATATCGCTTTTCAATCGCAAGCATTAGAGTCCTCCGCGTAATGATTCCCTGCACATTTATGGGCAAATAAAAAAATTCAAAAAAATTCAAACTTGTTTGCTGAATTAAAACAAAAAATCAGACAAAATTTTTGCAAAACAAATTAATTATTTCCACAACTAGGCTTGAGAAATGGCATTCACTTAGTTAGAAGAAAGCTAAACCTTCAAAACGAACCCCTATTTTGGAACTAAACCCAAAAAAGTAACCAACGATCGATGGACCGAAAACTACAAGAAAAAACTAAGCCGTTGTGATCTCATGCATGTGCCTTATTTTTTCCCCAGATGCGCTAGATGATTAATTCCAATGAATTTTTCTGAAAGTAATTTGAAACCAGAAACCGGTGTAATAATTTCACGTGTGAAAACTTACAAACATCAAGAATAAAATCTTTACGGGAAAAACTAGCACCTGGTTGCACTACATTGGCTTATCGCAAGACTACAAATCTTTATTAAAAATTGATCGTCTCACAATTCGTTTTATATTAAGTTTGTTTCGCTGACAAATATGAAACAAAAACAACCAAAAACTTTGAAACCAGAGAATCGAGAGAATACACAGTTGATGATTTTCCTCTGAACAGCACTTCTTAGTAGAAAGTTAAGTAGTATACGTATACGTCAAGAGCAAAATAAAAATTTATATAAGTAATGTGACTATACTGTATGTGATCTATCCTATATGCCTGAGCTTACAAGGGTCCCTTTCTTGTTATTCGGATTGCCAATCTTTTCCGAAGGGTTATTTTTGTTACTATTTTTGAAACCCGTTTCGAACTAGCCTTCCATAAATTTTTTCTTAAGGCAGGTAGAGCGGAAAATTTTAGAGTGGGAGCACGCAAAATAGTTTTAAAATTACAAAACGAATAAGTCAGTTAAAAAAATTAAAAAATCTTTTAGATTGCTGAGAATAACTAATTTGGAAAAAAATGAAAAATTTGAAAGTTTCGAAAAAAATAATCTATCACAATCAAGAAAGTAAACTTGAAAAAAAATGCCAAGACAAAACAGTTATAAACTAGCATCGGAAGAAAACATATTCAGCGGAAATAAAGCCGAAAACACAGTGGCAGAAACCTTTAGGCCGAAATTTTAGGAAACTGTACAAAAAAATACCAAGTTCTCTCACCATCAAAACACACAGCACTCACCACACGAAAAAAAAACTTTGTTTGTTCATAAAACGTCGCAAAATGAGGCTTCTTAGCTGATATAATATAGGCCAAAACCTATCAAGTCCAATATACCTTGAAGCTAAAAGGCTATTTGTAATATAATAGATTGTGTTAATATCCTTAGCATTGGCTGTACTTAATAGCTGCTTACTGATCAAAATGAACGCTCTCAAAATGAACACATTTTGTCGCAACAATGTTTGTGCGGCAATAATATTTGCGACTTAGGTTGAAAAAAAAGATTGTTCATACTACAACACAAGCTTTGCTTGTTTAATAGAGCAAGGTACCACCGGAAGTCTAGATGATTCCTGTGAACAAAGTTATTTACAAGAAAAATTCCATTTCTCTATTGCAATACCCTTGCTTATCGCTGAGGGTAAAAAAGACTTAGAACTTACAAAAAATAATAAAGTCGCCCTCACCATCAAAACATATACCTACATTTGCACACTTAGTTCATTGGCTTAACCACTAACCGACTGCTGCTTATTAACGCTACTTTACCCGTTATTCAGCACTTCATCATTGTTGCTCATATCATGGAAAACCCTTAATGTTCCCGACTGAATTTTAACATTACTGACAGGGGTGGCAGTTTGTTGCTTCTTAAAATTTTTGAAAAGTTTGACGTTGGTTAATTTTGACAAAGAAAAAAATTTGAGCTCATTATTCCTCCCGATTTGACGACTTTCAATCCTATTTTAACAAAACGAAGGCAGATGAAATCTTTTCAATTTGGAATTTGGAATCATGGCACGAATATCTTTTACTTGCTATAACAAAGGGCAAGTTAAAACCATCGGGAGAAAACAAAAAAACATCGATTTACAAAATTTCCGTCATTTTATCCGAAAAAGGTACTAGATGATCCTGAAACTGACACAGAGCCAAAGCAGCAACTCACAAAGAGGCAGCAAATTTGCATCAAATGCCGCTTGCATTGCTAAAAACACAGACCACGTTTCAAGAAGAAAAAAAACATCGTGTAACGATTGAAAAGTTTGACGTTGGTTAATTTTGACAAAGAAAATAATTTGAGCTCATTATTCCTCCCGATTTGACGAGGAAATAAAGCCGAAAACTCTCTGGTTGAAATGTGGAAGCAAGAAAAAAGTGAATATGAATTTTATAACAGTAGTGTTATATGAATTCATATTCATATTTTTATGAGTATAAACAAAAATAGGATAAGCCATAAGCGAATTTAATGATCTTATAAAGGAAATTTTAAAAAAACGATGAAAAAAATTGAAAAAAAAAAATATTTTGATGGAATTCATGTTTGCCGGAGAAGTTTTTCTGGCCTAAAGTTCGAATTATCATATACCAAACGTTAATCAATTGCAGTACTCGCTCGAAAATAGACGAAAAATCAAAATCTCAAACCGGTTTTTCTCAACAGTAGGAGACATTTTTGGAATCTTTTTAATGCCGTTCGAATCACGACTAGAAGGGCTTGAATATGATTTATGAATCGTTTCTGTCCGATGATTATTTGTGGTACCCGATTTTGCGTGGAAAAAAAAATTGAAAAAAAACTCAAAAAATTAACCCGACACAAAGTTCCTCCCCATTTTCAATGGTCGGAACAAAAAGAACTAAGCTGATCGCAAAAAAATTGAGAAAAACAAAAATAGTTTTCGAACAAAAACCTCAAAAGACTACGATTTGTGATTTTGCACCTACCGTCAAAGGGACCTTTTACGGTACCACTGAGTCTTAACCACTGGGTCATGCTGCTTTGGTTTTTACTTCTTTCTTGCATACCTTTTTTTTCATGCAGGCAGTGAAGAATTGCATGTTGCTGAAGTAAATACAATGTCTGAATAACTCGTAAACTGTGCAGAAAATTTGTTCTAAAATGTGCGACTTGCATTGAAAAAAAAATTGGTCTTATAACACTACTTTCACAAGCTCGCTTGTGTCAACAAATGACAACCAAAAATTGTATCTTAGGTTGTCAACTAACCTTATAACACAAGCGTTGCAGGCGCACTAAGTTATATCACGGTCACTTTAAAATATAGCAAAAACAGAATCTTAAGCTGCTACAGATGATAGACCACCCATAAATATGAAATAGCTAAAATTAGGAATACCCAATGTGAAAAAATGCGATGAAAAATAAACTTTGAATTGCTATGCAAAGATTACAACAACAACTTTTTCAAAACCACTCAAACAATAATTGAACATGCTCGTGTCTCTTTCATTTTTTTAAAATAATATTCAATTATAAGAGCTTTTCTTGTAGATCAGATAGGGATTGGAAGTTAACAAGAAAAGTCCCTTTAAATTAAGATACACTGATACACAATAACGTAAAACATCCATTTAAATACGCCCCGAAAAAAATACACCCAAAACTTTATCGCTAACAAATCAGAAATTAGTTATGAAAAATAAGATCTCTGCTGAACATCGAATAGCAATCTGATTTCATAAACGCAGTTTGAAGTAAGTTTTGAGTTTGTTGAAGAGCTGAAACGTTGTTTTCTGTATGTATTTTTTTCAGTCGATTTGGCCATCTTGTTTTGATTTCTCGCTGCCGACTATCAATTCCGCTCAGAATAGAATTGATGACTGTTTCTTTTTTGCAAACCGAATCTAAACAAAGCTAATAACGTCAATCCGAGCAATTTTAAATGAACACCCAGATTGAGCCAAAATACATTGCGTTTCAAAAAATTCACGCTCTTTCTTTCTACTCCAGAGCTTTTTTTGTATGAGAGCACATTCTACAATAGATATTTTGTTTCTTTAGAAAATTCAACAAATGTTTTTTCGCTTTCTTAAACAAAAGAACATTTGATTAGTTGCTGTCATTTTGGGCTGAATTATCAGCCCTCAGATTTACGAATCTTGTTAGAATCTCTCGCTTGTATTACTTACGCAATGCAATGTGACGATACACTCCCATTTTCTCGCAGATTTCCTTCCCGATATTTTATCAAATCAAATTTCAAAAAATCAACCAAATTTTTAATAAATCAAAAACAATTTAAAACTAACGCTAGCTAATTTATGCATCAAAATTCCAAAACAATTTCAATTCAGGCCATCAAAATAAACTTATGAATCATACTTATTTTGAAATAAAATATTTAGTAATAAAATAATCAGCTCAAAAATATCTATTTACAGGCTGAGAAACCAACACGTTTTTTCATCAAATTTTAATAACACGCCATAGAATTCATCATTTAAAATATCAATCTAAACGTTTAAATGCTGATCAAAATGAGTGATTCATAATTAGTAAACTTTATTAAATAAAATAGAATAATTTTCATGGCCATCACTTAACGCAAGATAGTAAAAGTTGAAAAAGAGAAAATTTAAATTTTAAATCGGCATCTCGAAAGAGTTTGTACAACAACTTTGACAGAAACAGTTTTTTTTAACCCAAATTATGTGAACTATCAAGAAAACAAACCTAAAGAAAATTTAGCGAGCGTAACGTACAAATATGTTTAAAAGTACTATGTACAGATAAATCGTATCTATCAAAGAGAAAAACAGCAACTCATGATGCTCAAGATCAAAACTCTCCAAACTAATTCATATTCAAATCGATTTAATCCAATCCAAATCGATAGCATTCACGGATAAAAAACCCAAATCGCAATATTTATCTACAATTCACAATTTCCTCGAGTTTCGCAACAGTTTCCGTTAAGATTACTTCCATGAAGACTTCGGTCAGAGGCGCCCTGTAAAACGTGTCACGGTTATTTTTCGATAAGTATTTTCTTATGTCACTTTTATAGACCTGGCACAATTTCTACCAATCCAGCAAGGGCATTTATATTACTTAAGCCTCTGAGCCAAATAAAAAATATTTTGAGCTAGTTGTTTATGTTTTTCAAAACTTTTTTGTCAGTCCAAACAAAAATTCAAATTGGCATCAATTCATCTCGCCCAATTAAAACTGTAAATACTGAACCAAAGCTGGAAAACGAAACCAAATCGAGCAGAATCATTCTTTTTTAAGTGAACTCGGCTCTTTTAAAACAGACAACTAAGTCTTGAATCGAATAAAAACATACTAGGGTCAAACCTATCATATCAAAAAAATAGTGTGAAGTTATTGCTGCTGCATCTGCTGGTAGAACCGCTGCCACTGCTCCATGGCTTCCATCGGGTTCTGAGACCCGGAACTCGAGGGTTGTCCAGCCGATGTTCCGGCGCTTCCACTGGGCATTGACCAGTTAGGCTGACTGCCCCCACCCGGCATCGAAGGAGCCCCGGAACCCCCCGCTGGATTGCCACCTGATGACGCTCCACTTCCGCCCATCATGCTCTTCATGTAATTCATCCACATCTCAATCTGCTCCTGATTGAAACATTTGAAAAGCTACAAATTGCAACAACAGAACAAACAGATAAAATTGAAGCTTAATCATCTTTACAGTTCTTCATAACACCCCGTTTCATGGAAACACAAGTCTTCAATTATTGGTATCAGAAAAACTTCAGCATGATTTACAGTAAAAAATAACAGGCGGCGAAGCGGAGCTTCGTACCATTTGCGATACATCAAAAACATAACGGGAAAAAGCCACGTAGTCGAAAACCAATTTCGGAACAACGTCGATAACTAGGTCCATCAAAGTTTCCACTGTCTCGAAGAAAAAAATCAACTTGAGGTAAAAGTTTTGAGAAACAGTCGCTAGCAGTAAAAAGCATCTATGCATCGGTATTTAAGAAGACGAAAATTGCGTAGACGCCCTTTGAGCCGAAAAAATTGGCCAATGAGAACTTCGAGCAATAAAATACACCCCGCACACATAATATTGAAAAATTGACAACAGAAGGTTGAAAAAGTGTAAAAGAACAAAGAAATCGAAAAAAATGGATTGGAAATGAGTCAAGTCAAAGCTAATCAAATTTGCAAAGATACCTAAGTTCAATCATAAATGTATTAATATGTATGGTGCTGGTGCACTTCTGTAGTTATTGGGACAATTAAAGACTTTCCTTGAAAAAAAAACGATAAACAAAACCATCAAGACCTATGAAAATGAAAATCACTTCGTTCTCAAACTTAAAAAATACTTTCTTCTTGCAACGGTACAATTTGAAGCGACTAAGCCGATATAAAAATAGAGTAAAACTTTAAAGCCGACTAAACAGTTTGAGGGAAAGACAAAAAGCCCTGAATGTTCCGACTGCCTTTTGAGGTTTATGGAGCGGTATAACAAAAAAAATGTAATAAAATAAAATGAATTTTTTTTCAAAAATTTCAAATTTTTTTAATGAAAAACATCCCCCAGACGCCATATAAAGTACAAAAGGATAGATTTCGCTCCTTGTAACAAATCAATTAGGGCAAATACGCTTCCTTCAACCAATTTGGAACGATTTCTAAGACGGATTAAATATCCGCTTACGCGTTAATAGCGCTAAATATATCGCGCGTTAATTGTCCCAAATTGGCCAAAATGGCAATCATTAAACCCCCATAACTTTACGAAAAATGGTCACAGGTGAAACATATTTTCAAACTTAAGCTCAGGACAACAATAGCTTTCGAATGATATAAAAAAATTTCGTCAAAAATGGCTAGTTTAAAAGTCGAAATTGAAGAAAAAAACCCACCCCGAGCACAAATATTCCTTTACTTTCGTATCGAACGTCGGAACAAAAATATTGACTTCTTGTAAAAAAATTCAAGATTCGAGAAAAAAAATGGCCTTAGAGCTGTTTGAATTTCCAGGACAATTTAAGATGGACACTTTTTCGATAAAATTAATTCAATGAGACAACTGAATCAAAAGGTGAATATTTTTATTTCGCTGGAAATCTGATTAATAAAATCCATTTTCGAAATTAGAAGTCGATCACGTTTACACTTTCGCTAATCTATGTATTTACACTTTCGTGGATTTTGCCTTGCTTTTAACAAAGGCAATTACTGAAGTTAACAATAAATCGAAACTCAAACCGCGAAACTATAATTGAGAAAAAAATTCGACTCATAAAGATAACTTTTTTTACGTCCCGAATCTGGAGATTGAGAGCCTTGCGTGCTCGCATCTGCGCCTTTATCTCCATTCAATTTATAAACACTAGCTACAAATAAACAGATGCTACATATTTGCTTCTGCTATACAGCAAAAGTGCCATCAAATAATCACTTTTTTTTTAGTTGGTTGGAAAAATACTGATTCGCCACAGAACACTAAGCCTGCTAGCTCGCTTGTGCAACGCAAAGGCGAATCGAAGCTACGCATCACTTGCCATACAAAAAAGCACGTAGCATTACAAGCTAACAAATAGTCAGGGAGATGGAAATAACCAAGTTGAAATAAAACTTGAAAAAATCAACTTTTTTGGAAATACGAAACATTCAATCTCAGACAAACAGACAAGAGATACAACCACTAGCATTAGGACATTTTTTAGTATGTTCGAAGCCAACTAAGCCAACAACACGTAGTTAGACGCCAATTACAAATGTGTAAGGAAATTTGTTTACGGGAAAAAAGTCTAGTTCCCGATTACAAAACACTTGCTCTCGCAAATGTAATAACGGAAATTAAATGCAAACACGCTCCAAATAGGTCTGAGAAATCACCATTTCAGAATTAAATAATTCTTACAAATTTGTAAGAAAAGTTGTTAAATGGAAAAAAATATATGATTCACTAATGAGTACCTTCGAGTAGTTCTGTCCACTTTGCTGCCCCATCTGTTCCATGTATTTCTTCATGTAGTCCATGTACTGATTCATGTAGTCTGGTTGACCTGCTGCCTGCTTCTGGAAGCTCTGCATCCACTGAGACCACTGCTCGTACGGGTTACCTGAAATTTACATCAGGTAACCTACGACAAAAAAATCTACAATTTTGCAGTTTGAAAATTAATTTGTTTTTATACACCCGTTTAGAATTATGAATCTCTCATATGGTCCTAGAAAAACCCCGATTCTGGGTTTGATTTAGTCTGTAATGCAATACCTCCTGATCCTCCTGCTCCACCTGGCATCATCATATTCTGCGGTGGCATTCCTCCCGCTGCAGGGTTCATCCATCCGGCAGCCGGATTTCCAGAATTCGGCATCATGCCTCCGGGAGCTCCTCCGGGATACCCTCCACCCATCGCTCCCATTTGCTGCATCGGATCCATGCCTCCTCCTTGCTGTCCCATCATACCCATATACTGCATCTGGTTCTGCGGCATCATCTGTTGCCCCATCATTTGATGATTGCCTCCACCTTGTTGATTCTGCTGCATGAACTCTTGCTGAGACATAAATCTCTGATGTTTCGGAACTTCTCCTACAATCTGCTTAATCAGATGCTGCGCCTTAGCAGTCTGGTACTGATTTCCCGAAATCTTGAAGATCCTCACTCGGTCACTGCTGGTGTTCGCTTTTGCATGACGGTCTAACTCAATATTCGCACCACTTTGCATCTTTAGAAGACGTATAACTTCTCCATTCTTGCCAATAACAAGACCAGCTTTAGAAGCAGGAACAGACATCTGAACGACTGTTTGAGAATTATCCATTGGTGCACTATATTGATTGGCCAGTTGATCGCCGTGATCGTGATGACCACCATGGTGATGATGACCACCTCCATCTTTCTTTCCCTCCATTGACGCAACCATTTCCAGAATCTTCTGTGCACAATTCTGGTAATTATCCGGATCACCCAAAATTTGACATATCTTTGTACCAGGGTCTTGGGATGGTATGTCCGGTTTGAACTGAATCCTTACGTTATAATCATCTTGCATCTTTTTGATGGTAGCGCCTCCATTCCCAATAATTAACCCAACTGCTGCTTTGGGCACAGGGATCTCAACATACGGAGGAGCTCCACCAGAGCCTTGATTTATCAAATCCAGAACTAATGTTCGCGCTTTCTGCACTGCCTCCTTGGTTCCGGTGATTTTCAATGGCTTGTCAATGCCATTATTTTGGTTAGTCTCTTGTATTAAATACATTTTTGCATTGCTTTCCGCCATCAATTGTTTGATAGTTGCTCCTTGAGATCCGATTATCAGGCCAGCTTTTGCAGCTGGAATAACTACATCAATTGTTTCAACGTCATTGGCCTCACCTTCTCCGCCGCCATGCTGATCGATTAGAGCTTGAATCCTGTTTCTAACTTCATTGATATTTTCCTGCAAGCCAGTCAAAGTGACCGCTCTTGGTTTACCGTAACTATTAGGTGCAACCTCAATTTTAGTTGATGTTTCATTCTGTAAGGCCATTATGTGCTGGCCACTTGCTCCAATCAACAGACCAACCATATGATCCGGAACAAAAAGAGTTTCTGTGATGGCGGTCTCGGGGATGACGATAGACGGCGCAACACGGAAAGAGCCATCGAAAACTTTTTTCATTGGTGGTACAATTCCTGCCATTTCTTCGAACTTTCTCTTTACACCATGCTCTTCGGAAACTTTAGTGGCAATAGGTCGAGGAGGTCCTGGTACGTGCGGAGTATTGTTCAAAAACGGCATCAGACAGTCAAAATAAGCCCTGAAATATTATCAAACTTACAACAACGATAGTACAGAATGATCTGAACGCAAGTACAGAATGCAAGTGGCAGGCGCAGAATGCAAGTAGCACAGAATGATCCGACACAGAGGCGAAGCTGAGCTTTGCACCATTAGCGATACAAAAGAAAAATGTTTTTAAAAAATCGAAAAGATCGAAAGAAAAAAATAGATCTATTAAAGGACTAACAACAACAACAAAACTTTTATTTATATCGGATAATACATCCAATACATGTTTACAAATTTAAGTGTACACTCCTCTTAAAACTCTCGAAGGGAAAATACAGAGTTGTTTTTCCAATTTAGTCTTAATTGAAAAAAAAAATAATATTTTTATTATTTTTTAATGCTAAAGTTACGTTTCCCAAATTAAATTTGATTTAAATGAAAAAAAAAAAAAAAAAATTTAGTCTTCATAACTCCAGCGTTTCTGGGTCGCAGCGTATCCGCGGCATAATCCGTTCTGCGTGGTAGGAGATGATATAGCTGATGCAGATACCCGGTGTAACATTCGCCCGGAAGATACATATCGACGGATAACAAAACTAAGTCTTAAGACGACTGGCTAGCGTCTAAACAGAGCTTTGCATGTTTTTCACCGTCTCTACCAAGCCAGTACTTTTCGGTGGTCTTTCTTACATCAGGCTGACAAAAACGTTACTGTTCTCCGGCTTCGACCAGAACGCTCAAATTAACTGAATTACATGCAAAATTAGTGAGCTCATGGCTGGGTCTCTGTATCCCCAGACCACGAGGTCACTCCTAAAAACAGGGCTGCTACTTATCATATTACTATTGTTTTTGTTCAGTAGATAAAAATCATCATCTCCATCGAAGATGGATCAACCCTTTCCCCCCAACTCCTAGCACCTCATCCTTGTCAAAACTAATCAAAATATCAGTTAAATTCAAGTCAGGACATGACAGGATGCTAAAATTCAATACAAGTTCATAAAAGTTCCCGTCCCGAGACCCTTCCGGATTCTTGAATCCGGCGAATCAAGCTCCTTAACCTCAGGTTCACGCTAACTCGGAGGGCTGGTTTTTACCCTTCACCGTTGTTCGCAACGGCCTTGCAACTATTGTAACAGCACAATAGTTGCAACTCGGAACGTCCTCTGCTGTTCGGTAGTTCGTTGTTGTTTTTTAGTCTCGATTTTCGTACTGTTCGTAATCGCAGATAAAGTTGTTCTGTTTCTTTCTGCTATTTTAGCCAAAATGGCCGTTTTAACATTTCTCAGAAATGTTACGTCATCACTTCGAAAATTTAAAATTTAGAATTCCAGAATCTTCTAGCCTTCACCGTTTGGCCAATCATTCAAATAACGTCCTTATCCGTTCTAAATCGCCAATCCGGAAGGTTCACTGCTAAAATCCTGAATTCTACAGAGACTGCATTTTGGCCATTCTGGTCGAATGTCACATACTCCCCGGACAGTCCGGTCAATGTCCTCATTGAATCGCGCAATGTTCTAAATGGTTACAGTGTCATCGAACAGAATTTACAAAATGCACGAAATTACTTTTACCTACGTCACATCGACTCACTGCAGAATATAAATGGCATCATACTACATCACTATAGCCTTCAAATTCTTTCATTAATCTGCACATTGAGGATATGACTTAAGATAAAACATATTTTCTGACTTCCAGTGTCAATGTCCCGATTGAAACTTTTTCTCCTAAATTTAAAAGGTGTTGGCTTGCAGGACAGTCCTGCCAACCAACAAGCTAAAATTATCCTACTATGCTCCTTCCCTTCGGAAATCTTGCTTGTCTATTGTCCTGAATATTAAAACCAAGAGACCTTGTGGTTAGAAAGAACAATGCAACAACTTCCCTCCTCAAGAAGTTACTCAAGTTTTTCATGTCACCACAAAGTTATCAGTCTTCCTAAGTGATTAAAAACAATCATGCAGGCTGGAATATTTAAATATACTCTTCCCTCAAGCCTTTCTAAATAAATAATAAGTGAGTGTCTCTAAAGCCACTTCAACTAAAACCAAAATGCAAATTTATAAATGCAACAATTTCCAAACTCAACTTAAATGTTTCAGTTTTCAATTACAACTTGGTTGCTTGGTTTCTCACTTGAGTTTTTCACACACATAAAACAATTCTGAGTTTTAACTTTTCTTCATCATCCCTTTGTTCTCTTCTTTTTTCGTCGTTTAGAAGTTCTAAAACTTCTAAATTCTTCTAATTTTCTTTCTTGCTGCCTCTTGTTTTCTCGACCATTCGTCAATGCTCCATTTCCTCCTCCTGTGACACTGACTCCGCACTCTCGGTTTCCGTGTCTTGTAGCACGTCATTGACTATCCTGACGCTGTTGGAAGCCGTCCTCCAACACTTCTGCTCTTCCACCCTCTGTTTACAGCAAGGTAGGGGATCCACGTTTGATTCTCTGTTTCTACAGAAGCTGTTGTGGAGACACAACGTCACGTTTCTCTCCAAATCTTCTTTCAGCATCTCTGCCTTCTCATTTCCACTACGCTCGCTCGTCCTGGAAATTCTTTTCACAGCGGTGGTCACTGCATTCCGATGGGTCACGAAAGCTCGCTTGAAAGCTCCTGCCCCAATGTCCAGTTGATATTCACTGTATACTCTGCCATGCTTCGACATATGCTTTTTCGCATACTCGTACAACCATGCAGTCATGTTAGCTCTGAACCATGGCATCAATCGTTTTCTTGCCCATATCTTCTTCACTTCCATCGGAATGTTTAGAACTTTGCACATTGTCTCAAAAAGATCTAAATCTTTTAGACAATCTAATTTCCGCAATTGTTCTCTCGTCGGTGCCTCCTGTCTATTATTTTCTCTCACATGAGCTTCCAGCCATTGTATCGCCATCATAACTCCCACTATCACTATTGTTATGGGCTGTGATGAATCTGGTAAACCCATGGAGAGCAGCTCTCCAGAGTCCCAGATCAACACCAGATTACTACGCTTGGGATACCACCAGGTCTGCAGCAAGCAGTGGCAAGGAAACTCGTCATGTGTCAACATGATGCTCCTCCAATTCCGTTTTCCCGAAGCTTCCAGCAATGGCTCCACTTCCATCATCACTCGGTGGATCTCATCATTCTCATCTACTGCATTGTAATCTGTGACAGTTGATCCTCTCTGTTTCTGTTTTTCAAAGTCACTGAAGTTCCCGCTCACATATCCCATGAACTTCTTTCCTAGTATTGACTCCAACTCCTCTTTGGTTCTTTCTGGAACTGCTGAGAAAATCTTACACAGTAACTCGTAAGACTTTTCAGACATTCTTGCCAACCTCACGCACTTCGGCACTGAAAAGGCTTGATCCACAATCGTTCTTGTACTCTTCACATCCACAGCTACGAAATGTACAGGATACTTGCTCTTGCACATTGGAGCCAACATTGAACCCACCAAATATCGTGCTCCTGATGGTCTACAATAAGTTTCGCTGTGTCTGATGTTCATCTCCGTTTCGATTGCTTCCCTCCATTTTCCTATATACTTCTGCTCAGTCTGCAGAACTCCTGGGAATACTTCTACGCTGATGGCTGTGACCATCTCATGTTTCTGTTCTAGATTCAATAGTGATTCTAAAGAACCAAACATGCTGTAGAATCCTAGTGCTGTCACCAGATTCACATCGGTTCCTCCATGGCAATCTGCTATCAGTTCCGTTTCCGTTCTTGCTTTCATCACTACATTTCCAAACAATACCGTCAACTGCTTGTGTTGTTTCTCCAGGGTTTTCACACAGTCTAGACTTCCACAAACGTGACCCTCTAGTCCACAGACTTCCGCCAGACAGCTACCAGGTTTGACCCAGTCTTCTGGTCCCCAGCCAGGCAACTCCACTCTATCTTCTCCGTTGCTCTTAGAGGCTGTTATCATCACATTATATATGATGTTGAGGTCACGCAGGTTACAGTCCGCATTCAGTTCCCTCTGTATGTCCTGTGTCGCCCGTAATATTGAGTCAGCGTTGGGACTAGGACACCACGATGGCTTCATCAATTCCCACACTGCCATCAAGCTCGTTCTCAGTAATTCATCTGATAATCCCAACCCAAATTCCACTCTCTTGTCGGATTTTGGTACTGAAGGTGCAGTCACCTCTTCTTCCAAGACCAATCCCAATTTGGCCTGTGGATTGTTAACGCTCTTAGTCGTCACAATTCTGGACGTCCAGAATCTTAGTAACACCGCCTGCTCATAATCAAAGAAGCAATCACGTATGTCTTCACTCAGGAAAGGATTGTATGCTATCCCTATAATCCCGGACACATAGCTATATGACTTCTTCTTGATCGGTCCACAGTATTCACTGGATTTTGGCAATGCTCCCATAGATTCTTTAGTGAGCCTCAACTCCTTGTTTGAGAATCTCCTGATCTCGTCTATCTTTTTCATGGGTTCCAATTCTTCAGGTTCTTTCATGTTCACCCTCATCGGTTTACTTTGCTGCATATCCAGCATTGCTAGCAAGAACATGGCTTTCGTTCGCTCATCGTCTTCCTTCAACATTTTAACACAAGTGCTTAATGCAGGTACTGAAATCTGCTCTATCAGGAATCGAATGAAACAGAGAGCGTCTCTCCGCTTTGCACACGCTACTGCTGCTCCCTCCTGGACTATCAGATCCCTCAGATTCGTCATAAGGAAAACTTTTTCCTCCTTTGATCTCTTCCTTTCTTCTGAATCATATTCTTCGCGAGTCAGTCCCATCATGCACCAGGCGAGCCTGAGTTGTAATTCCGTCCTTACGTAAGGTACTGCCACGAGAGCATGTATTCTTGGCGTAGTCCTCATTTCCTCTTCGAAATACCTCAATACTACTGCTTTCCATGGAAGGCTCACCAACTGCTCGATCGTCTCCGCCTGTATGTCAGACGACGCCAAAGTTCCGTACGCCTTCTGCTTGAGGGTGGTGCCTTGCAACATTGTTTCCAGATAACCCTCCATGGCTTTTTCCTCTTCCAGGGCCATTACATACCCTCTAGCCGAGTTCCGGTATTCCAACATCTCCATGTATCCACCGGTGGGTTCATCTATCGACACTGTCTCAGACACTGTCAGTCTGTTGTATTCCACTGGTGTTAGTTGTCCTGCAACACTTCCCTTTCCATGATTCATGGGAGATGGCTTGAAGTCCCTCATTTTACTCTCTCCACATTGACTGAGTATTTCCATTTCTAAAGTCGCTCCAGTCAGAGTGCGGTCACTCCTTTTGGATTTATAACCGGTTGACTTTATCCCCGCCATGAGAATGGGTGGCACCATCGCTATATCAGTTAATATTCTATCTGTGCCAGACAATTGATAATCACCTTGCCCCAAATCCATGACTTCCTCGACTCGTTTTCTTTTCGCTGAGTTACCAGCTTTCATCGATATTTCCGAATCCACTTTCGTCTTTCCAATCCTCCTCGGCATCACTCTGCTGCCTAACTTCATTTTCATCGCATTGATTTTATCAATCACCATTTTCGATCGCATCGTTCCTCTCCTGGTCCTTGACAGGTACACCACCTCTCCTTCATTGTCCTGCGGTGTCATCTTGATGGGAGAATTCGCTTCACTCTCATCAGTGGCTGAGTCGATCAATAACTCACTCAGTCTCCCTTCACACTCATCAAGCTTGTCAAGTACTTCTCTCATCAAGGGTTGATTGAGACCTGTTTTGAGAATGGACTGGGTCCCATAGCTCTGAATCACAGTCCAGACTTCTTCCATGAACGCCACTCTGTCCAGCTTACATCCCGTCCTACTCTCGTGGTCTCGGTGATGTACTTCCCATTCTTCTTCGGGTAGCGTTCCCAAGAAAGGTACTCTGGCTGAGGCCTCTATTCTTCTCCTCCGAGGTGATTCCATGAGGATTCTCTGATCGTTATTTCTTGTATTGCCAGGAGAGCTGCTCTCCGGCAAATTCCGTTTCATTTCCTCAAAGGCTGACGGAGGTTCCAGTATCGAGATGCTTTCATCCGCTGGCTCAGTCGTTTCCAACGTGTCTGCATTATTCTCAAGATCACTGAAGATATTGAAATCCAGGCTGGATGTTCCTCCTGTCGATGCCCTGTCGTCTTCCCCACCAGCTTGATCTTGTTGCATGGGTTCTTCCGTCTGACGGTTTCCACCCCGTCCGTCATCTCCTTCTGACTTGTCCCCATTCGAGTTCGATGGTCCTTGTTTGTCATCATCAGCTTCTTCCTGGAATCTCGGTATGAGCAATGTACCGGCTGATTTATCTTCCTCTTCTCCATGGACCACTTTGGTTTCTTCGCAGCCGAAGGGTGCTAGGAAAATTCTCGTCTGCAATATTCCCGCAACTTTCATCTCTTTTCTCACACTGGTCAGGATTACTGAGGCTTCAGGCAATTCAGTCCTGCCTCTCATCCTCATTGGAGCTAAGCCTAGTCCCCTCCATTCCTCATCAAATCCTTCAGGCTTGGGAGTAGCGGCGTTGCTTATTCGCCTTCTCGTCGCTTGATCCGTGTACGCAAATCGTGTGTACTGTAACACGGCGGCATTTCTCCCCACGAAGTATGGATCCATCGTCGCCGAGAAATTCCCTACTCTCCTTTCATTGGTTTCGAATGCTCTCAACCTAGGAGTTTGTACTACGGAGACTGCTCCGAGCAACATCCTTCTTATCAGAGGGAATTCAGGGATTGCTTCGGGTAGCTTCTTGTAATCGCCCCAATCCTTCGTCTCTTCTCTCACCTTGTGATACGCTGCTGTGAGACGAGGCACTCTGGTCATTTCGCCATTCGTTTTGTCATAGGGCCTCAGATTCCAAAGCTTTGGAAACACCTCGATGTGCCCTCTTTCTACTTCTCCCATGCGGTCACAGAAGTGATCGTCAAAATTGACGACTGTCATCTCTGGCTCCGATATTTTCGCAAATAACAGATCTTCACTCATGAGCTCTCGCAATGCGTGCTGCTCACACCAGTTCAGTGTACTACCGTCCACTGCCGATATGAGGTTCAGGTGCAACACCGACCTCCTATATGCTTCCACTTTAACGTCAGGGAACGCAAAGGTGACTGCTGGTCCATAGATCACTGTCACGAACTCCGTGACTCCTCTGATCAGCGCCAAGGGATCGATTCTCATAGCTAAGCTCAAATCTGTTAACAGCGGCATGCCTCCAACATGTCGTCTAACATCTTCCTCTCTTTCAATTGTCTCGTCTTCTCCGGTTCCAAAGCGATTTTGCTGCAAGAGATACTGGATAAGAGTGTGTCTCAGGTCTCTTATTTTGTTCCACGAGTCTGTGGACTTCTTCATATCCAGATTCCTCACTCTCTCTTTCATCTGCTCTGGACAACGTGCCAGTTTCATCAGTCCTCCCAAGTTTCCGTGGGTTATTGCGATCAATGTCAGAAGTCCATCTAGTCGCAGGTTCTGTATTCCATCCGTAAGCAGTATCACCGGTCCTTTCACGAAATTCTCCGCCCCAAATGTCACGAACAGGGCTATTAATTCCACTATCGATACTTTCACTACCGCTTGGAGGAATTCCTTTATCAAGTAGTGCGAGACTTTCGGGTAGACTTTTGCCAAGAAGGACGCGGTCCATCCGGCTCCCAACCCTTCTAGCATGCTGTCTGTCCTTTCAAATCCCTCCTGTCCTTTCACTTCCTGGGTCCAGAAGGTTTCCAGAGTAATCTGACACATTCTGTTCACGAACTCAGCTGTCTTTTCTCCGGCATTTTCCGCCAGGTTCACCTCCTTCAACAAGTAGGCGTGTATCTTAGTGATCATTACTGGGCCTTGCTGAAAAGCATCTGCACCCAATGCCGCTACTCTCGGATTCAGGTGTAGCCACTGGTTTGCTTCCGGCTTGGTTCTCAGCACCATCGCTTCCAGATGAGCTCTCGTCTCCAGTGAATTCTTTCTTCTCGTGTCTTCACTCGCCACTTCCATTGCTCGGAACCACAAGTCGTTGGACATCGCCGTGATCACTCGATGGTCGTCATCTATTCCTGGTTTCAGTTTGAGTTGCCGACTGAAGTTGGACAGTTCCAACCCCAGCACTTCGTCCAACACCAACATGTGTAGCGCGTGGTCCTTGAACCCTCTCATCGCGTTTGAGATATCTGACCATACTGCCGGCAGTTCAGCCTTAAGTGGCCTCAAGTTCTCCATTTCTATCATGCGATTCGGGGCTGATATGATCACATCATATTTTCCCTCCGAAAGTAAGGCTACCATTGCATACACAAATTTCAGTCCATCCGGGAGATATGCATATCCCGGAGACAACGCAAATACTACTCTCAATGTCACTTTGTTGAATGATCCCTCCTTTGTCGCGTCTACCACTTCACCCATTGACTCCAGGATGTCTTTTATCGCGGGCCATACTGCGTTTTCTGCTGTTGCAGGATCTCTGAGCCTGCTCAGAAAACCTCTACTGTGTAGATGGTCATTGATGCCAGCAAACACAATCGTTATCGGGTTCATCTCTGTCTGCCTCTGTACCCCTATAGCCAATGACACTGATTGCAATAGGTCTAGGTCAACTGCGGCCAGCATTATGACGTCCGGCCAAAACAAAGACTTGGAGGTGTACACGAACTCTGAATTCGCTACTACCATGATTTTGGCCTTTCTCATCTCTGCTTTGTCGTAGGCGGCGAAGATGGTCTCATCTTTCTTTATCGCTGTCAATCCGCCATATCTCTGGGCATCACCATCTTGGTTCACTAGTTTTGGGTACACTCTCTCCTTCACATGACCAGGTGGTGTCGTCAATTGCCTAAATATCTTCACGTGTTGTCCAATCGGCGCTCTCGCCGTCAGGAATCTTCCTGGCCTTTCTTCACGATTCCTCTCATCATGGTTCAATCTCACATCTTGCAACGGTCTTGCATTCACAGGCCCTATTGTGTTGTTGGAGGGCAGTCCCTCCAAGTCGGCAAATCTCAAGGCCGTCGTGGAGCTGAAATTTATGCTAGCGGCTATCAACCAGTCTACGCCGGTTATCGAGTACAATCTGCTGACGGATAGCGTCGCTCCATTCAGCATCCTCCTTGCATCTTCGATGAAGCTCACTCTCTGTAGGTCCAGCTTCATTAGTTCTTCTTTGTATATATGCCAAGGAGACGGTATGGATCGCGACCACATCAATGAGCCTCTGCTCGGTCTTTCCTCTCGACTGGTACTCGTCGTCTCCGATCTAGTGTCCGATCTAGATGTGCCGGCTACTTCTTCGATTGGTTGGTTGACAGGTCCTATCCTTCTCCTAGGATGAATTGTTCTCCTCATCGGTGCCTCTCCCAACCGATCCTGTACATCTGTTCTTCGACCTGGTTCACTGGAGCTTTGTTGCCGGTAATTTATGGCGGCTGGGACCGTACCCAAGCGTGTTTTCAGGTTAGGAGGCACAAAGGTGGTGATCACCGTATCACTCACCGTTCCCTCTTCCTTCAGCACTCCTGTGTCAAAGAGTTCTGCTTCCAGCTTATCCAACCGTTCTTGGAAGACTCGATTCAACCAAGCTTGTCCTTCGACACTGTCGAAGTGGATGCCATCTGTGGTCAGTCTGGCTTGATCCATGGCTCTCAATTCATGTTCAATGTCCATGAGGATCATTCTTCCGGCATTTCTATTTGCTAGGTTTCTCAAGATGTTGTTCCATCTCATGACTCCCTCGTTGTGCCTTCTTCCTGATACTGTCAGGCTTCTTGTGTTCATTGGCACAGTGCAAACGGTCAGTACCGCGCAACTGAACTTCTGCCAGAGAGTAGTAAACAAACACACCATCATTGCTTCCCACAGTGCTTCTTGCTCATCTGATCCTCTGGAGATGTCATTCGTCCCAACTAAGATCATCACATTGGGTATCTTCCCTGGATTCATCAGCTCCACCATGCGATATAATTGGGCAATCGTCGCGCCTCCAAAGGCCATCACCGTGGTGACCCATGAGGTCCTCAAATTCGACAGCACTCTGACTAAGCTGTCTCCCAATATCAGGTGAGATGTCCCAAGTGGTGGTTGCTGCAGGTTCACAGCCGGGCTCCAGGTAGCTCGATTGAAGCAGGCTCTCGGATCTGTCTCCGGAACTCCCGTGAAATTATACTTTAATTGATTATTCTTCTGCACGTCCATTACACGAGACACTTTCTTCGCTGGCATCTTCCTTACTTTTCTCTCTGTGATCTTCGAACTCCCCCTGAGTGGCGTCACGTCACTTATCCCTTGTCTGATTATTGCCTGGGAGAGTTGTACTCTGCCCGTATCGTCAATCGTTCCATAGGGTGCAGTCACCCCGGAACCTGGTGCATTCTTGTTAGCGACCAATCGTCCAGCGGTCTCTATCAGTTTTCTCACTGTCTGTTCTACGACGGGATTACCCAAGGTGTCACTAGGATCCGGGATTGTTACTCGGTTCGTCTCTGCTGGAAGCCGTGTCTCCGTTGTTTGACTCATTTCTCGAGGTGTCAAGAGCTCCATCGGGGACTGCCCACGAGGAATATCCCTTGCAGGTATCACTTTCTCAATGGACGTCGTCAACGCCACCTGCTCCGATCGCTCTTTGTATTCCTGCCTTAAGCGTTCGATCTCTTGACCCTGCTTTTTGTTGCAGTCTTCAAACAACTTTCTCCACATGTCCCGGTCTTCCTCCATCGCCAGCATGGTCTTCGTCATATCGTTTAACTCCTTCTTCGTACTTCTCAACTGATCGTTCATCTCGTCCAGATCTTGTATGGTTTGGTTCGTCTGAACCTTCTGTGTTACTTTCGCCCCTTTTGGTGGCACAGCTGCTCTCAGTGGTGAACCAGACGAGGTCGCCTCGCTGTTCATCTCCCGATGCATTCTCGTCAGCCCAGGTTTGGGCTTGGAGGGCATTGGCATCTCACCTGGTTGGTAAGTCCTAGAACTTCCCAACCCAGGCTCATTCGCCAAGTCACTCCCTGAGAGAGCCCCGTTTCTCCACCTCATCACTCTCATGTTCGGGCGGTCTAGTACTCCTCTTTCTCCATATGCTGCCATCAACAGGACTTCCGTGGGGCGGTCCCCACGGTTGTCGTGCCCCAAGATGTTAATCAGGGCGGTCAGCAACATGACCACCTCTGGGTCCTCCAGAGCGAAGTCTCGTTCGATCAGCCGACGATAGATCGCATCTACCATCGGTCCTACATATGCCTCTGCCAGGTCCATCAATTCATCCAGGTTGAAATTGTCCATACTGTTCTTTCCAAGTTTGATTTGATTTCGATTTCAAGTTTTGACTCAAGTGAGCAATTAAATGATCAATCAGGATCTAGAAAAGAAATCACGAATGTCACACCTGTCAATTTCACCTTAACATACATCGTTAAAATTTGCTTAAAGACAGTTCAGATAAAAAGATATTTATCCTAAAATTTATTAAAATCAATTGGTCTCTAAAATTTTGGAATTCGACCTAAGATTGGACAGTCCAAACTTTGGATCTATTCCCAAGATCGTCTTTTAGTTTTTCATGGTCACTAACCCCTACTTGCCCATGATCTTAATAACCTAACACATAACATAACATAACGTAACATAACACACATATCACATATTACATGCAGCTTGGTCTTTGGCCTAACACCCTCTCGCACATCACTCAGCCTATACTTAAGTAATATTTCTTATGTAGATACACTTGTATGCTCGTATCAGAGAATATCACGTGTACAAGCGCGTACAATTCCCGAGGATGCAGTCTTCCTCTATTTGGATCGTACACTGGAAGCGAAAGCTGCTTCACGTCCATTTCCACAAGGAAGTCCCTCAGCCTCGTCAAAGACAAGACTAGGTTTTCTGGGTCCACGTGCTGCTTCTCTGTCGCCCTCGTTACCAAGAAGCATAAGTACTTTCCCGGTATCTGCGACACCGCCGGGGGTAAGGCTGCTACGCCCCCTATCCCTGGTCTTTGCTTCCAAAGGAATTCCACGTTTTTATATTCCCTCTTAAAATCTGCCGCTAGCGCCGTCCTAAAACTCATGTCTGCGGTGATAGCTACCGCACATGTTCTGTTTGTGAGTATGAAATCACTGTCTGTTAGTATTATGTTACTAGAATATTCATTTGGTAAATTAAAATATGACTCAACTACCCTGCCTATGTCAGGTTTCTTAGGTTCTTCACCTGTTTCTGCTTCTAAGTTTCCTGTTTCTCTTGCTATTCTCAATTTTTTTATTATCAAGTTTTCAGTGTGGGTAAGTCCTACCCCCACTGCCCGGACAAAAATATCCATCGGCGTCCCCGTCGATCGCATACCGGGTATTAAGTCAAGATTAGAAGCTGGAATGAGAAGTTGTCCTTCCTGGGCAGCCCAGGAAGGATCATCTCGTTCGGTCTTAATGTATTTCGCGCTTTCGCGATCTACGTCTTGAATCGTAACGCTGGTCTTTTCAGGGTCTGATGTCATTTCGTTCAGCCACTCTAAGACACGCAGGTTCGTCAGGTCTTGTTCATTTGACTGCTGTTGCTCATCACCGAACTCCACCTCGGGTTTCGACCAGTCGTCAACCCATTCATCGTTGTGATCATCGACTATGTCAATGTCCTGTGACACTGTTATTTCCTCTAAACCCACTACTTCCTCCACTATTTTCTTTAGATCTATCCTATCCACTACAAAGTCGTCACCGTAAGGATTGTATTTCTTTCTTAGTCTCGTCCCGTCTTTCTGACGAGTCTGCATCGTGAACGGAAGATCTGGTTCCATGTTCTTGGGAACCTCTGTCTGTTCGGAATCCTGCCAATCTTCCTCTGCGTAGGGCAAGGTTTCATCGTCCGCTTCGATCTGTTCGTTTGGATCCAGGTCCAATGGTGTATCCGTACCTTCCTCTACGACTTCGTTTCCATCGTTCTTCTCCCTGGTGCCTTTTTCATTGACCTCACAAGCAGGATCCATCATTAGATAATCCCCTTCTTCCATGTCTGCAGGTATACACCAGTCTTCTGTCGATGGATTGTGTGGCTTGATGTTCTCGTAGTGGGCGGCTCGGCCAGTACTCAGTCTATAAAAGCGTCCCTCTTGGTGCACCTCTGTAATCATGAAGGGTCCCCTCCACTTCTTCAGAAGCTTTTTTGTCCCTTTCGGTGGTATAACGTTCTGAAATACCCATACGTAGTCTCCCACCGAGTAAGCCTTTGCACCAGCTGCTTTCTTGTCGAATCTTTTCCTCTGCCTTGCCTGTGCCTGCTGAGTGTTTCGTCTACACAAGTCGTTCAACTCCTGTTGGCGTCTGATCACATCCCTCACGTAGACCTGTGGGGATGTTTTCTTTCCCTCATACTCTGGGTAGAAGAATGTCAAAGGTAAAGACTTCTCGTGTCCCGTCAGCATCATGTGTGGACTGACTCCAGTGGTGGAGTGTTGCGTGCTATTATAAGCTCCCATCACCTGTGGAAGGTATCTGTCCCAATCGGTCATGTACCTGGAACAATATACCCTCAGCATCGACACTAACGTCCTATACTGTCTTTCTACTAAGCCATTCGTCTGAGGGTGGTATGTCGTGGAGTGAGCCTGAGCGACTTGTGACCGTCTCATAAGCTCTTTCGTAATCTCGCCTACGAAAGCCGTTCCATTGTCCGATTGAAACGTCATTGGACATCCGTGTCTTGCTATCCACGTATTGATCAGGTGGTCGCATGTCTCTTCCGCCGAGGCAGTTATGCAGGGCACGGCCTCTGCATACTTCGTGAAGTGATCTATCATGACCAAGACTTGGTTGTAACCGCTGTCTGTCATGCATATCTTCTGATGATCTATCTGCACCACCTCGTTGAATTCAGACGACTCAATTGATTGTAAAGGAAATCGCAACTTCCTAGGATCCTTGACCTGTTGGCATGACAGACATGCTGTCACCCATTTCTCGCATGCCTTTTTCATCCCAGGCCACTCAAAGCGCTTCAGGATCCTCTGATACACTTTGTCGATCCCTTGATGGCCCATCTGATCATGCGACCTGAATAATAGTTCTGTCTGATAGAGTTGCGGCAACACTATCGCGTTATATTTGTATAAGACCTTGTCTTCTTCTCTTCTCCTGCAAGCCACGATCCCGTCCTTATTCAGATATAATCTCCCCTCCTTCTGCATGAAGTATTGTCTCAGGATCCTATAGCTGTCTTCTTTCAGGTCACCTTTGTCAGGTGCACCGTTTTCTATCCACCTTTTTAGGTTGCTTGTCATGCGATCATTTCTCTGCGCCCTTAGAAGGTCCGAGAGTCTGTATCTCGCCTTCAAGTACGTCTTCATGACTCTCATCTGACTGTTCAGCTCGTTGGGCTGATGTGTGTCTTCTTCCATCTTAACGCACCAAATCTTCGCCAACGGTTGTGTTTCTTGTTGAAACGGCTGAAGATCAGTCCTGACTACCTCTTTCTGCGGCAACAGGCTTATCGAACGTTTCGATACCGCTATCGTTTCTAAGTCATCCGCTGCGTTGTCAAAGACTCTTTCGCTTGGTATTAGGTAGCGATCACTGTCAGGATCCTGGTACACCTCTCTGTCCAGGTTTCTCGCCCGAGTTTCCACTAGTAGCGTGTGTATCGCCAGTTCTGACAGTTCTGATCCCGAGGTCGAATCCCTGTCTGAATAGGTGTTCATTCTCGAGCTTTCTGACTTATCATCCGTCGAAGGTGTTGTGCTGGAGACTGCACGCTCCTCCAGATCATGTCCGTATTTCCTTCGCATCCATCTGAACTCCCCGGACAAAACTTTGTTCTCTAGGTCCTGTTTCTCATCAGGAATTTTCTCGTCTATCTCGGACTCCCCGGACAAATTCACTTGTCCCGGGTGTTGATCTTGTGATTGCTGGTTTTTCTCCTCATCCTTCTCCCCGGACAAATAGTCTTGCAGCAGATTTTGTTCTACCTCTTCACCCTCTTTTTCCCGGTCTACAAAGGTGACGGTTTTCTTTCGCTTGCTGCTCCCCTGTTCTTTCCGTCCGTAAGAAGTACTGGTTAAAATCTCTTGGGGTATTGAGGATACTAGTTGCTGAACTATTGTCCTACAATCCCTCTTGTTCTCTTCGTGCTGTTGTCTGGACGGCATGATCTTCACTTTCTTACTGACTGTTAGCGATGCCACTGCTGCTGTCCACTCGGGGTCATCTCTGGTCACTTCTCTTTCTAACAATCCACCCAGTATCCGCATCACTTGTGGTGTAACTTGCACCGTTTTATCCAATAATGAGAGGCTGTTTATATTCATGCGAGAGAGTTCTTGCTGTACCAGGTTCGAGCGCAGCAACAAATCCAAGGGGACCGGGTCCTCCCTTGACAGGATCTTTATCTCGGCTGCTTTCTCTACAGGTAACTCAGGATGCCCCGGAATTGGATGTCCAGACTTATCCAACCATCTCGTTAAGGGAAGCGCTTCATAAGTTTCTTTGTCCAGAAACGAGAATCCCTCCTTTACTTCCGCCTGATTGGCCTGCTTCTGCTCCAATCTTTCATAGAACTCAGTTTTCTTGCTGAGACTGTCAGCATTCTGATGTTTATCACGCATCCTATGTTCGATTATCATATGGTAGCCATCCAATCTGACTATCCATCTACCAATATAACTCTGATCCATCGAGTAGGTCTTCAACCAGGATAACGCTCTGTTGTCCACGCGTAACTTGAAGGGAGGGCTCCCCAAGTATGCACGGTACTTTTCCACGAAGGTGACTACTGCAAACATTTCTGCTTTCGGTGCGCCATATTTCATCTCTGTGTCACTCAAGACCTTGCTGCCGTATGCAATGGGACGGAGGACTGTTCTTCCGTTCCATTCTTGCTCTTGATGCAATATTCCTGAGATGGCCACCACCGATGCGTCTGTGTCAAGAACATACATGCCCTTTTCTGTAGGCATGCCCAGCACTGGCGCTTCGCACAGTTCCCGCTTTATGTTCTCGAAAGCAACTTGTGCCTCATCGTTCCATTCGAACTTCTTCCCTTTGTTGCGCCTCAGCTTCTGCATCGGATACACCTTGTCCGCATATCCTTTAATGAATTCACGGTAGTAATTGGCAAACCCTAGGAAGCTCATGAGCTGTGTGTCCGTTCTAGGAGCTTTCCATGTCAGCACAGCCTCTACTGCTTCTGGATCTGGCCTCACACCATGCCGGTCCACCATTCTTCCCAGGTACTTGATCGAATCCCTAAGGATTTCACATTTCGATGGTTTGCATTTCAAGCCTGCTCTTTTCATACATCCGAAGACCTCATCGAGTCGATCAATGTGATCCTCCAGGGTTGGTGTCGCTATGACTACGTCATCCACGTAGCACATCAAGAGATTCCCGTACTTTTTGGTCACTCCTGTCAAAGCCTGAGCCATCAGCCTTTGAAAGGTTGCTGTTGCATTGTTCAAGCCGAAGGGCATCCTCTTCCACTGGTACAACCCCAATTCGCACGCGAATCCGGTTTTCTCCCTGTCCTTCTTTCGCAGAGGAACCTGCCAGAAGGCAGAACCTAAGTCCAATGTGGTGAAGAACTTTGCATCACCAAGTTTGGATAGGCTCTCGTCTATTCGTGGTATCGGGTACGCATCTTTAATCGTTACCGCGTTCAAGTAACGAAAGTCGCAACAAAATCTAAGCTGCCCCCCTTTCTTTTTCGCCATTACTACTCCGCAAGCCCATGGTGATTTCGAGGGTTCTATCATGTCGTATTCAAGCAACATTTCTATTTCCGCTCGGCACGCTTCCGATTTATGTGGCGTCATTCGCCTTGCGCCTTCCCTATGGGGAACGGCGCCCTCTTCTAGTTTGATTTCGTGTTCGACGAAATTACAGCAACCGATGTCCGCCTTATGTTTTGAAAATACTTCGGCGTTCCGATCTAGGAGGTCCCGCAATTTTTCAAAATCTCCCTCACCTATTTTTCCTTTTAAATGTTCTATTTCTGGCAAAACCGGTTTGTCAGAATCTAGTTCATATGACGAGGGGCGTTCCGGAAAATTCGAGCAGCTTGATAAGCCGTCGTCCGTTTCGGATTTCATTGAAAACAATTTACGAATAGATTTTAATTCATCAATCCTCTTTAAAATTTTATCTTTATTGGCATGATAAGGACAGTCTTTCACACTATATTTCTTCAAGTTTTGTGTCTCTTCATAGTCGGTCCTCATCGGCAATGCGTAACCAAGCTTCTTTCCACGCTGGATTGAAACCGTGGTGTCCAGTGTGTTCAACAACACACTGACACACAGTCCGTTTCGCGTTACCGAGAAGCTCCGGCCTAAAATCACCGAACTCTGACTATTTGGATTCGGTACTAAGCAAACCTGTTTACTATCACTTAACGAATTTAAATTTCTCATTCTAAAAATCGCTACTACAGCTTGTCCTGGTTGTAACTTTACTTTTCTATCCAAAAAAACTGGTACCTTATTTTCATCTGTTATTATCCTATTAACTGGTCTCTTAACATACTTTCGGTCCGGGTTTCTAATCCGTATTAGACCATTGTTCAAGTCAATCATCACGTCAAAATTCCTGACAAAATCTCTGTCCAAGATGAATTGGTCGGCATCGTCCAGATTCTCTACCACCAGGAAGCTCATCCAAAGGTTCCGTCCTCCCATGTGAAGGACTGTCACCGGTGTTCTTCCGGCTACGTAGATAGCTCCTCGATTTGCAGCGGCTAGTCGGAGATTCGTAGGAATCAGATCTTCCCGCGTGAAGCCCATTCTCTCCCAGGTTTTTATCGGCATCACACTCACCACCGCGCCTGTGTCCAGAAGCCCTGTGACTCCGATTTTTGTTCCGTTGGTGTCAAGCAGGTGTGCTGTCACATCTGCTTCATATCCAATATGTACCGCGTCTTGTTCCATCATGGCGTCATGGCCTATCCTGCGGACTTTGAGTTCCTTTTCACCCAAATAGATCTGCCCCATTTGGTCATCATCTGTTGTTATGTAAGTCCTGGTGTAGATGCTGATTCCATCCACGTTCAGCATTATTTGATACGGCCCATAGACCTCCAAGTAGCGTCCATGAAGTTTCTTCATGCGAGGGCCACCCGTCGTTAGTAGTGCTCGCACAGCTCTCGACTCAGTGCGTGGCTCCACCTGCCTCAGATAATCTGCATATGTGTCCAAATGCATTAAAGTGAACTCTGATGGTTCACTCAAATTTCTTATTACCTGGTGTCCAGCCACTGAGATTATCGACTGTATCTTCTTTCCCTGCGGCGCCATGCCGAACCTCTTACCGGAGATCACTTTAAGTTTCATATCTAAACTGCTTGGTGTTTTCGTCTCTTCGAACTCCGTTGCCTCGAAGGTATTCAGTTGCTCCTGAAGCTTTTCCTTTTCCAGTTCAAGTTTCACTTTTTGTTCGATCTCTTTCGTCACCAATTCCTGCTGTACTCTATTTAAAGCATCCTTTGCGGCTGCCTTATAATCGATCTTGAAGTCATCGGCCGCAGTTGCTGGTTCCGGTTCACGTGCTTCTTCTGTTACTGCTTGCATTTTCTTTGCCGCCAGCTCTTGAGGTTTGTCCTTCCTGCGTGCCTCTGCTTCGCTCAAAAGTCGAGCCTTGCTTGCTTTCACTCCTGACAAAGCTTCTTCATGCCTTGGATGCTTGATGTCTGCCACTGCATCCCAGAATTGCGGACAATCTGATTTAAAATGACCTTCCAAGTTACAAAAGAAACACCTCGGGCCAAATTTCGCAATTACTCCTCTCATGAAATCCTCATGATCCAACTCTGACGCATCTTCGTCCTCGAGGCTAAAGCCTATTGCTTTCATGCCTTGTTTGTAAGCTGGGCATGCTGACACATGATGGTCTGTTGAACTGCAATTAGCACAAGAACGTCTCTTGTCCATATCATCCCTCGGTTTGTACCAATTGTTCCCTTGGTTAGCTGGTCCGTTGTTAAAATTGCCATAATTGTTCTTGTAATATCCAGATCTCGAAGGAGGTTTCAACAAAAGATACTCTTTTGATTTGAGCCTCAACTCCTCCGGTGTTGGCGCATTAGTTGATAGTGGTGTGTAATGCGTTGCTAGCATCGTACGAAGTTCATCATTTTTCACACCATCGATGAATTTTGAGGCTACGGCCAGGTTCATCCTTCGGTTTGACTCATCCGGTTGGCTGCGTCTTCTCAGCATTTCCAAATCATCGAGAAACTTGTCTATTGTTTCATCTTCTCGTTGCCTCCGTTTCTCGAAGCGCATCATCGCCTGGTGCCCCTGCACCCCTGATCCGAAACGGTTTAACAAGATTTCGAAGATTTTCTCAGCAGTGTCACGTTGATACTGTTTCTTAGCCATGACACAGTTCAGGGCTGTCCCTTCTAAGTTGCTGGTGAGCGCGCTGCATTCCTGTCTCTCCGACAAGTCCTCTTCCTCGAAATGCAGCTTCATTACCTCTATCCAGGTATCAATGCAGCCATCAGATTCGTCCTTGTAGCATCTTGGCTTCTTAAAGACTCTTCTGGACTTTTCACTGCGTTCATTGGTTCTAGATAACCGCGTCAGGAATGTCTCCAAAGACCTGTTCAGGGGTTCAAATGCTGTGGCCATTGCCGTAGCATCCCTTGAGTGTCCCGCTTGAGTGTCCTCACACCTTGTCGAAGGCTCTGTGTGCGGTGCATCCCTGCAATCCGAATCACCATAAGCGTTTCCCGCTTGGCCCATGTGACTCCTCCTCGGGCTTGTATGCCCCATGTTGCCAGAATCGCTTCTCCCGGTCGCATGTGTGCTTTGCGTTGGTCGTTCGTTCGAGGTTTGTCTGTTCCCCGTTGAACTCGCTCTACTGTTCGGGCCCCATGCTGTATTACCCCTTGTGGCATAGCCTGATGAACTGCCCCTGCCTCTAGTGGATCCATTTGTCTTCTTCCTTTGATGTTCATTGAAGTTCACCCTCGGTTCCCTGCTGGGACCTCCCGAGTTCGGCTCTCCTTCTTTTGGTCCACTCTTGCTGCTTAGTAGCCCGTCCAACCTATCCATGATAGCCTGCGTTCGCCTCTCCATCATCGCGTCTATCTTTGTGTCAAGAGACCCAAGAGACTGCTCTTGCTGAATTCTTAACTTCTCCATGTCGGCTCTTAAGCGTAACTCCATCTGTTCCGCTTCTCTTGTCATTCGCGACAAGTTCCTCGTCATATGTTCGTCCGTTCTTTCTTTCAAGCGTTTTTCGCTTCTGTCAACTTCTTGTCTGTTGCGGTTTATTTCTTCCCGCAGACTTTCTCTTTCAGTGTGAACTGCTCTTTCTAGTTCACTCATCCTTATCGACATCTGTTCATTTTGTTCTCCTAAACTGCCCACTATGTTGTTTAAGGCTTCTTCTAGTGCTGCCCCGTTATCCACGAGTGGCGTCACTAGTGGCGGTGTAACCCTGTCGGAGCCAGGTAACTTCGTGCTTGTCGAGATCCGGGCCTTGACTCTGTGCTTCAACGTCTTTTCATTATTTATTTCAGGATCCATTAACGCATTGCCGAGCCCTCTGGTTCTATTCTCTTCAGGTTGTGGCTCCGAACTTGTCCTAATCGCGAAGTCCTTTGACTGGCCCGGTGTGTTTGCCTCCTTACTTATCGTTGTCACTACACCAAATTTGTCCATGGTTCCAGTCTCTCTTCCGACGTGTGCCTCACTCTCCTGGATCGAACTATTGAGACTGACTTGAGATCCAAAGTCCCCTTGCTCCTCTTCATCCTCTTCCTCCTGGGACTCCCCATCGTTTCCTGCTCCCCCTCCCATGCTGAATGGAAAGATGTTTCCGAAGGTGTTCTTCATTCTTTCTGAGAACGATGATGAGGTTGTTTGTTTTCCAGTTCCGCTTGCCATCATAGTGTTGTCTGTCGGAGATCTTCTAGTTGCCGTTACTTCAGTTGAGATGTCGGACAGTTCCGACATCTCCTCTCGATCCAACGTCCCGGTGGAAGTGGCAAAATCATGGCCTTGTTCTACCGGAGTAGATTCACTCGCCAGCCTTCTGCCTCTCCCTTCCAGTCCATTTACTCCCTGGTTGTCGTTCATGGTATGGTCCGTATTGACCTCCACTTCTAATAGTTCTCTTCGCTCTTCTGAGGTCTTCTGACTTCTCGTTTCAACCATTCTGCCTGAAACCGTCCCCCTTTTGTCAGACCGGGATCGCTTGATCCAATCCACAAAAGGATCGGTCATCGTTTTTCTTTGCTTTTCAGGTATGAATTTCCTAGAGCTATTACCTCGTTTTGGTATCCTCGACTTGTCTAAACTCATTCTTTATTTGTCACTTTCCTATGCCTACTCTTGACTCAATTGCTAGAGACCTTATAGTTTTATTAACAAAAATAATGACACAACACAATAAATTTCACCAGAATCTATTAAATAGTGACCACGAATCCCTGTATGTTGTCAGAGTACAGTTTGTATAAAATTTATTCACACTAGCCGATTATCGGTCCAAAGATCTGGAAACTAGCACAATATGATGTTATCAGTCAATTTAAAAGATAGTGTAGTCACTACCCAATCAAGCACAGTTTAGGTTGATTTAAAATCAAAAACAAAAAAATATATATATTGACACAATATGAATGTATATATAAAAAAAACGTATGTGTCTTGTACTCTTAGTCGGTCGCAGTACAATAGTCTAACCTGTCTTTTAAAGAAAAAGCTTTCCCTGCTTGGTGCTGCACCAAACAGACAAAACTTTGAAGGCAGTAATTTTCTCAAGTGGGCGTCTATTGCACCCACCGAGTACTGTGTTACCTATCTGCCTTCGGACTGCCCGAGCTAGACCTACTAAAATCCTCAGGGCAGTTACTTTTCCCAAAAACGTATTATGTTTCAATCCACACCAATGAGTCACGCTCTTTCTAATTTAGACTTAGTGTCGCGAATATCCGAGTTCGGACCTGTTTTGTATTAGTCTGGTTCTTTTTGAGAGGCAAGTTACCAGTGCAGTCACTGATACCTAGCCTGTGTATTAATAACCTAATACCTCTCGCTTTTTAGTCTTTCTTCCGTTTACCTAAGTCCTTAATAAAATGATACCCCTCCGGATTGGCACAAATAGGACCCTTCCGGACTGTCAGAATATAGACCCCTCCGGATTGGGACCCCTCGGAATTAGCAACTATAAGACCCCTCCGGATTCGGACCCCTCCGGTTTTGTGGAAAGTAGACCCCTCCGGATTCGGACCCCTCTGACCTTGAAAAATTTCGACCCCTCCGGATTGGGAGCCCTTAGCTCTGTCAAAGTAGCTTTTTGTAGTTTTCCTAATTTCAGCTTATACCCCTCCGGATACGTTCTGCGTTGCTTTTATGCTGTTTGAATTAACTGGGAAGGGTATAGGGTCCTTTCCTAGACCCCTCCGGATTGAAGTTAAGGCAGTTATTTGACAATTCACACTAACGGTGAAGGGTCTTATCACTTGCCTAACTTCGACTCTATTATGGTTGTCTTGTGCCTTCAGCCTTCCCTTTTTGTCTAGAACTGTCCTAAGTTACTTAGTTCAATCGCTATCAACTTTTGGTAGGGGTATAAGGGTTTTTCAGAAAAATTTATAAAACGTGAAGGGTGTACCCCTCCGGATTTGTGTAATTTGCTAAAAACAATCTCAAAAAATTTTCTCGCTCGCTTTTCCGAAAAATTTCTGATCCTATTAGTAAGCTCAGCTAATTTCTGATCTATTGATACCAAGATCAACTCGATATGATCAGTAGTTCCAAAGTTATTAACCAAAACGTCTTTTTTTCGAACTCAAAAAATTTTCTCTCTTATAGGTTCCGCCTAACTTTTTCCGCAAATCTGGTCCTTTCGACCTAAAAATTATTGATCCGAGCTCAGAAGGCCTATACTCTTCTAGTTCAATGCAAAAGACCCGATCTAAAACGCTATTGTAGAAAAAATTTGCGAAAAACTATGCTACCTGGACCCCTCCGGATTGATGAATCCACCAAATCAAACACGTTATGTTCGATTTCTCTGCAACCCGGAAGGCTTTCGGGTAGCGGATTTTAAGACTTGTAGATTCACTAGTGGACGTTGTCCGAACAACTATTTTTACTGTCCTACCTCAAAAATTTCAAAAAATTTTCTAAATTTTTAGTGTTTCTTACTATCAAAAATTGGGAAAATTTGGTTTTTGGTACCAAACTAGTTCCAACCACTTCCGAACTAAAGTTAACCGGTTCTACTTATTACAGTAGTGCAGTTACGATGTAACACACTAACTTAGCGCTTTTTTCCGTTTCAAAAAATATCGATATCTCAAAAATCGCGACTTGTGGGGGGATCAAAATATCGCTATTTTGACCCTAAAAACCGGTCTGTTTTCGTTGTTTTTCACTGAAAAACGATATGTGACTATTAATATAGGCTATATGAATAATAATATTAGTAATACTATACCGCTCCGGGTTTGTTTATTATCCGAATTAAGGTGCTTAACTCGGATATTCGCAGTTCGGTGAAGGGTCACTACAGTGCAGCACTGTCGAGCCCCCCACAGATTACTATCTTACTTTTTGTACCAAAAGGGATACAAAACTTGTTAACGATACCCAACAGTCGATTGTTGTTGTCGTTGAGCCCCTTCTTGTTGCTCCTTGAACTGCTTGCCGGATCGGTCTTCACCCAAGACCCTTCCGAATTGAGCGCAAATCAGCTGACCCTTCCGGATTGAGCGCAATTTATCATTAACGTGCTTAAATGCTCAAATAACCCTACAGTACAAGCCTCACAAACGGGCTACAAAATTGATCGTAACGATCCTGACTGATATAAATGCCTGTAACAACAATATATCTATCAACAACAAACGGGGGGGTTGAATCACATCTTGTCTGGGGGGATGATTTCTACTGATTTTTTACTTTTTAACTGTTTTTGGTTTTTTCGGTTATTTTTTATGTTTTTTGTTTTTCTTGGGTACTATACTATTTTTTGTTTGGTTTTGCTGATATCTTTAAGTGTTTTTGGTCACAAACCACTCAGGGGATGAGGGGTTCATGATTCCCCCCACCCTTCCTGGTTCGTGAATTTTCGGTCTTAACTAGGTTAAAAAACTATTCACGGTAATCCGGAAGGCTTCCGCGTTCCGAACTACCCTTCCGCCCCGGCAGTTTAGGCCTATTAAGGGCGTTAATGTGAGCATCCGCTCGGCGCGGAGTGCTCGTTAACGGTTCCGCCGATCATGATGTTATGAAAGAATAACACCCAGGAGCGCCATAAAAACATACATGTAACATTCGCCCGGAAGATACATATCGACGGATAACAAAACTAAGTCTTAAGACGACTGGCTAGCGTCTAAACAGAGCTTTGCATGTTTTTCACCGTCTCTACCAAGCCAGTACTTTTCGGTGGTCTTTCTTACATCAGGCTGACAAAAACGTTACTGTTCTCCGGCTTCGACCAGAACGCTCAAATTAACTGAATTACATGCAAAATTAGTGAGCTCATGGCTGGGTCTCTGTATCCCCAGACCACGAGGTCACTCCTAAAAACAGGGCTGCTACTTATCATATTACTATTGTTTTTGTTCAGTAGATAAAAATCATCATCTCCATCGAAGATGGATCAACCCTTTCCCCCCAACTCCTAGCACCTCATCCTTGTCAAAACTAATCAAAATATCAGTTAAATTCAAGTCAGGACATGACAGGATGCTAAAATTCAATACAAGTTCATAAAAGTTCCCGTCCCGAGACCCTTCCGGATTCTTGAATCCGGCGAATCAAGCTCCTTAACCTCAGGTTCACGCTAACTCGGAGGGCTGGTTTTTACCCTTCACCGTTGTTCGCAACGGCCTTGCAACTATTGTAACAGCACAATAGTTGCAACTCGGAACGTCCTCTGCTGTTCGGTAGTTCGTTGTTGTTTTTTAGTCTCGATTTTCGTACTGTTCGTAATCGCAGATAAAGTTGTTCTGTTTCTTTCTGCTATTTTAGCCAAAATGGCCGTTTTAACATTTCTCAGAAATGTTACGTCATCACTTCGAAAATTTAAAATTTAGAATTCCAGAATCTTCTAGCCTTCACCGTTTGGCCAATCATTCAAATAACGTCCTTATCCGTTCTAAATCGCCAATCCGGAAGGTTCACTGCTAAAATCCTGAATTCTACAGAGACTGCATTTTGGCCATTCTGGTCGAATGTCACACGGTCTCGGTTATTTTGCGTAGCAAGGCCTGGTCAGATTTGCGGATAATTTCACGAATAGGTTCAATTTCGTCAATAATACCAAAAAATCGTGCTTTGTTCTGAACTCGGTCTATTTGATCTAGTAAATATGAATAAGTACCACCCCAAACAGATGCGCAGTAAGATAGTCGAGATATCACCAAAGAATTATAAAGTAATTTCAGCTCTTCCGCTGTATAGTTCAGACGTTTGAGGCGCAACAAAAGATATAAACATGAGACTGACGCTTTGCAGATAGCAGTAATGTGCTCCTTGAACGACAGATTTTCGTCAAATATGACTCCGAGTATCTTTCGCGACGTCACACGTTCAACTCCAGGAATAGTTCTAGGTTGTTGACCTTTTTTAAACGATAACAGAACCTCTTTTGTTTTACCGTCAATCAGCGTCAAGTTTTTGGAGTTAAACTGGACTTCGAGTGCATTAATAACGTCACTGGCATAGTCATGTTCACCTATGCGACCTCCGACAACTGGGGTAAAATCGTCAGCGAACTTAGTGAGTCTACACCGTCTTTCAGGAATGTCAGTTGTGACTGATATGTCATTTGTACCACTGTTGAAAAGCGGTGGTCCGTTTACCTTTCCTTGCGGAACGCCTTGACTGGTAGTTAGTTCACGAGATAGTTGATCGTTTACAAGAGTCGAATGAACGCGACCAGAAAGAAAACTGTTGTATCAGTTTATAAGAAAGGGGTTATAATGAGACTTACGAAGTCCATCAATAATAGCACGATGAGAAATAGAGTCGAACGCTTTGCTTAAATCAAGAGTGATGATTCGAACGTAGTCATTTTCTGAACGGATGTAGTACAAATCGTTTAGTAGCTTGATAAGCGCGCACGTAGTTGAGGAACCTTTTCGGAAACCGAACTGATCGTTCGAGAGGGTTGAGTGATATCGCTCAGATACAAAGCTGTCAAAGACAATTCGCTCAAACACCCGAGCAATAATAGTAATCAGACAAATAGGCCGCAGATCAGAAAACTTAGATGGATGGGGGCACTTCGGAATAGGCTTTATGCAACCAACTTTCCAAGTTTCAGGAAAGACCGAACTTGATAAAGACATATTAAAAATGTGCGTCAAGGGCTCTGCTAGACTATGGGCGTTTTCACGTTATAACCAATACGGCAGACCGTCAGGGCCAACAGTAGTTTTTTTCAACTTTGATATGTAATTAAACACCTGGCGTACATGAACAACAGGAAGTTGGTAGCCATGTGTGTCATAGATTTGAGGCCGCGTGTTTACGAGATTAGTGCTAATATGATTATAATGAGAATTCAGTTCATTTGCGTCGAAGTGGTTTTCAATGACGGGTTGTTCACGTTTCACATAATAGTTGACTTCCTTCCACCAAGATTTGCTTCCCTTTTGTTTGTTCCGAGAGTTATTGGAAAAAATCTGGCGGCGAATTTCTGAAGCAACCGCTAAAGCATCATTAAATCGCCTTTTCTTGAATAGCTTGTTTTTCTTTTTAAGCAAAAGCTTTACAACTGATGTGAGAAATGGTGGTTCAGTGTTTCTTAGAGAAACCCGACGCAAGGGACAGAAATGGTTAAAATACGAGGTGAGGACATGGCTCAATTCTGAAACCGCCTGATTGACCTCATTTGTGTGCAGAATTTGAGAAAAGTCACATTGATCCAATGCAAGATTACAAGGTCGTTTAAATTGAACACTTTGGTCTCGGAAAACTATTTTCCTGCGTGAATGCTTAGATTTGGCGATCTTTGCAATAATTCTCAGGTGGTCACTTGATATTGTAAGAGGAAACATTTTGCAGCATTGGAATATACTCGGGTCATCGCATAGAAACTTTGTCAAGATTTCGTGCTCCGCGCGTTGGGTCGGTGTTAACAAGATGCCAATTGCAATGAGTCGAAATATGGCCTGTGTCGAGGGAATTCAGGTCACCACACACGACAACGCAACCGTAGGCTGTGTTTTGCATGATGTTCTCAACCGTGGAAATAATATGTTCGGAGACTGCTTCCCCATTACAGGCGTCTGGAGGGAAGTAAAGTAAGCAGAGTAAAACACGAGGACTTATGAAGAAGTCAAGCCACAAAATTTCAAACAGATCGGAACCGAGAGGATGTAGCTGTGCGTACGACAGGTTGTGCCTAATAAATGCACATACTCCGCCTCCAGTTTGCTTATTGGAATTCTTATGGCTTCGATCATGTCTTTCAAGGTGGTAACCAGGCAGCATGAAGGAATAATCAACATTAACACCCAACCAGCTTTCGCAAACAAGACAGATGTCAACATTTTGGTCTAGCATGTCTGTATGTAAATGTATCAGGGCGTTTGGTTTTATGAGGGATCTGGCATTAATAAGCAACATAGTGACAAATTTGGCTTGTAGTCAATCCAATTTATGTTCCTGTCCGTTTATAAACAGTTTTAAACTACGGATTTTTGCGTTTTCCTTTGCGACCTGACCAGACTGAATAAGTTCGTATCGGCATTTCAGCAAACTCTTTTCTAGCTCAAGTTCAATTTTCGTTAGTTCACGGGAGATAAAGACGTTTCAGAAGAATCCTTCAGCTTATGTGTACTTGCCAGAACCTTTCGGTACTGCCAGTAGTTCGGTAGCTTGACTTGGTGTTCTTGGTCTTGCAACATTTTCTTTTTTCTTCCCAGTACGGTAGAGATCCGCAACGCTAGCTTCTTCTCCGCATAGATCATTCAAAATTGTGCGTACCTTGGCCATATCAGACTCCATGTTGTCAGATGAGAGTTCGTGATCCGGTTCTTTTAAATTCTGTATCCGTATGCCGTTGAAGCAACTGGGATCTGGTGGTTGAGGTTTCTGGGGACGGGTATCGGAACCACTGAGAACACTGGGGGGCTTGTCCACTACTTGGACTACGCGTTCAAATTTTTGTTCAATGAGTTTGAGTCTCTTATCGGTCTCTTCCCAGGCAATGGCGGGTTTATCAATTGGTCTGCTCAAGCAAATATCACACATGTACACAAAATTATCTGATGTTGAAATATACTTGAAGACTTCCCTGGGAATTTTCGCGCAGTCTGCATGTGTCCTTTTTGAGCACCGGTCGCACTCGATCCAGTCATCCCCATCGGTTCTGCTGCATTTGAGACATTCTTCTTCGTCTGCTCTGATGTCGGTCGTTGATTTAGTCCTCGTATTCTTCCGGTTTTTCTTTCCGGCTGCAGGCATGTTGTGAGTTGGGAGAGTCAGGTTCAGTCCTCGCTCATATACACATGAAACTATATGGCCTGTTAAAGCCATGTTTAGAAACAAAAACAGAAAATGCCAAGAAAATAGAATGTTGTACCCCGCGGTAACAAAGCTGAAAATATCTCGTCAGAAACCTTGTCAAAAGACGAAAAAAATCAACAAGACTTCAAACTTCTGAAAAGTTAATAAGTCCAACTCACACTGAAAACACTTTATGTAACATTCGCACGTAAGTACAAACCGACGGAAAATGACTTATGTAACATTCGCCCGGAATTACATATCGACGGAAAATGAAGCTAGGTTCTAAGACGACTGGCCAACGTCTAAACAGAGCTCTACATGCTTTTCACGTCTCTACCAAAGCCAGTTCTTTTGGTGGTCTTTCTAGCATCGGGTCGACAAAAACGACACTGTTCTCCGGCTTCGACCAGAACGCTCACATTAACTTAATTACATGCAAAATTAGTGAGCTCATGGCTGGGTCTCAGTATCCCCAGACCACGAGGTCACTCCTAAAATAGGGCCACAACTACTTATTATATTACTATTGTTTTTGTTCAATAGATAAAAATCATCATCTCCATCGAAGATGGATCAACCCTTTCCCTTAACTCCTAGCTTCTCATCGTCAGAAAACGAATCCAGATGTTAATTAAATTCAATTCAGGAAATAATTGGGAAGCTAAAAAATTATATAAATTGATTTCAGTTCAAGTCCCGAGACTACTCCGGATTCCTGAATCAGGGGAAATAACACCCTTATCTTCTTTCCGGAAGTGTAACATTCGCCCGAAAGATACATATCGACGGAAAATAAAGCTAGGTTCTGAGACGACTGGCCAACGTCTAAACAGAGCTCTACATGCTTTTCACCGTCTCTACCAAGCCAGTTATTTTGGTGGTCTTTTCAACATCGGGTCGACAAAAACGTTACTGTTCTCCGGCTTCGACCAGAGCGCTCAAATTAACTTAATTACATGCAGAAATAGTGAGCTCATGGCTGGGTCTCAGTATCCCCAGACCACGAGGTCACTCCTAAAATCAGGGCTACTACTATTTTTTGAATTATTATTGTTTTTGCTCAGTAGATAAAAATCATCATCTCTATCGAAGATGGATCAACCCTTCCCCCCAACTCCTAGCTTCTCATCCTTGTGACATTCGACCAGAATGGACAAAAATGCAGACGCAGCAATTTCGAGTTTTAGCAGCGAACCTTCCGAATTGGCGGTTTTGAAGGAATAAGAGCGTTATTCGAACGATTGGACAAATCGTGAAGGCTGAAGAATTCCGAAATTCCTAAATTTTAAAAATTCGAATTGATGACGTAACAATTCTATGAGACGTCAAAAACGGCCATTTTAGAGAAAAAACTGAAATAAACACAACAACATTAGTTGCGATAGCGATAACGACGATAATTGTGATTGGAAAATAACAACAAATTGCAGAAGTAGCAGAGACCGTTCCGAGTTGCAACTATTGTGTCGCTACAATAGTTGCAAGGCCGTTGCGAACAACGGTGAAGGGTGGAAGACAGCCTTCCGGAAGGAGAATAAGAGTCTTCTTATAAAAACTTTTTACTTTCCCTATCATGTCCTGAATTGAATTTTATTAACATCTGAATTCATTCTGCTAAGATGAGAAGCTAGGAGTTGGGGGAAAGGGTTGATCCATCTTCGATGGAGATGATGATTTTTATCTACTGAACAAAAACAATAATAATTCAATAAATAGTAATAGCCCTGATTTTAGGAGTGACCTCGTGGTCTGGGGATACTGAGAACCAGCCATGAGCTCACTATTTCTGCATGTAATCTAGTTAATTTGAGTGTTTTGACCGAAGCCGAAAGCAGTAACGTTTTTGTCGAGCCGATGTTAGAAAGACCACCGAAAGTACTGGCTTGATAGAGACGGTGAAACGCATGTAGAGCTCTGTTAAGACGTTGGCCAGTCGTCTTAGAACCTAGCTTTTTTTCCGTCGATATGTATCTTCCGGGCGAATGTTACATAGATGTTTTTATGGCGCTCCTGGGTGTTATTCTTTTTTAACATCATGACCGGCGGAACCGTTAACGAGAACTCCGCGCCGAGCGGATGCTCACATTAACGCCCTTAATAGGCCTAAACCGCCGGGGCGAAAGGGTAGTTCGGAACGCGGAAGCCTTCCGGATTACCGTGAATAGCTTTTTAACCTAGTTAAGACCGAAAATTCACGAATCAGGAAGAGTGGGGGGATCGGCCAACCCCTCGTTCCCTGAGAGGTTTGTGACCAAAAACACTTAAAGATATATATAAAACCAAACAAAAAGTAGTATAGTACACAAGAAAAACAAAAAAGATTAAAAAAATAACCGAAAAAACCAAAAACAGTAAAAAAAAAAGTAAAAAAAATCAGTTGAAATCATCCCCCCAGACAAGATGTGATCCGACCCTCCCGTTTGTTGTTGATAGATATATTGTTATTACAGGCATTTAAATCAGTCAGGATCGTTACGATCAAATTTGTGGCCCGTTTGTGAGGCTTGTAATGTAGGGTTGTTTGAGTATTTAAGCACGCTAATGCTAATTTGCGCTCAATCCGGAAGGGTCTGCTGATTTGCGCTCAATCCGGAGGAGTCTTGGGAGAAGACTGATCCGGCAAGCAGTACAAGGAACAACAAGAAGGGGCTCAACGACAACAACAATCGACTGTTGGGTATCGTTACCAAGTTTTGTATCCCTTTTGGTACAAAAACTAAGATAGTAATCTATGGGGGGCTCGACAGTGCTGCACTGTAGTGACCCTTCACCGAACCGCGAATATCTGAGTTAAGCACCTTAATTCGGATATTAAACAAACCCGGAGGGTTATAGTATTACTAATATTATTACTTATATAGCCTATATTAATACTCCTATATCGTTTTTCAGTGAAAAACACAGAAAGCAGACCGGTTTTTAGGGTCAAAACAGCGATATTTTGATCCCCCCCACAAATCGCGATTTTTGAGATATCGATAATTTTTGAAACGGAAAAAGACGCTAAATTAGTGTGTTACATTGTAACTGCACTACTATAATAGATAGAACCGGTTAAGTTTGTTCGGAAGTGGTTGGAACTATTTTGGAACCAAAAACCGAATTTTCGTGATTTTTGAGAAAGTGGAACACTATAAATTCAAAAAATTTTTTGAAATTTTTGAGTTAGAACAGTAAAAAAAGTTGTTCGGACAACGTCCACTAGTGAATCTATAGATTCTAGAACCCGCATCCCGAAAGCCTTCCGGGTTGCAGAGAAATCGAACGTGTTTGATTTGGTGGATTCATCAATCCGGAGCGGTCTAGGTAGCATAGTTTTTCGCAAATTTTTTTAACTAAAGCGTTTTAGATCGGGTCTTTTGCATTGAACTAGAAGAGTATAGGCCTTCTGAGCTAGAATCAATAAGTTTTAGGTCGAAAAGAACAGAATTGCGGAAAAAGTTAGGCGGATCCTATAAGAGAGAAATTTCTTGACTTTAGAAAAAAGACGTTTTGGTTAATAACTTTGGAACTACTGGGCAGATCCAATTGATCCTAGTACAAATAGATCAGAAATTAGCTGAGCTTACTGATAGGGACAAAAGTTTTTCGAAAAAGTAAGCGTGAAAGTTTTTTGAGATTGTTTTTAGCAAATTCACCAATTTCGGAGGGTAGACCCTTCACGTTTTATAAATTTTTTTTAGAAAAGCCCTTACACCCCTACCAAAAGGTAATAGCAGTTGAATAAAGTAACTTTAGGCTGATCTAGACGAAAAGGAAAGGCTAAAGGCACAAGAAAACCTTAATCGAGCCGAAGTTGGGCTAGCGATAAGACCCTTCACCGTTAGCGTGAATTGTCAAATAAGAGGCTTAACTTCAATCCGGAAGGGTCTAGGAAAGCATTACATACCCTTCCTAGTTAATTTAAAAAGCATAATAGCATCGGAGAACGTATCCGGAGGGGTATAGGTTGAAAGAAGGAAATCTCCGAAAAGCTACTTTTAAAAAACCAGAGGGCTCCCAATCGGAGGGGTCCAGATTTTTTTTCAAATTCGGAGGGTCCCAATCCGGAGGGGTCTTGTTTTCACAAAACCGGAGGGGTCCCAATCCGGAGGGGTCTTATATTTGCTAACTCAGAGAGGTCCTAATCCGGAGGGGTCTAAATTTTGCCAATCCGGAGGGTCTCAATTTTGCCAATCCGGAAGGGTCTTATTTTTGCCAATCCGGAGGGGTATAAGTTGAAAGAAGGAAATCTCCGAAAAGCTACTTTTAAAAAACCAGAGGGCTCAAATCGGAGGGGTCCAGATTTTTTTTCAAATTCGGAGGGGTCCCAATCCGGAGGGGTCTTGTTTTCACAAAACCGGAGGGGTCCCAATCCGGAGGGGTCCTATATTTGCTAACTCAGAGAGGTCCTAATCCGGAGGGGTCTAAATTTTGCCAATCCGGAGGGGTCTCAATTTTGCCAATCCGGAAGGGTCCTATTTTTGCCAATCCAGAGGGGTATTATTTTATTGAGAGACTTAGGTAAGCAAAAGAAAGACTACAGTGAGAGGTAATAGGTTATTAGCAGACAGGCTAGGAATCAGTGACTGCACTGGTAACTTGCCTTTCAATAAAGACCAGGCCAAAACAAAACAGGTCCGAACTCGGATATTCGCGACAATATGTCTAAACTAGAAAGAGCGTAATTCATTGGTGTGGATTGAAACCCAATACGTTTTTGTGAAAAGTGACTGCCCTGAGGATTTTAGTAGGTCCAGCTCGGGCAGTCCGAAGGCAGATAGGTAACACAGTACTCGGTGGGTGCAATAGACTCCCACTTGAGAAAATTACTGCCTTCAAAGTTTTGTCTGTTTGGTGCAGCACCAAGCAGGGAAAGCTTTTTCTTTAAAAGACAAGTTCGACTATTGTACTGCGACTGACTAAAAGTACAAATACATTCATAGAAGTATCCTTATTCTGTTATTTGTTTGATTTTAAATCAACATAATTTCTGCTTGATTGGGTAGTGTACACTATCTTTTAAATTGACTGATATCATCATATTGTGCTAGTACTCAAATCTTACGACCGATAATCGGTTAGTGTGAATAAATTATATATAAGCTGTACTCTGATAACATACAGGGATTCGTGGTCACTATTTAATAGAATCGTCTGAAATTTATTGTGTTGTGTCATTTTTATTGATAATCAAACTATAAGGTCACTAGCAATCGAATTGAGTGTATAGGCAGAAAGAAGTGACAAATTGAGAATGAGTCTAGACAAGTCAAGGATACCTAAACGAGGTAATAGCTCTAGGAAATTCATACCTAAAAAGCAAAGAAAAACAATGACTGACCCTTTTGTGGATCGGATCAAACGAGCCCGGACCGACAAAGGGGAGACGGTTTCAGGCAGAATGGTTGAAACGAGGAGTCAGAAGTCCTCAGAAGAAGGAAAAGCTATGTTAGAAGTGGAGGTCCATACGGACCAGGCCATGAATGACAACCAGGAAGTACATGGACCGGAAGGGAGAGGCAGGAGGCTGGCGAGTGAATCTACTCCGGTAGAACAAGGCCATGATTTTGCCACTTCCACCGGGACATTGGACCGAGAGCAGATGTCGGAACTGTCCCACATCTCAACTGAAATAGTGGCAACTAGAAGATCTCCAACCGACAACACCATGATGGCAGGCTGGACTGAGAAACTAACAACGTCCTCATCGTTCTCAGAAAGAATGAGGAACACCTTAGGAAACATCACCATGGGAAAGGGCACAGGAAATGAAGGTGAATCCCAGGAGGAAGAAGAGGACGAAGAAGAGCAAGTGGATTTTGGGTCTCAAGTCAGCCTCAATAGTTCGACCCAGGAGAATGAGGCATACGTCGAAAGAGAGACTGGAACCATGGACAAATTTGGTGTGGTGAGAACGATAAGCAAAGAGGTAAACACACCGGGCCAGTCGAGAGGCTTCGCGATTATGACAAATTCAGAGCCGCGAACTGGGGAGAATAGAAACAAAGGGCTAGTCAACGCATTGGCGGATCCTGAAGTGGATAATGAAAAGACGTCGAGACAGAGAGTAAAAGCCCGAATCTCGACCAGCACGAAGCTACCTGGGACCGACAGGGTGATACTGCCACTAGTGACGCCACTCGCGGATAACGGGGCAGCATTAGAAGAAGCCTTGAAAAACATAGTGGGCAGTATAGGAGAACAAAACGAACAGATGTCCTTAAGAATGAGTGAACTAGAAAGAGCAGCTCACATTGAGAGAGAAAGTCTACGAGAAGAAATAAACCGCAATAGACAAGAAGTTGGTATTAAAAGAAAGAACGGACGAGCACTTAGCGAAGAACTTGTCGCGAATGAGAAGAGAAGCGGAACAGAGAGAGTTACGCTTAAGAGACGACATGGTGAAGTTGAGAATTCAGCAAGAGCAGTCTCTTGGGACTCTTGACACAAAGATAGATGCGATGATGGATAGGCGAACTCAGGCTATCATGGATAGGTTGGACGGGCTACTAGGCAGCAAGAGTGGACTAAAAGAAGGGGAACCAAACTCGGGAGGTCCCAGAAGGGAGCCGAAGGTGAACTTCAATGACCATCAAAGGAGGAGGACATATAGATCCACTAGAGGTAGGAGCAGTTCATCAGGCTATGCCACAAGGGATAATAGAACATGGGGCCCGAACAGTAGAGCAAAATCAACGGGGAACAGACAGACCTCTAACGAACGACCGACGCAAGGCACACATGCAACGGGGAGAAGTGATTCCAGGAACAGGAGTCATGCAAGCCCAAGGATGAGTCATGCGAGCCAAGGAAGAAACAATCCCGGCGATTCGGAAAGAAGGGATATACCAAATACAGAACCCTTATCAGGGGGCGATGATACTCAGGCGGGGCATTCAAGAGATTCCACAGCAATGGCCACAGCCTTTGAACCCCTAAACAGGTCTTTAGAGACATTCCTTACAAGGTTATCCAGAACCAATGAACACCTTAGGAAACATCACCATGGGAAAGGGCACAGGAAATGAAGGTGAATCCCAGGAGAAAGAAGAGGACGAAGAAGAGCAAGTGGATTTTGGGTCTCAAGTCAGCCTCAATAGTTCGACACAGGAGAATGAGGCATACGTCGAAAGAGAGACTGGAACCATGGACAAATTTGGTGTGGTGAGAACGATAAGCAAAGAGGTAAACACACCGGGCCAGTCGAGAGGCTTCGCGATTATGACAAATTCAGAGCCGCGAACTGGGTAGAATAGAAACAAAGGGCTAGGCAACGCATTGGCGGATCCTGAAGTGGATAATGAAAAGACGTCGAGACAGAGAGTAAAAGCCCGAATCTCGACCAGCACGAAGCTAACTGGGACCGACAGGGTGACACTGCCACTAGTGACGCCACTCGTGGATAACGGGGCAGCATTAGAAGAAGCCTTGAACAACATAGTGGGCAGTATAGGAGAACAAAACGAATAGATGTCCTTAAGAATGAGTGAACTAGAAAGAGCAGCTCACATTGAGAGAGAAAGTCTACGGGAAGAAATAAACCGCAATAGACAAGAAGTTGGTAGGAGCGAAAAACGCTTAAAAGAAAGAACGGACGAGCACTTAGCGAAGAACTTGTCGCGAATGACAAGAGAAGCGGAACAGAGAGATTTACGCTTAAGAGACGACATGGAGAAGTTGAGAATTCAGCAAGAGCAGTCTCTTGGGACTCTTGACACAAAGATAGATGCGATGATGGATAGGCGAACTCAGGCTATCATGGATAGGTTGGACGGGCTACTAGGCAGCAAGAGTGGACTAAAAGAAGGGGAACCAAACTCGGGAGGTCCCAGAAGGGAGCCGAAGGTGAACTTCAATGACCATCAAAGGAGGAGGACATATAGATCCACTAGAGGTAGGAGCAGTTCATCAGGCTATGCCACAAGGGATAATAGAACATGGGGCCCGAACAGTAGAGCAAGTTCAACGGGGAACAGACAGACCTCTAACGAACGACCGACGCAAGGCACACATGCAACGGGGAGAAGTGATTCCAGGAACAGGAGTCATGCAAGCCCAAGGATGAGTCATGCGAGCCAAGGAAGAAACAATCCCGGCGATTCGGATAGAAGGGATATACCAAATACAGAACCCTTATCAGGGGGCGATGATACTCAGGCGGGGCATTCAAGAGATGCCACAGCAATGGCCACAGCCTTTGACCCCCTAAACAGGTCTTTAGAGACATTCCTTACAAGGTTATCCAGAACCAATGAACGCAGTGAGAAGTCCAGAATCGTTTTTGAGAAAGCAAGATGCTACAAAAACGAATCTGATGGCTGCATTGATACCTGGATAGAGGTAATGAAACTGCATTTCGAGGAAGAAGACCTGTCAGAAAGATAAGAATGCAGTGCGCTTACCAGTAACTTGGAAGGAACGGTCCTGAACTGCGTGATGACCAAAAAGCAATACCAACAGGACACTGCTGAGAAAATCTTTGAAATCTTGTTAAATCTTTTTGGCTCAGGGGTGCAGGGGCACCAAGCAATGATGCGCTTCGAGAAACGGAGGCAACGAGAAGATGAAACGATAGACAAGTTTCTAGATGACTTGGAAATGCTGAGAAGACGCAGCCAACCGGATGAGTCGAACCGAAGGATGAACCTGGCAGTAGCCTCAAAATTCATCGATGGTGTGAAGAATGGTGAACTTCGAACAATGCTAGCAACGCATTACACACCACTATCAACCATTGCGCCAACACCAGAGGAGTTGAGGCTCAAGTCAAAAGAATATCTTTTGTTGAAACCTCCTTCGAGATCTGGATACTATAAGAACAATTATGGCAATTTTAACAACGGACCAGCAAACCAAGGGAACAACTGGTACAAACCGAGGGATGATATGGACAAGAGACGCTCTTGTGCCAATTGCAGTTCAACGGACCATCATGTGTCAGCATGCCCAACTTACAAACAAGGCATGAAGGAAATAGGCTTTAGCCTCGAGGACAAAGATGCGTCAGAAATTGACCATGAGGATTTCATGAGAGGAGTAATTGCAAAATTCGGCCCGAGGTGTTTCTTTTGCAACTTGGAAGGTCATTTTAAATCAGATTGTCCGCAATTCTGGGGTGCAGTGGCAGACATCAAGCATCCAAGGCATGAGGAAGCTTTATCAGGAGTGAAAGCCAGCAAGGCTCGCCTGTTGAGTGGAGCGGAGGCGCACAGAAAAGACAAACCGCAAGAGCTGGCGACGAAGAAAATGCAAGCAGTAACTGAAGAGACACGTGAGCCGGAACCAGTGACTGCGGCCGATGACTTCAAGATTGATTATAAAGCAGCCGCGAGGGATGCTCTAAATAGAGTGCAGCAGGAACTGGTGACGAAAGAGATCGAACAAAAAGTGAAACTCGAACTGGAGAATGAGAAACTACAGGAGCAACTGAATACCTTCGAAGCAAAGGAGTTCGAGGAGACTAAAGCACCAAGCAGTTTGAGCATGAAACTTATTGTGATCTCCGGTCAGAGGTTCGGCATGGTGCCACAAGGAAGTAAGATATAGTCGATAATCTCAGTGGCTGGACACCAGGTAATCAGAAATCTGAGTGAACCATCCGAATTCACTTTGATGCATTTGGACACATATGCAGATTATCTGAGGCAGGTGGAGCCACGCACTGAGTCGAGAGCTGTGCGAGCACTACTAACAACGGGTGGCCCTCGCACAAAGAAACTTCATGGACGCTACCTGGAGGTCTATGGGCCGTATCAAGTGAGGCTGAACGTGGATGGGATCAGTATCTACACTAGGACTTATGTAACAACAGACAGTGACCAGATAGGGCAGATCTATTTGGGTGAGGAGGAACTCAAAGTCCGCAGGATAGGCCATGACGCCATGATGGAACAAGATGCAGTACACATTGGGTATGAAGCAGATGTGACTGCACATCTGCTCGACACCAACGGAAAGGAAATCGGAGTCACAGGGCTTCTGGACACAGGAGCGGCAGTGAGTGTGATGCCGATAAAGATTTGGGAAAGAATGGGCTTCACGAGGGAATATCTAATTCCGACGAATCTCCGACTGGCTGCAGCCAATCGAGGAGCAATTTACGTAGCCGGAAGAACACCAATAACGGTCCTCCACATGGGAGGACGGGATCTTTGGATGAGCTTACTGGTGGTAGAGAATTTGATCGACGCCGACCAATTCATCTTGGGCAGAGATTTCGTCAGGAATTTTGACGTGATGATTGACTTGAACAACGGTCTGATACGGATTAGAAACCCGAACCGGAAGCATGTTAAGAAACCGATTAATAGGATAATAACAGACAAAAACAAGGTACCAATTTTTTTAGATAGAAAAGTGAAACTACAGCCAGGACAGGCTGTGGTGGCAATTTTTAGAATGAGAAATTTAAATTCGTTAAGCGATAGTAAACAGGTTTGTTTGGTACCGAGTCCAAATAGTCAGGTTTCGGTGATTTTAGGCCGGAACTTCTCGGTAACGCGAAACGGACTGTGTGTCAGTGTGTTATTGAACACACTGGACACCACGGTTTCAATCCAGCGTGGAAAAAAGCTTGGTTACGCTTTGCAGATGAGGACCGACTATGAGGAGACACAAAACTTGAAGAAACATAGTGTGAAAGACTGTCCTTATCATGCCAATAACGATAAAATTTTGAAGAGGATTAATGAATTAAAATCTATTCATAAATTGTTTTCAATGAAATCCGAAACAGACGACGGCTTATCGAGCTGCTCGAATTTTCCGGAACGCCCCTCGTCATATGAACTAGAATCTGACAAACCGGTTTTGCCAGAGATAGAACATTTAAAAGGGAAAATAGGTGAGGGAGATTTCGAAAAATTGCGGGACCTCTCAAATCGGAACGCAGATGTATTTTCAAATCATAAGGCGGATATCGGTTGCTGTACTTTCGTCGAACACGAAATCGAACTTGAAGAGGGCGCCGTTCCCCATAGGGAAGGCACAAGACGAATGACGCCACACAAGTCGGAAGCGTGCCGAGCGGAAATAGAAATGTTGCTTGAATACGACATGATAGAACCCTCGAAATCGCCATGGGCTTGCGGGGTAGTAATGGCGAAAAAGAAAGGGGGCAGCTTAGGTTTTGTTGCGACTTTCGTTACTTGAACGCGGTAACGATAAAAGATGCGTACCCGATACCGCGAATAGACGAGAGCCTCTCTAAGCTTGGTGATGCCAAGTTCTTCACCACATTGGACATGGGTTCTGCCTTCTGGCAGGTCCCTCTGCGGAAGAAGGATAGAGAGAAAACCGGATTCGCGTGCGAATTAGGGTTGTACCAGTGGAAGAGGATGCCCTTCGGCTTGTGCAACGCAACGGCCACTTTTCAAAGACTGATGGCTCAGGCTTTGACCAGAGTGACAAAGAAGTACGGGAACCTTGTGATGTGTTACGTGGACGACGTGGTCATAGCGACACCAACCCTGGAAGACCATATTGATCGGCTCGATGAGGTCTTTGGATGCATGAAAAGAGCAGGCTTGAAGTGCAAACCATCGAAATGTGAAATCCTTAGGGATTCAATCAAGTACCTGGGAAGAATGGTGGACAGGCATGGTGTGAGGCCGGACCCGGAAGCAGTAGAAGCAGTGTTGACATGGAAGTCTCCCAGGACGGACACACAGCTCCTGAGCTTCCTAGGGTATGCCAACTACTACCGGGAGTTCATAAAAGGATATACGGACAAAGTGTATCCAATTCAGAAGCTGATGCGCAACAAAGGGAAAAAGTTCGAATGGAACGATGAAGCACAAGTTGCCTTCGAGAACATAAAGCGGGAACTGTGCGAAGCGCCAGTGCTAGGCATGCCTACAGAAAAGGGCATGTATGTTCTTGACACAGACGCATCGGTAGTAGCCATCTCAGGAATATTGCATCAGGAGCAACAATGGAGTGGAAGAACGGTTCTCCGTCCCGTTGCATACGGCATCAAGGTCTTGAGTGACACTGAGATGAAATATGGCGCACCAAAAGCAGAAATGTTTGCAGTAGTCACATTTGTGGAAAAATACCGCGCATACTTGGGGAGCGCTTCCTTTAAGTTACGCGTAGACAACAGAGCGTTATCCTGGTTGAAGACCTACTCGATGGATGGAGACCTACTCGAGAAGTGACTAGAGATGACCCCGAGTGGACATCAGCCGTGGCATCACTGACAGTCAGTGAGAAGGTGAAGATCATGCCGTCCAGACGACAACACAAAGAGAACAAGAGGGATTGTAGGACAATAGTTCAGCAACTAGTATCCTCAATACCACACGAGGTTTCAACCAGTACTTCTTACGGACGGAAAGAACAGGGGAGCAGTACGCGAAGGAAAACCGTTACCTTTGTGGACCAGGATAAAGAAAGTGAGAAGGTAGAACAAAACCTGCTGCAAGATTGTTTGTACGAGGAGACGAATGATGAGAGGAGCCAGCGATTACAAAATCAACACCCGGGACAAGAAAGTTTGTCCGGGGAGTCTGAGATAGATGAAAAAGTTCCTGATGAGAAACAGGACCTGGGAAACAAGGTTTTGTCCGGGGAGTTCAGATGGATGCGAAGAAGGCACAGACATGATCTGGAGGAGCGTGCAGACTCCATCACAACCTCTTCAACAGATGACAATTCCCGAAACTCAGGAATTGATACCTATTCAGACAGGAACTCAAGCTCGGGATCAGAACTGTCCGAACTAGCGATCCACACACTACTAGTGGAAACTCGTGCAAGGGATCTGAACAGAGAGGTGTACCAGGATCCTGAGCGTGATCGCTACCTTATACCAAGCGAAAGATTCTTTGACAACGCAGCGGATGGTTTGGAGACAATAGCGGTACCGAAACGTTCGATAAGTCTGTTGCCACAAAAAGAGGTAGTCAAGACTCATCTTCAGCCGTTTAAGCAAGAAACACAGCCGCTGGCGAAGATTTGGTGCGTTAAGATGGAAGAAGATACACACCAGCCCAATGAGCTGAATAGTCAGATGAGGGTCAAGAAGACGTACTTGAAGGCGAGATACAGACTCTCGGATCTTCTAAGGGCGCAGAGAAATGATCGCATGACAAGCAACCTGAAAAAAGGGATCGAGAATGGTTCTCCGGATCAAGGGGACCTCGAGGAAGACAGTTATCGTATCCTGAGACAGTACTTCATGCAGAACAAGGACGGGATTGTGGCTTGCAAATGAAGAGAAGAAGACAGAGTCCTATACAAGTATAACGCGATAGTGTTGCCGCAACTCTATCAGACAGAACTATTATTCAGGTCGCATGATCAGATGGGCCATCAGGGGATCGACAAAGTATATCAGATGATCCTGAAGCGCTTTGAGTGGCCTGGGATGAAAAAGGCATGCGAGAAATGGGTAACAGCATGTCTGTCATGCCAACAGGTCAAGGATTCAAGGAAGTTGCGATTTCCTTTACAATCGATCGAGTCGTCTGAATTTAACGAGGTGGTGCAGATAGATCACCAAAAGATATGCATGACAGACAGTGGTTATAATCAGGTACTGCTCATGATAGATCATTTCACGAAGTATGCAGAGGCCGTGCCCTGCATAACTGCCTCGGCGGAAGAGACATGCGACCACCTGATCAATACGTGGATAGCGAGACATGGTTGTCCGATGACGTTTCAATCGGATAATGGAACAGCTTTCGTAGGAGAGCTTACGAAAGAGCTTATGAGACGCTCACAGGTTGCTTAGGCTCACTCCACGACATACCACCCCCAGACGAATGGCTTAGTGTAACGACAGAATAGGACGTTAGTGTCGATGCTGAGAGTATATTGTTCCAGGTACATGATCGATTGGGACAGATACTTTCCACAGGTGATGGGAGCCTATAATTGCACGCAACACTCCACCACTGGAGTTACTCCACACATGATGCTAACTGGACACGAGAAGTCTTTACCCTTAACCTTTTTCTATCCAGAGTATGAGGGAAAGAAAACGTCTCCACAGGTCTACGTGAGGGATGTGATCAGACGTCAACAGGAGTTGAACGATTTATGTAGACGAAATACTCACCAAGCACAGGCAACGCAGAGGAAAAAATTCGACAAGAAAGTAGCTGGTGCAAAGCTTACTCGGTGGGAGATTACGTATGGGTATTTCAGACCGTTATACCACCGAAAGGAACGAAAAAGCTCCTAAAAAAGTGGAGGGGACACTTCATGATTACGGAAGTGCATCAAGAGGGACGCTTTTACAGACTGAGTACTGGCCGAGCTGCTCATTACGAAAACATTAAGCCACACAATCCATCGACTGAAGACTGGTGTATACCTGCAGACATGGAAGAAGGGGATTATCTAATGATGGATCCTGCTTGTGAGGTCAACGAGAAGGGCACCAGGGAGAAGAACGATGGAAACAAAGTCGTGGAGGAAGGAACGAACACACTGCTGGATCTGGATCCAAACTAATTGATCGATGAGGACGATGAAACCTTACCCTACGCAGAGGAGGATTGGCAGGATCCCGAACAGATGGAGGTTCCCAGGATTTGGAACCGGATCTTCCGTTCACGATACAGACTCGTCAGACAAGATCCAAGAAGAAATATAACCCTTACGGTGACGATTTTGTAGTGGACAGATTTTGTGGTGGGTCTAGAGGAAATAACTGTGTCACAGTTTATTGACATAGTCGATGATCACGACGACGAGTGGGTCGATGATCGATCGAAACCCGAGGTAGAATTCGACGACGAGCAACAGCAGTCATATGAACAAGACTTGACGAATCTGCGTGTCTTGGAATGGCTGAACGAAATGACGTCGGACCCAAAGGAGATCAGTGTCACGATTCAAGATGTAGATAGTGAAAGCATGAAATACATAAAAACCGAAAGGGATTATACTTCCTGGGCTGCCCAGGAAGGGCAATTACTCATTCCTGCATCCAACCTCGATTTAATATCCGGTATGCAATTAACGGGGACATCGATGGATATTTTTGTCCGGGGAGTGGGGGCAGAACTTAACCACACTTGAAAAATTATTGATAAAAAAATTAAGAATAACAAGAGAGACAGGTGATCTAGAAGCAGAAACAGGCGAAGAACCTGAGAAACCTGACATAGGGAGGGTAGTTGAGTCATAATTTAACTTACCAAATGAATATTCAAGTAGCATAATACTAACAGACAGTGATTTCATACTCACAAATAGAACATGTGCAATAGAAATCACAGCAGACATGAGTTTTAGGACAGCGTTAGCGGCAAATTTTAAGAGAGAATATAAAAACATAGAGTTCCTATGGAAGCAAAGACCAGGGATAGGGGGCGCAGCGGCCTTACCTCCTGCGGCGTCACAGATACCGGGAAAATACCTATACTTCTTGGTGACGAGGGCGACGGAGAAGCAGCTCGTGGACCCAGAGAACCTAGTCTTATCCTTGACGAGGTTGAGGGACTTCCTCGTGGAAATGGACGTGAAGGAGCTTTCGCTTCCAGTGTACGACCCGAACAGAGGAAGACTGCACCCTCGAGAACTGTACGCGCTGGTACACGTGATATTCTCTGATACTAATATACAAGTATATTTACATAAGAAATATTACTTAAGTATAGGCTGAGTGACGGGTGTGAGGGTGTTAGGCTAAATACTAAGTTGTATGTAATGTGTGATATGTGTGTTATGTTATGTTATGTTATGTGTTATGTTATTAAGCTCTTGGGTAAGAAGGAGTTAGTGACCATGAACAACTGAATGACGATCTTAGGAATAGATCCAAAGTTTGGACTGTCCAATCTTAGGTCGAATTCCAAAATTTTAGAGACCGATTGATTTTAATAAATTTTAGGATAAAAATCTCTTTATCTGACTGTTTTTAAGTAAATTTTAACGAGAAATTAAGGTGAAACTGACAAATGTGATATTCGTGACTTCTTTTTTAGATCCTGATTGATCATTTAATTGCTCACTTGAGTCAAAACCTTGAAATCAAATCGAATCTGAAGTACAGTATGGAGAATTTCAACTTGGATGAATTGATGGACCTGGCAGAGGCATAGGTAGGACCGATGATAGATGCGATCTATCGTCGGCTGATGGATCGAGACTTCGCTATGGAGGACCCAGAGGTAGTCATGTTGCTGACCGCCCTGATCAACATCTTGGGGCATGACAACCGTGGGGACCGCCCCACGGAAGTCCTATCGATGGCAGCATATGGAGAGAGGTGAGTACTAGACCACCCGAACATGAGAGTGATGAGGTGGAGAAACGGGGCTCTCTCAGGGAGTGAATTGGCGAATGAGCCTGGATTGGGAAGTTCTAGGACTTACCAACCAGGTGAAATGCCTATGCCCTCCAAGCCCAAACCTGGGCTGACGAGAATGCATCAGGAGATGAACAGCGAGGCTGCCTCGTCTGGTTCACCACTGAGAGCAGCTGTGCCACCAAAGAGGGCGAAAGTAGAACAGAAGGTTCAGACGAACCAAACCATGCAAGATCTGGATGGGATAAAGGACGAACTGGAAAGAACGAAAAGGGAGCTGGACGAGGTGACTAAGACCATGCTCATTGCGGAGGACGACAGAGACATGTGAAAGAGATTGTTCGAAGACTGCAACAAAAATCAGGGTGAAGAAATTGAGCGCTTGAGGCATGACTACAAGGAGCGATCGGAACGGAGGCGCTGACAACGGACGTAGAGAAGGTGATACCTGCAAGGAGTATTCCTCGTGGGCAGTCCCCGATGGAGCTCTTGACGCCTCGAGAAATGAGTCAGACAACGGAGTCACGGCTCCCGACAGCAACAGATCGAGTGACAACCCCGGACCCTAGTGACATTTTGGGTGACCCCGTCGTGGAACAAACGTTGAGGAAGCTGATAGAGACAGCTGGACGACTGGTCGCCAACAAGAATGCGCCAGGTTCCGGGGTGACTGCACCCTATGGAACGATCGACGACACGGGCATAGTACGACTCTCCCAGACCGTGATCAGATAGGGAATTAGCGACGTGACGCCACTAATGGGGAGCTCTAAGGCCCCAGAGAGAAGAATACAGAAGATGCCAGCGAAGAAAGTGTCACGTGTAATAGACGTACAAAAGAACAATCAATTGAGACATAACTTCACGGGAGTTCCGGAGACAGATCCGAGAGCTTGCTTCAATCGAGCGACTTGGAACCCGGCAGTAAACCTGCAACAACCGCCACTGGGGACATCACATCTGAGACTGGGAGACAGCTTGGTCAGAGTACTATCGAATTTGAGGACCTCATGGGTCACCACGGTGATGGCCTTCGGAGGCGCGACGATAGCCCAGTTATATCGGATGGTGGAACAAATGAATCCAGGGAGGATCCCCAATGTGATGATCCTGGTTGGAACGAATGACATCTCTAGAGGTTCAGATGAGCAGGAAGCACTATGGGAATCAATGATGGTGTGCTTGTTTACTACTCTCAGGCAGAAATTCAATTGCGCTGTACTGACTGTTTGCACTGTGCCAATGAAGACAAGGAGCTTGACAGCAGCAGGGAGAAGGCACAACGAAGGAGTCGTCAGGTGGAATAACATCCTGAGGAATCTCGCAAGTCGGAATGCCGGAAGAATGATCCTCACGGACATTGAACATGAGTTGAGAGCTATGGATCAAGCCAGGCTGACCACGGACGGCATCCACTTCGATAGTATAGAAGGACAGGCTTGGTTGAATCGAGTCTACCAAGAGCGGTTGGATGAGTTAGAAGCAGAACTCTTTGACACCGGAGTGCTGAAGGAGGAAGGAACATCGAATGACACGATGATTACCACCTTTGTGCCTCCTAGCCTGGAAACACGCTTGGGACGGTCCCGGCCGTCACGAACTACAGACAACAGAGCTCCAGCGAACCAGGTCAAAGGACAGACGTTCAGGATCGATTGGGAGAAGCGCCAGTGAGGAGGACCATTCATCCTAGGAGAAGAATAGGGCCAGTCAACACAATGGAAGAGGCAACTGGCACGTCCAGATCAGACACGGAGACGACAAGTACCAGTCGAGAGGAGAGACGCCCGGATAGAGGCTCATTGATGTGGTCAAGACCCATACCATCTCCCTGGCATGTGTACAAGGACGAACTAATGAAGCTGGATCTCCAGAGGGTGAGCTTCATCGAGGACGCCAGGAGGATGCTGAATGGAGCGAGGCTATCCGTCAGTAGACTGTACTCGATAACAGGCGTAGACTGGTTAATAGCCGCTGGCATAAATTTCAGCTCCAAGACGGCCTTGAGATTTGCTGACCTAGAGGGACTGCCCTCTAATAACACAATGGGACCAGTGAACGCAAGACCATTGCAGGACGTGAGGTTGAATCATGATGAAGGGAATCGAGAAGAGGGACCTGGAAGATTTTTGGTATCAAGGGCGCCGATCGGACAACATGTGAAGATGTTCAGGCAGTTGAGCTCACCCCCAGGTCATGTGAAAGATAGAATATACCCGAAACAAGTGAGTCAAGATGGTGACGTCCAAAGTTACGGCGGATTGAAAGCGATAAAGAAAGATGAGACCATCTTTGCCGCGTACGACAAAGCAGAAATGAGGAAGGCCAAGATTATGATAGTAGCGAATTCAGAGTTCGTGTACACTTCCAAGTCTCTGTTTTGGCCGGATGTCATAATGTTGGCAGCGGTCGACCTGGACCTACTGCAAGCCGTATCTCTGGAAATAGGGGTACAAAGACAGACGGACATGAATCCAGTCACGATCGTGTTTGCATCAATGTGGTCTTCCAGGGTCGGTGTTGCTATGACTACGTCATCAACGTAACACATCACAAGATTCCCGTACTTCTTTGTCACTCTGGTCAAAGCTTGAGCCATCAGTCTTTGAAAAGTGGCCGTTGCGTTGCACAAGCCGAGGGGCATCCTCTTCCACTGGTACAATCCCAACTCGCATGCGATTCCGGTCTTATCTCTATCCTTCTTACGCAAAAGGACCTGCCAGAAGGCAGAACCCAAGTCCAATGTGGTGAAAAACTTGGCATCACCAAGTTTAGAGAGGCTCGCGTCTATTCGCGGTATCGGGTACGCATCTCTTATTGTTACCGCGTTCAAGTAGCGAAAGTCACAAAAAAACCTAAGTTGCCCCCTTTCTTCTTCGCCATTACTACCCCGCAAGCACATGGCAATTTTGAGGGTTCTATCATGTCGTATTCGAGCAACATTTCTATTTCCGCTCTACACGCTTCCAATTTATGTGGCGTCATTCGTCTTGCGCCTTCCCTATGGGGAGCGGTGCCTTCCTCTAGTTCAATTTCGTGTTCGACGAAATTACAGCAACCGATATCCGACTTATGTTTTGAAAATACATCCGCGTTCCGATTTAAAACCTCCCGAAGTAATTCAAACACTCCCTCGCCTTTTTACCTTTTAAGTGTTCTATCTCTGGCAAAACCGGTTTGTCAGACTCTAGTTCAAATGACGAGGGGCGTTCCGGAAAATTCGAGCAGCTCGATAAGCCGTCTTCCGTGTCGGACTTCATTGAAAACAATTTATGAATAGATTTTAATTCATCAATCCTTTTTAAAATTTTATCTTTATTGGTATGATAAGGAAAGTCTTTCACACTATGTTTCTTCAAGTTTTGTCTCTTCTCATAGTCGGTCCTCATCGGCAAAGCGTAACCAAGTTTCTTTCCACGCTGGACTGAAACCGTGGTGTCCAGTGTGTTCAATAACACACTGACACACAGTCCGTTTCGAGTTACCGAGAAGCTCCGGCCTAAAATTGCTGAACTTTGACTGTTTGGATTCGGTACCAAACAAACCTGTTTACTATCACCTAACGAATTTAATTTTCTCATTCTAAAAATTGTTACTACTGCTTATCTCGGTTGTATCTTTACTTTTCTGTCTAAAAAAATTGGTACCTTGTTTTCGTCTGTTGTTATTCTATTAATTGGTTTCTTAACATACTTCCAATTCGGGTTCCTAATCCTTATTAGACCGTTGTTCAAGTCAATCATCACGTCAAAATTTCTCAAAAAATTTCTGCCCAAGATGAATTGGTCGGCGTCGTTCAAATTCTCTACCACCAGTAAGCTCATCCAAAGATCCCGTCCTCCCATGTGGAGGACCGTTATTGGTGTTCTTCCGGCTACGTAAATTGCTCCTCGATTGGCTGCAGCCAGTCGGAGATTCGTCGGAATTAGATATTCCCTCGTGAAGCCCATTCTTTCCCAAATCTTTATCGGCATCACACTCACTGCCGCTCCTGTGTCCAGAAGCCATGTGACTCCGATTTCCTTTCCGTTGGTGTCGAGCAGATGTGCAGTCACATCTGCTTCGCATCCAATGTGTACTGCGTCTAGCTCCATCATGGCGTCATGACCTATCCTGCGGAATTTGTTTTCCTCCTCGCCCAAATAGATATGTCCTATCTGGTAACTGTCTGTTGTTACATATGTCCTAGTGTAGATACTGATTCCATCTACGTTCAGCATCACATGATACGGTACATAGACTTCCACGTAGCGCCCGTGAAGCTTCTTTATGCGAGGGCCACCTGTTGTTAGTAGTGCTCGCACAGCTCTTGACTCAGAGCGTGGCTCCACCAGTCTCAGATAATCTCCATATGTGTCCAAATGCATCAAATTGAAACTGATGGTTCACTCAGATTTCTGATTACCTGGTGTCCTGCTACCGCAATTATTGACTGTATTTTGCTACCTTGTGGCACCATACCGAACCTCTCTCCGGAGATCACATTAGGTTTCATGCTCAAACTACTCGGTGCCTTTGTTTCTTCGACTTCTGTTGCCTCGAAGGTATTCAGCTTCTCCTGTAGTTTCTCATTTTCCAATTCGAGCTTCACTTTTTGCTCGATCTCTTTCGTTACCAGTTCCTGTTGCACTCTATTTAGAGCATCCCTCGCGGCTGCCCTATAGTCAATATTGAAGTCGTCCGCCGCAGTCACCGGTTCCTGTTCACATGTCTCTTCTGTCACAGCTTGCATCTTCTTCGTTGCCAGCTCTTGCGGTTTTTCTTTTCTGCACGCCTCCGCCTCACTCAATAGGCGGGCCTTGCTGGCTTTCACAGTCGATAAAGCTTCCTCGTGCCTCAGATGCTTGATGTCTGCTATAGCATCCCAAAATTGCCGACAGTCCGATTTAAAATGACCTTTCAGGTTGCAAAAGAAACACCTCGGGCCGAATTTTGCAATTACGTCTCTCATGAAATCTTCATGATCGACTTCTGACGCATTTTTGTCCTTGAGGCTAAAGCCAATAGCTTTCATGCCCTGTTTATAAGTTGGGCGTGCTGACACATGATGGTCCGTCGAACTGCAATATCTGTCTATATCTTCCCTCGGTTTATACCAGTTATTCCCTTGGTTTGCTGGTCCGTTGTTAAATTTGCCATAATTGTTCTTGTAATATCCAGATCTGGATGGAGGTTTCAGCAAAAGATATTCTTTTGACTTGAGCCTCAAATCCTCTGGTGTTGGCACATTGGTTGATAGTGGTGTGTATTGCGCTGCTAACATTGTTCGAAGTTCATCATTCTTCACACCATTGATGAATTTTGAGGCTACCGCCAGGTTCATCCTCTTTTTCGACTCGTCCGGTTGGCTACGCCTTCTAAGCATCTCCAAATCGTCTAGAAACTTGTCTATCGTCTCATCTTCTCGTTGCCTCCTTTTCTCGAAACGCATCATTGCCCGGTGTCCCTGCACCCCTGAGCCAAAACGATTTAAAAAGATTTCAAAGATTCCCGCTGATATTGCTTTTTGATCATCACACTGTTTAGGGCTGTCCCTTCCAAGTTACTGGTGAGTGCACTGCACTCCTGCCTTTCTGACAGGTCTTCTTCCTCAAAATGCAGTTTCATCACCTCTATCCAGGTGTCAATGCAGCCGTCAGATTCGTCTTTATAGCATCTTGGTTTCTTAAAGAATCTTCTGGACTTTTCACTGCGTTCATTGGTTCTGGATAATCTCGTCAGGAATGTCTCCAAAGACCTGTTTAGGGGGTCAAAGGCTGTGGCCATTGCTGTGGCATCTCTTGAATGCCCCGCCTGAGTATCATCGCCCCCTGATAAGGGTTCTGTATTTGGTATATCCCTTCTATCCGAATCGCCGGGATTGTGTCTTCCTTGGCTCGCATGACTCATCCTTGGGCTTGCATGACTCCTGTTCCTGGAATCACTTCTCCCCGTTGCAAGTGTGCCTTGCGTCGGTCGTTCGTTTGAAGTTTGTCTATTGCCAGTTGAACTTCCTCTGAAGTGTGGGCCCCATGTTCTATTATCCCCTGTGGCATAGCCTACTGAACTGCCCCTACCTCTAGTGGATCCATATGTCCTTCTCCTATTTTGTTGGCCAATTGAAGTTCACCCTCGGCTCCCTGCTGGGTCCTCTCGAGTTCGGTTCCCCATCTTTCGGTCCACTCCTGCTGCTTAGTAGCCCGTCCAACCTATCCATGATAGACTGAGTTCGCCTCTCTATCATCGCATCTACCTTTGTGTCAAGAATCCCAAGAGTCTGCTCTTGTTGACTTCTCAACTTCTCCATATCGTCTCTTAACCGTAACTCTCTTTGATCTGCTTCCCTTGTCATTCGCGACAAGTTCTTCGCCAAGTGCTCATCCGTTCTTTCCTTCAAGCGTTTTTCGCTTCTACCAACTTCTTGTCTATTGCGGTTTATTTCTTTCCGCATATTTTATCTCCCGACGTGGACTGCCCTTTCTAGTTCACTCATTCTTATGGACATCTGTTCATTCTGTTCTCCTATACTGCCCACTATGTTGGTCAAGGCTTCTTCAATTGACACTCCGTTGTCCACTAGTGGCGTCACAAAAGGCGGTGTCACCCTGTGGATGCCAGGTAGCTTGGTGCTGGTCGAGATTCGGGCTTTGATTCTCTGCCTCGACGTCTTCTCATTATCCACCTCTGGATCCGCCGGTGCGTTATTCAGCCCTGTGTTTCTACTCTCCCCAGTTCGCATTTCCGAATTCGTCATACTCACAAAGTCCCCTGACTGGCCTGACGTGTTTGTGGTTTTGCTTATTGTCCTCACTACACCAAATTGTTCCATGGTGCCAGTCCCTCTGTCGGTGTATGCTTCATGTTCCTGAGTCGAACTATTGAGGCTGACTCGAGATCCAAAGTCAACTCGCTCGTCATCGTCCTCTTCTTCCTCCTGGGATTCTCATTCATCGCCTGTACCCGCTCCCATGGTGAATGGAAAGATGTTTCCGAAAATGTTCTTCACTCTTTCTGAAAACGATGAGGACGTTGCCTGTTTCTCCGTCACGCCTGCCATCATGGTGTTGTCTGTGGGAGATCTTCTAGTTGCCACAATTTCAGTGGAGATGTCGGACAGTTCCGACATCTCCTCTCGGTCCAGTGTTCCGGTGGAAGTGGCAAAATCTTAGCCTTGTTCTACCGGAGTAGATTCAATCGCCAGCCTTCTGTTTCCTCTCCCCTCCGGTCCATGTATCTCACGGTTCTCATTCAGGGCCTGGTCCGGATGGACCTCCACATCTGACATTGTTTTTCGCTCTTCTGAAGACTTTTGACTCCTGTTCTCAACCATTCTGCCTGAAACCGTCTCCCCTTTGTCAGTCCGGATTCGTGTGATCCTTTTCACAAAAAAAGGTCTTTCATTGAATTTCTCTGTTTCTCCGATATAAATCTCTTTGGGCTATCACTCAGCTTAGATATCCCTGACTTATCTAGACTCATTTTTAATTTATCACTTCTAACTGCCTATACACTCAATTCGATTTCTAGTGTCCTTTTAATATGACTACTTATAACAATAACACAACACAATAATTTTCAAACGTTCCTATTAAATAGTGACCACGAATCCTTGTATGTTATCACAGTAGCGTGTATACAATTTATTCACAGTGATCGATTATTAGTTGTAAAAAGTGAAGCTAGCACAGTATGATGATATCAGTCTATTAAAAGATAGTGTTCTCACAACCCAATCAAGCACAAATATTATTGATTTAAAACCAGAAATAACAAAAATAAGAATATTTTCTATGAAAAACGTATGTGTTTTGTACTTTTGGTCGGTCGCAATTCAATAGTCGAACATTTTTCTAAAGAAAGAGCTTTCCCTGTTTGTTGCTGAACCAAACAGACTAAACTTGAAGGCAGTAATTTTCTCAAGTGGGCGCATATTGCACCCCCCGAGTCCTGTGTTACCTATCTGCCTTCGGACTGCCCGAGCTAGACCTACTAAAATCCTCAGGGCAATCACTTTTCTCAAAAACGTTTTGGATTTCAATCCACACCAATGAGTTACACACTCTTGTTCAATTTAGACTTAGTGTCGCGAATGTCCGAGCTTAGACCTGTTTTGTTTTGGCTTGGTTTTTTATAAAAGGCAAGTTACCAGTGCAGTCACTGGTTCCCAGCCTATCTCCTAATAACCTAATACCTTTGACTAATTTCTTTTCTGTTGTCTTCTTAAATCTTGACAAAACAAAACCCCTTGGATTGAAAAAAATAGGACCCCTCCGGATTGGCAAAATTGGCCTCTCCGGATTGGTAAAAACAGGACCCCTCCGGATTGGCAAAAATAGGACCCCTCCGGATTGGCAAAATTGGGACCCCTCTGGATTGGTAAAATTGGGACCCCTCTGGATTGGTAAAATTGAGACCCCTCTGGAATGGTGAAAATAGGACCCCTCCGGATTGGTAAAAATAGGACGCCTCGGGATTGGCAAAAATAGGACCCTTTCGGATTGGCAAAATTGGGACCCCTCCGGATTGGGACCTCTCCGAGTTTGTAGAAATAGCTTCTTGGAGGCTTTCTAATTTTTCACCCGATACCCTTACGGATGCGTTCTCCGATGCTTTTATGCTGTTTGAACTAACTAGGAAGGGTGTTTCGTCTTTCCCAAGACCCTTCCGGATTGTAGTTAAGCCTCTTATTTGACGATTCACCCTAACGCTGAAGGGTCTTATCGTTAGCCTAGTTTCGACTTGACTAGGATTTCCTGGTGCCCTTAGCCTTCCCTTTTCGTCTAGAGCAGCGTAAAATTGCCTTATTCAACCGTTACTACCCTTTGGTAGGGGTGTAAGGGCTTCCCAAAAAAATTTTATAAAACGTGAAGGGTCTACCTTCCCGAATTGGTGATTTTGCTAAAAACAATCCTAAAAAATTTTCACGCTCATTTTTTTGAGTAAATGATGTTTTAAATAGTAAGCTCAGCTACTTTCCGATCTAATGGTGTCACGATCAACTGGATCTGTCCACTAGTTCCAAAGTTATTAACCAAAGCGTCTTTTTTCTAATGTCAAAAAATTTCTCTCTTATAGGTTCCGCCTAACTTTTTTTCGCAATTTTGTTCTTTCTGATCTTAAAATTTTTGATCCGAGCTCAGAAGGGCTGTACTTTTCTATTTCAATGCAAAAAACCCGATCTAAAACGTTCTAGCTGAAAAAAATTGCCAAAAACTATGCTATTTCGACCCCTCCGGATTGATGAATCCACTAAATCAAACACGTTAAGTTCGATTTCTCAGTAACCCGGAAGATTATCGGCAGACGGGTTTCAAAACCTGTCGGTTCACTAGTCGATGTTGTCCGAACAACAATTTTTACTGTCTCAACTCAAAAATTTCAAAAATTTTTTTTCTTTATAGTGTTTCGTTTTTTCAAAAATCACTTAAATTCGGTTTTTGGTACCCAAATTGTTCCAACCACTTCTGAACTAAACTCAACCGGTTCTACCTATTATAATAGTACAGTTACAATGTACCTCACTAATTTAGCGCTTTTTTCCGTTTCAAAAAATTAGATATCTCAAAAATCGCGATTTTGGGGGGGGGGGGGGTCAAAATATCGCTATTTGGACCCTATAAACCGGTCCGCTTACTGTTTTTTTTTTACTGAAAAACGATATAGGAGTATTAATATAGACTGTAAAAATAATAATACTAGTAATACTATACCCCTCCGGGTTTGTTCAATATCCGAATTAGGGTGCTTAACTCGGAAATTCGCAGTTTGGTGAAGGGTCACTACAGTGCAGTACTGTCGCTCCTTGAACTGCTTGCCGGATCAGTCTTCTTCATTAATCCCGAGATCCTTCCGGATTGAGAGCAAATTAGCATTAACGTGCTTAAATACTCAAATAACCCTACAGTACAAGCACCACCAACGGGCCACAAAAATGATCGTAACGATCCTGACTGATATAAATGCCGGAACAACAATGTATCTAACAACAATAAACGGGAGGGTCGGATCACATCTCATCTGGGGGAATATTTCTAGTAATTTAAAAAAAAATTTTTTTTTTACTGTTTTTGGTTTATTCGGTTATTCTTTATGTTTTTCTGTTTTTCTTGGGTACTATACTACTTTTTTTTGGTTTCTTGTATATCTTTAAGTGTTTTTGGTCACGGTGCACTCAGGAAATGACGGGACCGCGAATCCCCCCAACCTTCCTGGTTCGTGTCTTAACTAGGTTAAAAAGCTATTCACGAGAATCCGGAAGGCTTCCGCGTTCCGAACTACCCCTCATCCCCGGCGGTTAGAGCCTTATTAAGGGCGTTATTATGAGCATCCGCTCGGCGCGGAGTGCTCGTTAACGGTTCTGCCGGTCATGATATTAAAAAGAATAACACCCAGGAGCGCCATAAAAACATCTATGTAACATTCCTTCGGAAGTACATACCGACGGAAAATAAAGCTAAAATATAAAATGACTGGCCGGCGTCTAAACAAAGCTCTACATGCTTTTCACCGTCTCTACCAAAGCCAGTTCTTTTGGTGGTCTTTCTAACATAGGGTTGATAAAAACGGTACTGTTCTCCGGCTTCGACCAGAACGCTCAAATTAACGTACTTGCGAAAATAGTGAGCTCATGGCTGGGTCTCAGTATCCCCAGACCACGAGGTCACTCCTAAAAACAGGGCTACTTCTATTTATTATATTACTATTGTTTTTGTTCAGTAGATAAAAATCATCATCTCCATCGAAGATGGATCAACCCTTTCGCTCAACTCCTAGCTTCTCATCAAAACGAATCTAGATGTTAATTAAATTCAATTCAGGACATAACCAGGAAGCTAAAACTTAGTTTTTATCAGTTCGAGTCTAAGTCTCAAGACCCCTCCGGATTCCTGAATCCGGGGAAACTACACTCTTATTTACTCTCCAGAAGGCTGAATTCACAGTTCCACCACCCTTCACCGTTGGCGTTTATGGCTTTGTAACAATTGTAGCGACACAATCGTTACAACTTGGAGCGGTCTCTGCTAATACTCTGTCGCATTTTTCTATTTCATGTCGTTGTTTCTATCGCATCTATCGTTGTTGTTGTGTTTTTCTCTCTGATTTTTCTTCAGAATGGCCGTTTCAGCATTTCTCAGAAATGTGACGTCATCATTCTAAATTTTAAAAATTTAAAATACAAGAACATTCTGACCTTCACATTTTGTTCAATTGTTCAAATAACGTCGCTAATCTACTAAAACTGCCAATTCTCAAGGTCAGCGGCTAATAATTCAAAATGGCTTTTTTTGTCAATTCTGGTCGAATGTCACAAAATGAGAATATACAATGTGGTCAAGAAATATGAAGAAAAAGTTAGCCGTGTTTGATTGCACATAGATGGTGTTGCACAGCGATGCCCAGCCGTTGTCCTAAAAATAGAAAACTGCGTTTTTCTTGAGTTTTAGCATCAATGCGGCGGGAGAGTTCTTTCAAAAAGTTATAGCGGGTTTCACCTATACCTCCAAGGGTCTCGATTGCAACAGTTTAAATCCCTTAAGCGCGATGGATGCTAAGCCACTCAAGAGAAATCCCGTAGAACCTGTTTGCAAGCTCTGCTCAAGTAGAAACATTTGCTGATGTCAAAAATGTGGAAGGTGCCGCTTAGTTCCTAGAGTATAAATTGGATGTTAGCGAAACGCGTTTGACCCAGTGAAGTCCCAGTTGTTGTCCCAGATCGCAAGTCTGTCTAAAAACTTTTTCAACGACTCAAGTTCGGGCACCTGCTAACTTCCGTAATGTGACATTCGACCAGAATGGACGAAAATGCAGACTCGGCAATTTCGAATTATTAGTAGCTAACCTTCCGAAATAGCAGTTTTGAAAGATTAACAGTGTTATTGGAACGATTAGTCAAACTGTGAAGGCTAGAATATTCTGGTGTTTCAAATTTTTCAAATTTCGATCGATGACGTCATATTTCTGAGAAACGTCAAAATCGGCCATTTTGGAAGAAATCCAGAACTAAAACACAACAACAATAGTTGCGACGGCGATAACAACGATATTTGCGATAAAAAACAACAACGAGAGTTGAAATAACAGCAGAGTTAGCAGAGACCGCTCCGAGTTGTAACGATTGTGTCCCTAAAATCGTTACAAAGCCATTCACGCCAACAGTGAAGGGTAGTGGAACCGTGAATTCAGCCTTCTGGAGAGGAAACAAGAGTATTATTTCCCCGGATTCAGGAATCCGGAGGGGCCTTGAGACTTGGACTCGAACTGATAAAAATTAACTTTTAGCTTCCTGGAGATGTCCTGAAGTGAATTGCAAACATCCAAATTTGTTTTCAGATCATGAGATGCCAGGAGTTGAGGGAAAGGGTTGATCCATCTTCGATGGAGATGATGATTTTTATCTACTGAACAAAAACAAAAGTAATATAATAAATAGTAGTAGCCCTGTTTTTAGGAGTGACCTCGTGGTCTGGGAATACTGAGACCCAGCCATGAGCTCACTAAATTTGCATGTAAGTAAGTTAGTTTGAGCGTTCTGGTCGAAGTCGGAGAACAATAACGTTTTTGTCGACCCGATGTTGGAAAGATCACCAAAAGAACTGGCTTTGGTAGAGACGGTGAAATGCATGTAGAGCTTCGTTTAGACGCTGGCCAGTCGTTTTATAGCTTAGCTTTATTTTCCGTCGATACGTACTTCCGGGCGAATGTTGCATATCTTAATTGAAAGTTTTTTTTACTTAAATAGGGGCCATAAAAGATGTCAGACATGCGGATTTGCTATGATAAGGCTTGTGGAAATTTGTAACATTCGCCCGGAAGCACAAATCGACGGAAAATAAAGCTAGGTTCTAAAACGACTGGCTAGTTTCTAAACACAGCTCCACATGCTTTTCATCGTCTCTGCCACAGCCAGTTCTTTTGGTGGTCTTTCTAACAACGAGTCGACAAAAACATTACTGTTTCCGGCTTCGATCAGAACTCTCTAATTAACTTATTTACAAGAAAAACAAAAAACATAAAAAATAACCGAAAAAACCAAAAACAGTAAAAGCATTTATAAAAAAATCAGTAGAAATAATCCCCCAGACGAGATGTGTTCCGACCCTCCTGTTTATTGTTGTTAGATACATTGTTGTTACAGGCATTTATATCAATCAGGGTTGTTACGATCATTTTTGTGGCCCGTTTGTGGGGCTTGTACTGTAGGGTTATTTGAGTATTTAAGCACGTTAATGCTAATTTTCGCTCAATCCGGAAGGGTCTGCTGATTTGCGCTCAATCCGGAAGGGTCTCGGGAATAGTGAAGAAGACTGATCCGGCAAGCAGTACAAGGAGTGACAAGAAGGGGCTCAACGACAACAACAGTAGATTGTTGGGTATCGTTAACTAGTTTTGTATCCCTTTTGGTACAAAAAATAAGTTAGTAATCAGTGGGGGGCTCGACAGTGCTGCACTGTAGTGACCCTTCACCGAACTGCGAATTTCCGAGTTAAGCACCTTAATTCGGATATTGAACAAACCCGGAGGGGTATAGTAATACTAATTTTTTTACTTATACAGCCTATATTAATACTCCTTTATCGTTTTTCAGAGAAAAACACAGTAAGCGGACCGGTTTTTAGGATCAAAATAGCGATTTTTGAGATATCGATATTTTTTGAAACGGAAAAAAGCGCTAAATTCGTGAGTTACATCGTAGCTGTGCTAGTATAAGAGATAGAACCGGTTGAGTTTAGTTCAGAATTGGTTGGAACTATTTTGGTACCAAAAACCGAATTTTCGTGATTTTTGAATAAACGAAACACTATAAAATCAGAAAATTTTTTGAAATTTTTGAGTTAGGATAGTAAAAATAGTTGTTCGGACAATTTTCACTAGTGAACCGACAGGTTTTAAAACCCGTCTGCCGATAATCTTCCGGGTTACTGAGAAATTGAACTTAACGTGTTTGATTTAGTGGAATCATCAATCCGGAGGGGTCCAAATAGCATGGTTTTTCGCAATTTTTTTCAGCTAGAGCGTTTTATATCGGGTTTTTGCATTGAATTAGAAGAGTATAGGCCTTCTGAGCTCGGATCAAAACGTTTTAGGCTAAATAGAACAGAATTGCGAAAAAAGTTAGGCGGAACCTTTAAGAGAGAAATTTTTTGACTTTGGAAAAAAGGCGTTATGGCTAATAACTTTGGAACTACTGGACAGATCCAGTTGATCTTGGTACCATTAGATCAGAAATTAGCTGAGATTACTAATAAAAAAATCAACTATTCAAAAAAATAAGCGTGAAAATTTTTTAGGATTGTTTTTAGCAAATTCATCAATTCGGAAAGTAGCCCCTTCACGATTTATAAAAAACTTTTTTTGGAAAGCCCTTACACCCCTAACAAAGGGTAGAAACGGTTGAATAAGGCAATTTTAAGCTGTTCTAGAAGGCACAAGAAAACCTTAGTCGAGCCGAAATTAGGCTAGAGATAAGACCCTTCACCGTTAGGGTGAATCATCGGATAAGGGGCTTAACTTCAATCCGGAAGGGTCTTGGAAAGGACGACACACCCTTCCTAGTTGATTCAAACAGCAGACTAGCATTGGAGAACTTATCCGGAAGGGTATAGGTTCGAAATTTAGAAAGCCTCTGAGAAGCTATTTTTACGAACTCGGAGAGGTCCCAATCCGGAGGGGTCATTATTTTTACAAAAACGGAGGGGTACCAATCCGGAGGGGTCTAAATCTTTACAAAACAGGAAGGGTCCCAATCAGGAAGGGTCCGACTTTTGTCAATCCGGAGGTGTATTATTTGGTCAAAGATTAAAGAAGACAACAGAGTAGAAAGTAATTAAGGATATTAGGTTATTAAGAGATAGACTGGGAACCAGTGACTGCACTGGTAACTTGCCTTTTTGTAAAAATACGAATCAAAACAAAACAGGTTTAAACTCGGACATTCGCGACACTAAATCTAAATTGATCAAGAGTGTGTAACTCAATAGTGTGGACTCGAATAAAAAACGTTTTTGAGAAAGGTGACTGCCCTGAGGATTTTAGTAGGTCTAGCTCGGGCAGTCGAAAGGCAGATAGGTAACAGAGGACTCGGTGGGTGCAATAGAAGCCCACTTGAGAAAATTACTGCCTTCAAGTTTTGTCTGTTTGGTGCAGCACCAAGCAGGGAAAGCTCTTCCTTTATATACAAGTTCGACTATTGTACTGCGACTGACTACAAGTACAAAACACATACGTTTTTCGTAAAAATTTTCTTATTTTGTTATTTCTGGTTTTAAATCAATAATATTTGTACTTGAACACAATATCTTTTAATTAGACTGATAACACCATACTGGGCTAGCTTCACATTTCACAACTAATAATCAATTATCGTGAATAAATTGTATACACGCTGTACTGTGATAACATACAAGGATTCGTGGTCACTATTGAATAGAAACTTTTGGAATTTATTGTGTTGTGTTATTATTATCAGTAGTCAGATCAAAAGGACACTAAAAGTCGAACTGAGTGTAAAGATAGTAAGAAGTGATAAAGTGAAAATGAGTCTAGACAAGTCAAGAATACCTAAACGAGTTAATAGCTCTAGAAAATTCATACCTAAAAAGCAAAGAAAAGTAAGGACCGACCCTTTTGTGGAAAGGATCACACGAACCCGGACCGACAAAGGGGAGACGGTTTCAGGTAGAATGGTTGAAACCAGGAGTCAGAAGTCCTCAGAAGAGCGAAAAGATATGCTAGAAGTGGAGGTCCATCCGGACCAGGCCATGAATAAGAACCGGGAGATACATGGACCGGAGGGGAGAGGAAACAAAAGGCTGGCGAGTGAATCTACTCCGGTAGAACAAGGCCAAGATTTTGCCACTTCCACCGGGACATGGACCGAGAGGAGATGTCGGAACTGTCCGACATCTCCACTGAAATTGTGGCAACTATAAGATCTCCCCGAGACAACACCATGATGGCAGGCGTGACGGAGAAACAGGCAACGTCCTCATCGTTTTCAGAAAGAGCGAAGAACACTTTCGGAAACATCTTTCCAATCACAATGGGAGTGGGTACAGGAGATGAACGTGAATCCCAGAAGGAAGAAGAGGACGATGATGAGCAAGTTGACTTTGGATCTCGAGTCAGCCTCAATAGTTCGACCCAGGAGAATGAGGCATACACCGACAGAGAGACTGTAACCATGGACAAATTTGGTGTGGTGAGAACGATAAGCAAAGACACAAACACATCCGGTCAGTCAAGAGAGTTTGTGAGTATGACAAACTCGGAAACGCGAAGTGGGGAGAATAGAAACATAGGGCTAAGCAACGCATCGGCGGATCCAGAGGTGCATAATGAAAAGACGTCGTGGCAGAGAATCAAAGCCCGAATCTCGACCAGCACAAATCTCAAAGCCCGAATCTCGACCAGCACCTGGGATCGAGAGGGTGACACCGCCACTTGTGACGCCACAAGTAGATAACGGAGCATCAAATGAAGAAGCTTTAAACAACATAGTGGGCAGTATAGGAGAACAAAATGAACAGATGTCCATAAGAATGAGTGAACTAGAGAGAGCAGTCCACATTGAAGGGGAAAGTCTGCGGGAAGAAATAAACCGCAATAGACCAGAAGTTGGTAGAGGCGAAAAACGCTTGAAGGAAAGAACGGATGAACACATGGCGAAGAACTGGTCGCGGATGACAAAGGAAGCAGAACAAAGGGAGTTACGGTTAAGAGACGACATGGAGAAAATGAGAACTCAACAAGAGCAGACTCTTGGGACTCTTGACACAAAGATAGATGCGATGATGAAGAGGCGAATTCAGGCTATCATGGATAGGTTGGACGGGCTACTAGGTAACAAGAGTGGACGAAGAGAAGGGGAACCGAACTCGAGAGGTCCCATCAGGTGGCCGAGGATGAACTTCAATGTCGAACAGAATAGGAGAAGGACATATGGATCCACTAGAGGTAGGGGCAGTTTAGCAGGCTATGCCACTGGAGATAATAGAACATGGGGCCCACACTTCAGAGGAAGTTCAACTGGCAATAGACAGACTTCAAACGAACGACCGACGCAAGGCACACATGCAACGGGGAGAAGTGATTACAGGAACAGGAGTCATGCAAGCCCAAGGATGAGTCATGCGAGCCAAGGAAGAAACAATCCCGGCGATTCGGATAGAAGGGATATACCAAATACAGAACCCTTATCAGGGGGCGATGATACTCAGGCGGGGCATTCAAGAGATGCCACAGCAATGGCCACAGCCTTTGACCCTCCAAACAGGTCTTTTGAGACATTCCTGACGAGATTATCCAGAACCAATGAACGCAGTGAAAAGTCCAGCAGATTCTTTAAGAAACCAAGATGCTATAAAGACGAATCTGACGGCTGCATTGACACCTGGATAGAGGTGATGAAACTGCATTTTGAGGAAGAAGACCTGTCAGAAAGGCAGGAGTGCAGTGCACTCACCAGTAACTTGGAAGGGACAGCCCTAAACTGTGTGATGATCAAAAAGCAATATCAGCGGGATTTTTGAAATCTTTTTAAATCGTTTTGGCTCAGGGGTGCAGGGACACCGGGCAATGATGCGTTTCGAGAAAAGGAGGCAACGAGAAGATGAGACGATGGACAAGTTTCTAGACGATTTGGAGATGCTTAGAAGGCGTAGCCAACCGGACGAGTCGAAAAGGAGGATGAACCTGGCGGTAGCCTCAAAATTCATCAATGGTGTGAAGAATGATGAACTTCGAACAATGTTAGCAACGCAATACACACCACTATCAACCAATGTGCCAACACCAGAGGAGTTGAGGCTCAAGTCAAAAGAATATCTTTTGCTGAAACCTCCATCCAGATCTGGATATTACAAGAACAATTATGGCAAATTTAACAACGGAGCAGCAAACCAAGGGAATAACTGGTATAAACCAAAGGAAGATATAGACAGATATTGCAGTTCGACGGACCACCATGTGTCAGCATGCCCAACTTACAAACAGGTTTTAACAGGTTAAATAGGTTTTAGCCTTGAGGACGAAGATGCGTCAGAAGTTGACCATGAGTATTTCATGAGAGGAGTAATTGCAAAAATCGGCCCAAAGTGCTTCTTTTGTAACTTGGAAGGTCATTTGAAATCAGACTGTCCGCAATTCTGGGATGCTGTAGCAGACATCAAGCATCCACGGCATAAGGAAGCTTTATCGGGTGAGAAAGCCAGCAAGGCTCGCCTATTGAGTGAAGCGGAGGCGCGCAGAAAAGACAAACCGCAAGAGCTGGCGACAAAGAAAATGCAAGCGGTAACAGAAGAGATATGCGAACCGGGACCAGTGACTGCGGCCGATGACTTCAAGATTGATTACAGGGCAGCCGCGAGGGATGCTCTAAATAGAGTGCAGCAGGAACTGGTGACAAAAGAGATCGAACAGAAAGTGAAACTCGAATTAGAGAATGAGAAACTACAGGAAAAACTGAACGCCTTCCAGGAATCAGAGTTCGAAGAAACGAAAGTACCAAGCAGTTTGAGCATGAAACTAAATGTGATCACCGGGCAGAGGTTCGGTATGGTGCGACAAGGAAGCGAAATACAATCAATCATCTCGGTAGCGGGACACCAAGTTATCATAAAACTGAGTGAACCATCAGAGTTCACTTTGATGCATTTGGACTGCAGATTACCTGAGGCAGGTGGAGCCACGCACTGAGTCAAGAGCTGTGCGAGCACTACTAACAACGGGTGGCACTCGAATAAAGAAGCTTCACGGACGCTATATGGAAGTTTATGGACCGTTTCAAGTGATGCTGAACGTCGATGGAATTAGCATCTACACTAAGACATATGTGACAACAGACAGTGACCAATAGGACAGATCGATTTGGGTGAAGAAGAACTTACAGTCCGTAAGATAGGCCATGACGCCATGATGGAGCAGGACGCGGTTCACATTGGATAAGAAGCAGATGTGACTGCACATCTGCTTGACACGAATGAAAAGAAAATCGGAGTCACAGGGCTTCTGGACACAGGAGCGGTAGTGAGCGTGATGCCGATAAAAACTTGGGAGGACGGGATCTTTGGATGATCTTCTTGGTAGTAGAGAATCTGGATGACTCCGACCAATTCATCTTGGGCAGAGATTTTGTGAGGAATTTCGACGTGATGATTGACGTGAACAGCGGTCTAAAAGGATTAGAAACCCGGACCGGAAGTATTTTAAGAAACCGATTAATAGAATAATAACAGATGAAAACAAGGTACCAATCTTTTTAGATACAAAGATAAAACTTCAGCCAGGACAGGCTGTGGTAGCAATTTTTAGAATGAGGAATTTGAATTCGTTAAGTTATAGTAAACAGTTTTGTTTGATACCGAATCCAAATTGTCAAAGCTCAGTGATTTTAGTCCGGAGCTTCTCGGTAACTCGAAACGGACTGTGTGTCAGTGTGTTATTGAACACACTGGACATCACGGTTTAAATCCAGCGTGGACAGAAACTTGGTTACGCTTTGCCGATGAGGACCGACTATGAAGAGACACAAAACTTGAAGAGGTATAGTGTGAAAGACTGTCCTAATCAAGCCAATAAAGATAAAATTTTAAAGGGGATTAATGAAATAAAATCTATTCATAAACTGTTTTCAATGAAGTCTGAGACGGACGACGGCTTGTCGAGCTGCTCGAATTTTCTGGAACGCCCCCTAGTCATATGAACTAGAATCTGACAAACCGGTTTTGCCAGAAATAGAACACTTGAAAGGGAAAAGAGGCGAGGGAGATTTTGAACTATTGCGGGCGGTTTTAAATCAGAACGCGGTTGTATTTTCAAAACACAAGGCGGATATTGGTTGTTGCAACTTCGTCGAACACGAGATCGAATTAGAAGAAGGCGTTGTTCCGCACAGGGAAGGCGCAAGACGAATGACGCCACATAAATTGGAAGCGTGCAGAGCAGAAATAGAAATGTTGCTCGAATACGACAAGATATAACCCTTGAAATTGCCATGGGCTTGCGGGGTAGTAATGGCGAAAAAGAAAGGGGGCAGCTTAGGTTTTGTTGCGACTTTCGCTAGTTGAACGCGGTAACAATAAAAGATGCGTACCCGATACCGCGGATAGACGAGAGCCTCTCTAAACTTGGCGATGCCAAGTTCTTCACCACATTGGATTGGGTTCTGCCTTCTGGCAGGTCCCTCTGGGAAAGAAGAAGGATACAGAAAAGACAGGATTCGCATGTGAGTTGGGGTTGTATCAGTGGAAGAGGATGCCCTTCGGCTTGTGCAACGAAACGACCACTTTTCAAAGACTGATGGCTCAGGCTTTGACCAGAGTGACGAAGAAGTACGGGAATCTTGTGATTTGTTACGTGGATGAAGTGGTCATGGCAACACCAACCCTGGAAGACCACATTGATTGGCTCGATGAGGTCTTTGGATACACGAAAAGAGCAGGCTTGAAATGCAAACCATCAAAATGTGAAATCCTCAGGGATTCAATCAAGTGTCTAGGAAGAGTGGTGAACAGGCATGGCGTGAGGCCACACCCGGAAGCAGTAGAAGCTGTGTTGACATGGAAGGCTCCCAGAACGAACACACAGCTCCTGAGCTTTCTAGAGTTTGCCAATTATTACCGTGAGTTCATAAAAGGATATGCAGACAAGGTGTATCCCATGCAGAAGCTGATGCGCAACAAAGGAAAGAAGTTCGAATGGAGCGATGAAGCTCAAACTGCCTTCGAAAACATAAAGCGGGAACTGTGTGAAGCGCCAGTGCTAGGCATGCCTACTGAAAAGGGTATGTATGTTCTTGACACAGACGCATCAGTAGTAGCCATCTAGGGAGTACTGCATCAGGAGCAGGAATGGAATGGAAGAACCGTTCTCCGTCCCATTGCATATGGCAGTAAGGTGTTAAGTGACACTGCGATGAAATATGGTGCACCAAAAGCAGAAATGTTTGCAGTAGTCACATTTGTGGAAAAGTACCGCGCATAATTAGGGCGCGCTCCCTTTATGTTACGCGTGGCCAACAGAGCGTTATCCTGGTTGGAGGCATACTCGATGGATCAGAGTTATATTGGTAGATGGATAGTGAGATTAGATGGCTACCGCATGATAATCGTGCACAGGATGCGTGACAAACACCAGAATGCTGACAGCCTCAGCAAGAAAACCGAGTTCTATGAAAGATTGGAACAGAAGCAAGCCAACCAGGCGGAAATCATGGAAGGTTTCTCGTTTCTGGACAAAGAAACTTTTGAAGCGCTTCCCTTGACGAGATGGTTGGATAAGTTTGGACATCCAATCCCAGGAGTTACTCGTAGAGAAAGTAGCCGAGATAAAGATTCTATTCAAGAATGACCCGGTGCCCTTGGACCTGTTACTGCGCTCGAACCTGGTCCAGCAGGAACTCTCTCGCATGATCATTAACAGCCTCTCATTATTGGATAAAACGGTGCAGGTCACACCGCAAGTGATGCGGATGCTGGGTGGATTGTTAGAGAGAGAAGTGACCCCGAGTGGGCAGCAGCTATGGCGTCACTGACAGTCAGTGAGAAGGTAAAGATCATGCCGTCAAGACGACAACACAAAGAAAACGAGAGGGATTGTAGGACAATAGTTCAGCAACTAGTATCCTCAATACCTCACGAGCTTTTAACCAGTACTTCATACAGTCGGAAAGAACATGGGAACGATAAGCAAAAAAAAACATTACCTTTGAAGACCAAGATAAGGAAGGTGAGGGGGTTGAACGAAACCTGGTGCAAGATTGTTTGTCCGGGAAGACGAACAGTGAGAAGAGCCGGCGGGTTCAAGATCAACACCCGGGCAATGATGTTTGTCCAGGGAGCCTGATGTAGATGAGAAAGTTCCAGATCAGAAACAGGACCTCGAGAATAAAGTTTGATGGATGCAATGAAGGCACAAAACTGATCTGGAGGATGGGACGTGCTATATCGCAGACTCTTCAATGGATGACAACTCCCGGAACTCAGGAATCGACACCTACTCAGACAGGAACTCGAGTTCAGGATCGGAACTGTCATTGCTAGCGATCCACACACTGCTAGTGGAGACTCGAGCAAGGGATCTGGACAGGGAGGTATATCAAGACCCTGACAGTGATCGCTACCTCATACCAGGTGAAAGAGTCTTTGATAACGCAGCGGATGATCCTGAAACAATAGCGGTATCGAAACGTTCGATAAGTCTGTTGCCACAAAAAGAGGTAGTCAGGACCGATCTTCAGCCGTTCGAAAAAGAAACACAGCCGTTGGCGAAGATTTGATGCGTTAAGATGGAAGAAGACACGCATCAGACCATTGAGCTGAATAGTCAAATGAGAGTCATGAAGACGTACTTGAAGACAAGATACAGACTCTCGGACCTACTAAGAGCGCGGAGAAATAACCGCCTGGTAAGCAACCTGAAAAGATGGATCGAAAATGGTGCTCCGGACAAAGGAGACCTGGAGGAAGACAGTTACCTTATTCTGAGACAGTACTTTTTGCAGAAAGAGGGAAGGTTACATCTGAACAAGGACGGGATAGTGAATTGCAAGAGAAGAGATGAAGACAAAGTCCTGTACAAGTATAACGTGATAGTGTTGCCGTGATAGTGTTGGCAATGAAGTCGTAGAGGAAGAAACAAGTCCACCACTGGACCTTGATCCAAAGGAGATGATTGAAGCGGATGAAGAAACCTTACCCTATGCAGAGGAGGACTGGCAAGACCCAGAACAAAAGGAGGTTCCTAAGAATTTGGAACCAGATCTTCCGTTCACGATACAGTTCTCGACAAAATGACAAGAAGAAATATAACCCCTACGGCGATGACTTCGTGGTAGACAGGATAGATCTGAGGAAGATAGTGGAAGAAGTGGTGGGTCTAGAAGGAATAACCGTGTCGCAAGACATCGACATAGTAGATGACCACGATCAGCAATGGGTCGAGGACCGGTCAAATCCCGAGGTAGAATTCGACGATGAGCAACAGCAGTCCTACAAACAAGATCTGACGAATCTGCGTGTCTTGGAATGGCTGAATGAAATGACGTCGGACCCAAAGGAGACAAGTGTCACAATTCAAGATGTAGATCGTGAAGGCATGAAATACATGAAAACCGAACGAGAGGATCCTTCCTGGTCTGCCCAGGAAGGGCGACTACTGATTCCGGCTTGATATCCGGTATGCGATCGACGGGGACGTCGAAGGATATTTTTGTCCGGGGAATGGGGGTAAGACTTACCCACACTGAAAAATTATTAATAAAAAAACCAAGAATAGCAAGAGAGACAGGAGATTTAGAAGCAGAAACAGGCGAAGACCCAAGGAAACCGGACATAGGGAGGTTAGTTGGGTCATATCTTAACTTACCAAATGAATATTCAAGTAGCATAATACTAACAGATAGCGATTTCATACTCACAAATAGAACATGTGCGATAGCAATCACAGCAGACATGAGTTTTAAGACAGCGTTAGCAGTAGATTTTAAGAGAGAATATAAAAACATAGAATTCCTTTGGAAGCAAAGACCAGGAATAGGGGGCGTAGCAGCCTTGCCTCCGGCGGCGTCACAGATACCGGGAAAATACTTATGCTTCTTGGTGACGAGGGCGACGGAGAAGCGGCACGTGGACCTGGAAAACCTAGTCTTGTCCTTTACGAGATTGAAGGACTTCCTTGTGGAAAAGGAAGTGAAGAATTTTTCGCTTCCAGTGTACGATCCGAACAGAGGACGACTGGATCCACGGGAGCTGTACGCACTGATACACGTAATCTTCTCTGATACCAATATACAAGTATACTTACATAAGAAAAATTACTGAAGTATAGGCTGAGTTTAGGTGGCATGCAGGTGGGCGTCATACTAAAATGTGTGTGTTATGTGTGACATGTGTGTTTTGTTATGTTATGTGTTGTGTTATTAAGACCCTGGGTAAGAGGGGGTTAGTGACCATGAACAACCGAACGACGATCTTAGGAATAGTTCCAATGTTTGGACTGTCCAATCTTAGGTCGAATTCCAAAATTTTAGAAGCTGATTGATTTTAAAAAATTTTAGGATCAAAATGTTTTTATATGTCTGTTGTAAACCAATTTTAACAAAAAATTAGTGTAAAGCTGACAAGTGTGATATTCGTGACCTCTTTTCTAGATCCTGATTGATCGTTTAATTATTCACTTGAGTTCAAATCATTGAATCAATAACAGAATCAAACCTGAAAGAGAATGGATAATTTCAACTTGGACGAACTGATGGACCTGGCAGAAGCATATGTAGGACCGATGGTAGATGCAATCTATCGGAGGCTAATGGATCGAGACTTCGCTCTGGAGGACCCAGAGGTAGTCATGTTGCTGATCGCCCTGATAAACATCTTGGGCATGATAACCGTCCGGACCGCCCCACGGAAGTCTTATTGATGGCAGCATATGGAGAAAGGGGAGTACTAGAACGCCCGAACATGAGAGTGATGAGGCGGAGAAACAGGGCTCTCTCGCAGGGAGTGACTTGGAGAATGAGCCTGGATTGGGAAGTTCGAGGACCTACCAGCCAGGTGAGATGGTAGGTCCTAGGCATGGTTTGAGAAGAATGCTTCAGGAGATGAACAGCGAGGCTGCCTCATCTAGTTCACAACTGAGAGCAGCTGTGCCACCAAAGAATGCGAGAGTAGAAGAAGAGGTTCAAACAAACGAGATTATGCAAGATCTCAATGGGACGACAGAAGAACTGGAGAAGACTGGAAGGGAGCTGGACGAGATGACCAAGACCATGCTCAGTATAGAAGAAAATAGGGACATGTGGAAGAATTTGTTTGAAGACTGCAACAAGAAGCAAAGGTGAAGAAATAGAGCGCTTGAGGTGAGAATACAAGCAGCGATCGGAGCGTCTGTCATTAACGACAGCCTTAGAAAAAGTGATACCTACAAGTGATGTTTCTTGTGGGCAGTCCCCGATGGAACACTTGACGACTCGAGAAATGAGTCAGACTATAGAAACGCGACTCCTGGCTACAACTGGTCGAGTGACGATTACGGATCCGAGTGACACCTTAGGTGACCTAGTCGTGGAGCAAACGGTGAGGAAGCTGATAGAGACATCAGGACGATTGGTTGCCAATAGGAATGCGCCAGGTTCCGGGGTGACTGCACCCTATGGAACAATCGATGACACGGGCAGAGTACAACTCTCTCAAGACGTGATGACCAGAGAGGGAGTTAGCAATGCAACATCATCAACAAGGAGCTCTAAGGTCCCAGACAGAAAGATACGAGAGATGCCGGCGAAGAAAGTGTCCCGAGTGATTGACGTGCAAAAGAACAACCAGTTGAAGTATAGCTTCAGAGGAGTTCCGGATACGGATCCGAGAGCCTGCTTCAATCGATCGACTTGGAGCCCAGCAGTAAACATGCAGCAACCGCCACTTGGGACATCACATCTGATACTGGGGGACAGATTGGTCAGAGTGCTCCAAAATTTGAGAACTTCCTGGATCACCACGGTGATAACTTTTGGAGCCGCAACGATAGCCCAGTTATTTCGGATGGTGGAGCTGATGAACCCAGGGAGAATCCTTAACGTAATGATCCTAGTAGGGACGAATAACATATCGAGAAGCTCAGATGAGGAAGAGGCACAATGGGAGTCAATGATGGTGTGCCTATTTACTACTGTCTGGCAGAGATTCAACTGCGCGGTACTGACCTTCTGCACTGTACCAATGAGCACGAAGACGTTGACAGCAACAGGGAGAAGACACAATGAAGGAGCAATCAGGTGGAACAACATCCTAAGGAATCTTGCGAGTCGGAATGCTGGACGGATGATCCTTATAGAGATTGAGCACGAGCTGAGAGCTATGGATCAGGCCAGTCTGACTACTGACGGGATCCACTTTTATATCATTGAAGGACAAGCCTGGTTTAACCAAGTCTTCCAGGAGCGATTAGATGAAATGGAAGTAGAACTCCTCGACACAGGAGTGCTGAAGAAGGAAGAAACATCGAATAAACCGGCAATTTCAACCTTTGTGCCTCCTAACTTAGAAAAAAGTTTGGGAACGGTCCCAGCCGTGACGACCCAATAGGCCGCAAAACTCTAGCGAACCAGGGAAAAGAACGGACGTGCAAGATCATTTGAGGAAAGCGCCCACGAGAAGAACCATCAATCCTAGACGAAGATTAGGGCCTGTCAACCCGACAGCGGAAACGACCAGCACCTCTAGATCGGATACGCAATCAGAGACGACGAGCACCAGTCGAGAGGAGCTACGCCCAAACAGGAGCTCTTTGATGTGGTCGAGGTCCATACCTTCTCACTGGCACATATACAAGGATGATCTGATGAAACTGAACCTTCAGACGGTGAGCTTCGCAGCAGATGCCATGAGGATGTTGTACGGAGCGAGATTGTCTGTCAACGGACTGTACTCTATAACAGGCGTGGACTGGTTAATAGCTGCTGGCAATCATCTCTACAACTGCCTTGAAGTTTGCCGATTTAGTGGGACTGCCCTCGAACAACACAATGGGTCCAGTGAATGCGAGACCGTTACAAGACGTGAAGCTGAATCACGATGAAGGGAATCGAGAAGAAAGACCCGGAAGTTTCCTGACAACGAGGGGGCCAATTGGAGAACATGTAAAGATCTTCAGGCAGGTGAAAGTACCCCCAGGCCACGTGAAAGAAAGAGCGTACCCGAAGAAGTGAATCAAGAAGGTGATGCCCAAAGATACGGCGAATTGAAAGCGATAAAGAAAGATGAGACCATCTTCGCCGCGTACGACAAAGCAGAAATGAGTAAGGCCAAGATTATGATAGGTGCGAGTTCAGACTTTGTATATACCTCCAAGTCTCTGTTTTGGCCTGATGTTATAATGTTGGCAGCGGTCGACCTGGACCTAATGCAATCCGTGTCGATGGCGATTGGAGTACAAAAGCAGACAGATATGAACTCAATTACAATTGTGTTCGCTGGCATCAATGACCATCTACACAGCAGAAGTTTCCTGAGCACACTCAGAGAGCCTTCGACAGCCAAAGCCGCTGTATGGCCAGCTATAAAAGATATCCTCGAGTCAATGGGTGAAGTGGAGAATACCCTGAAAGAGGGTGCTTTACTAAAAGAACACCGAGAGCCGTGTTTGCACTGTCTCCTGGATATGCACATCTCCCGGATGGACTGAAGTTTGTGTATGCGATTGTGGCTTTGCTCTCGGAAGGGAAACATGATGTGATCATATCTACCCCCAAATCCCGAGATAGACATGAAGAATCTGAGGCCACTCAGAGCTGAATTACCTGGGGTGTGGTCGGACATCTCGAATGCGATTAGAGGACTCAAGGACCATTCACTACACATGCTAGTATTGGATGAAGTGCTGGGGTTGGAACTGTCCAAATTCAGTAGACAACTTAAAATGAAGCCAGGAATTGACGATGACTGTCGAGTAATCGTAGCGATGTCAAGCGATTTGTTGTTCCGAGGAATGGAAAAGAAGAAGAAGAAGAAGAAGAAGAGAGGAGAAAGAAATCCAAGGAAACCAGAACTCACTTGGAAGCGATGGTTTTGAGGACGAAACCAGAGGCTAACCAGTGGCTGCACCTGACCCCTCGAGTAGCGGCATTGGGCGCGGATTCTTTTGAGCAAGGCCCAGTAATGATCAGGAAGATCCATGCCTATTTAGTGAAGGAGGTGAACCTGGCCGAAAACGCTGAAGAGAAGTCAGCCGAGTTCGTAAACAGAGTGTGCCAAGTTACGCTGGAAGCTTTCTGGACCCAGAAAGTGAGGAGGGAAGAAGTCTTTGACCGGACTGATGGCATGCTGGAAGGGCTAGAAGCCGGATTGATAGCGTCCTTCTTGGCGAAAATTTACCCAACACTTTCTCAATATTTGATAAAGGAATTCCTCCAAGCAGTAGTGGAAGTATCGATCGTTGAACTACTAGCCTTGTTCGTGACGTTTGGAGCAGAAAATTTTGTGAAAGGACCGGCGGTACTGCTCACCGAAGGAGTTTATAATTTGCGATTAGATGGACTTCTAACGTTGATTGCGATAACGCATGGAAACTTGGGAAGACTGATGAATTTAACACGTTACCCGGAACAGATGATAGGGGATGTGAATAAATTTGATATGAAGAAAGCCACAGATTCGTGGAATAAGATAGGAGATCTGAGACACACTCTCATCCAGTATCTCTTGCAGCAAAATCGCTTTGGAACAGGACAGGACGAGACGATCGAGAGGAAGAAAGACGTGAGACGACATGTTGGGGGCATGCCCCTACTAACTGATGTAATTTTAGCTATGAGGACTGATCCCTTAGCGTTGATCAGGGGAGCCACAGAGGAGCCACAGAGTGACAGTGATTTATGGACCAGCAGTCACGTTTGCGTTCCCCGATGTCAAGGTGGAAGCATACAGGAGGTCGGTGCTGCACCTGAACCTCATGTCAGCAGTGGACAGTAGTTTTGACGGGAGGTTTGACGAGGCATGGGCGAAACTGGATCTAGCGCCTATGAGGATGAGAGGCAGAGCCGAATTACCAGAGGCCTCCTTGATCTTGACGAGTGTGAAACCGGAGTTAACGGTGGGAGGAACGCTACAGACGAGAACCTTGCTAGCACCATTCGGCTATGAGGAGGTCAAAATAGTCTATGGAGAGGAAAAAGATCAGTCAGCTGGCAGGCTAGTCATGCCGAAATTTCCGGAAGGCACCGGAAGGGAAGAGCAAGGGCCCTCAAATTCGAAAGAGGAATCAGAAGGAGATGATGGACAGGGAGAAAGCCGTCGATCGGAGGAACCTATGCAACAGGAACCCGATCAGGCCGAGAACGAAGACGATAAGGCATCGACAGGAGGTGTATCTAGCCTAGACTTCAATTTCCTCAGTGGTTTTGAAAGCGGCGCGGATGCGTTGGAGACGACTGAGCCAGCCGACGAGGATACTTCCACGCTGGACTCCCCGTCAGCCTTTATGGGAACGAACCGGAATTTGCCGGAGAGCGGCTCTCCGAGCAATTCTAAAGATAAAGAACAAAGACTCCTCATGGAATCACCAAGGAGAAGAAGAATAGAAGGCGCTGCCGAAGTACCTTTTCTGGGAACGTTGTCCGAAGAAGAGTTGGAGGTGCATCACAGGAAACATTGAAAATAGGACGGGATGTAAATTGGACAGAGTAGCCTTTATGAAAGAGGTCTGGACAGTAGTTCAGAGCTACGGTACCCAGTCCATTTTGAAACTAGGTCTCATCCGACCACTAATGCGGGAGGTCCTTGACAAACTCGACGAGTGTGAAGGGAGATTGAGTGAGTTGTTGCTCGACTCAGCCACTGATGAAAGTGAGGCAAACTCTCCTATCAATCTGACGCCACAAGAAGACATAGGAGAAAAGGTATATCTGTCAAGAACCCGGAAAGGAACGATGCGATCAAAATTGGTGATTGACAAGATTAATGAATTGAAGTTGAAACTACTGGGCAGCAAGGTGACATTGAGGAAGGCGGGAAAGACGAAAGTGGACTCGGAAATCTCGATAAAAGCTGTCAACTCAGCGAAAAGAAAACGAGTCGAAGAAGCTATGGATTTGGGACAAAAAGATGATCGATTGCCTGGCAAATGTTGACTGATGTAGCGATGGTGCCATCCATTCTCATGGCAGGGATAAAATCAACTGGTTACAAAACCGTCTCCCATGAACCTCGGAAAGGGAAGTGTTGTAGGACAGCTAATGCCAGTGCAATATAACCGACTGACAGTGTCGGGTACTGTATCAATAGATGAACCCGCCAGTGGATACATGGAGATGTTGGAGTACATAAATTCGGCCAGAGGACACTTAATGGCTCTCGAAGATAATAGTGCCATGGAAGGTTACTTGGAAACGATGATGCAAGGCACCACCCTGAAGCAGAAGGCATACGTGACTCTGGCGTTGTCTGAAATGCAGGCAGAAACGATCGAGCAGTTGGTGAGCCTTCCATGGAGAGCGGTAGTGTTACGATACTTCGAAGAAGAAATGAGAACCACGCTGAAGATACACGCTGTGATAGCAGTACCTTACGTGAGAACTGAGTTACAACTGAGGTTCTTCTGGTGCATGATCGGACTGACTCGTGGGGAACATGATTCAGAAGAAAGGAAGAGATCAAAGGAAGAAAAGGTTTTCTTAATGACGAGCATGAGAGATCTGATAACCCAAGAGGAAGCAGCAATAGCGTGCGCGAAGCGGAGAGACGCTCTCTGTTCATTTCGGTTCATGATAGAACAAATTTCAGTGCCAGCATTGAGCACTTGTGTCAACATGTTAAGAGAGGGCGATGAACGAGCGAAAGTCTTGCTCTTGCTAGCACTGCTGGATATGCATTAAAGCAAACCAATGCGAGTGAACATGAAAGAACCCGTGGAACTAGAACCCATGAGGAAAATAGACGAAATAAGGAGATTCTCAAACAAAGATCTGAGGCTCAATAAGGAATCTATGGGAGCACTGCCGAAATCCAGTGAATAATGTGGACCAATCAGAAAATAGTCATACAGTTACGTGTCCAGAGTCATAGGGATAGCGTACAACCCTTTCCTAAATGAAGACATACGCGATTGCTTCTTTGACTACGAGCGAGCACTGTTGCTAAGATTCTGGACGTCGAGAATCGCAACGAGAAGAGGCGCTGCTAATCAGCAGACCAGGCTGGGACTAATCTTAGAGGAAAAAGTGGCCGCATCTTCAGTGCCAAAATCACAATCGAGTGGAGTTTGGTTTGGGATTCTCAGATGAACTGCTGAGAACAAGTTTGATCGTAGTGTGGGAACTAATGAAGCCATCATGGTGTCCGAGTCCCAACGCTGATTCGATATTACGTGCAACACAAGACTTACAGAGGGAACTAAACTCAGACTGTAACCTGCGTGATCTTAACATCATCTATAACGTGATGACGACAGCCTCTAAGAGCAACGGAGAAGGCAAAGTAGAGTTGCCTGGCTGGGGACCAGAGGACTGAGTCAAACCTGGTAGCTGTCTGGAAGAAGTCTGTGGACTGGAAGGTCACGTCTGTGGTGGTCTGGATTGCGTGAAGACCTTGGAGAAACAACACAAGCAGTTGACAATCTTGTTTGGGAACATTGTGATGAAGGCGAAAACAGAAACGGAACTAATTGCCGATTGCCATGGAGGAACCGAGGCAAACCTAGTAACTGCACTAGGATTCTACAGCATGTTTGGTTTTTTAGAGTCACTGCTGAATCTAGAAGAAAAGCATGAGATGGTCATGGCCATCAGTGTAGAAGTGTTCCCAGGAGTTTTGCAGACTGAGCAAAAACACATGGGAAGGTGGAGGGAAGCGGTTGAGGCGTAATTGAACTTCCGACACAGTGAGACATATCGCAGACCATCGGGAGCGCGATATTTGGTGGGATCGACATTAGCTCCAATGTGCAAGAGCAGATACCCGGTGCATTTCGTAGCAGTGGATGTGAGAAGTACGAGAACGATCGTGGATCAAGCCTTATCGGTGCCAAAATGGGTAAGACTAGCAAGAATGTCAGAAATTTTTTGTGAGTTAGTGTGCAAAATGTTCTCAGCAGTTCCAGAGAGAACTAAAGAGGAGTTAGAATCGATACTGAGAAAAAAGTTCATGGGATACGCCAGAGGGAACTTCAGTGACTTTGAAAGACAAAAGCAGAAAGGATCAACCGTCACGGATTACAATACAGTAGATGAGAATGATGAAGTCCACCGAGTGATGATGGAAGTAGAACCACTACTGGAAGCTTCGGGAAAGCGTAATTGGAGGAGCATCATGTCAACACATGATGAGTTTACCTGCCATTGCTTGTTGCAAACATGGTGGTACACCGCGCGTAGTAATCTGATGTTGATCTGGGACTGTGGAGAGCTGCTCACCATGGGTTTACCAGACTCATCACGGCCCATAACGATAGTGATAGTGGGAGTTATGATGGCGGTACAATGGCTGGAAGCTCATGTGAAAGAGAACAATAGAGAGGAGGCGCCAACGAGAGAACAATTGCAGAAATTGGATTGTCTAAAAGATTTAGATCTTTTTGAGACAATGTGCAAAATCTTGAACATTCCGATGGAAGTGAAAAAGATATGGGCCAGGAGACGTCTGATGCCATGGTTTAGAGCCAACATGACTGCATGCTTATACGAATATGCTAAGAAGCATATGTCGAAGCACATCAGAGTGTACAGAGCGTATCAGCTGGACATTTGAACAGGAGCTTTCAAGCAAGCTTTTGTAACTCATCGGAATGCAGTGACCGCCGCATTAAAGAGAACTTCCAGGATGAGTGAATGTAATGGAAGGGATATAGAAGAGATGTTCAAGGAAGATTTGGAGAGAAACGTGACGTTGTGCCTCCACAACAGCTTCTGCCGAAACGATGAATCTAACGTTGATCCCCTACCTTGTTGTAAACAAAGAGTAGAAGAGCAGAAGTGTTGGAAGACTGCTTCCAACAGCGTCAGGATGGCAACCGACGTGTTGCAAGACACAGAGACTGAAAGTGCAGAGTCAATGTCGCAGGAGGAGGAGATGGAACCTTGACAAATGGCCAAAGAACAAGATGCAAAAAGAAAGAAATTAGAACAATTTAGAAGTCTTAGAACTTCTAAACGACGAAAAAAGAAGAAACAAAGAAGTGACGAAAGAGAAGAAGTTAAAACTCAGAATTGTTTTGCATGTGACAAAAAACTCAAATGAGAAACGAAGCAACCAAGTTTGTTGCATTTACAAATTTGCACTTTGATTTTAGTTAGTGGCTTTAGAGACACTAACTATTTATTTTGAAAGGCTTGAGTGAAGAGTATATTTAAGCCTGCATGATTGTTTTTAATCAACTAGGACGACTGATTACTTTGTGGTGACATGAAAGGCTGGGGTAATTCATTGTTCTTTCTAACCACAGAGTTTCTCAATTTTAATATTTAGGACCAATAACAACTAAATTTCCGAAGGGAAGAAGCATAGCAGGATAATTTTAGCTTGTTGGTTGGTAGGACTGTCCTTAAAAACACCTTAAAGTAACACCTTATAAAACCTAGGAGAAAAAGTTTTAAATCAGGGCATTGTAATTAGAAGTCAGAAAAGTGTTTTATCTTAAGTCGTATCTTCGAAAGTGCAGATTGGTGAAAGAATTTGGAAGGCTATAGTAATGTAGTACGATGCCATTTATGTTCTGCAGTGAGTCGATATGGCGTGGATAAAAGTGATTTCGTGCATTTTGTAAATTCTGTTCGATGGCACTGTACCATTTTTGCGAAGACTACGAGATTCAATGGGGGCATTGACCGGTCTGTCCGGGGAGTATGTGACATTCGACCAGAATTGACAAAAAGGCCATTTCGACTTATTAGCCGCTGACCTTGAGAGTTGGCAGTTTTAGTATATTAGCGACGTTATTTGAACGATTGAGCAAACTGTGAAGGTCAGAATAATCTGGTATTTTAATTTTTTAAAATTTCGAATGATGACGTCACATTTCTGAAAATTGCTGAAACGGCCATTCTGAAGAAAAATCAGAGAGAAAAACACAACAACAACGATAGTTGCGATAAAAACAACGACATGAAATAGAAAAATACGACAGAGTCTTAGCAGAGACCGCTCCGAGTTGTAACAATTTTGTCGCTACAATCGTTACAAAGCCATTCACGCCAACGGTGAAGGGTGGTGGAACCGCGAATTCAGCCTTCTGGAGAGGAAATAAGAGTGTTATTTCCCCGGATTCAGGAATCCGGAGGGGATTTGAGACTTGGACTCGAACTGATAAAAACTAACTTTTAGCTTCCTGCTTATGTCCTGAATTGAACTTAATTAAGATCTAGATTCATTTTCTGATAATGAGAAGCTAAGAGTTGAGGGAACGGGTTGATCCATTTTCGGTGGAGATGATGATTTTTATTTACTGAACAAAAACAATAGTAATATAATAAATACTTTTAGCCCTGTTTTTAGGAGTGACCTCGTGTCTGGGGATACTGAGACCCAGCCATGAGCTCACTAATGTTGCATTAGAAAGTTCATGGGATACGCCAGTGGGAACTTCAGTGACTTTGAAAGACAAAAAAGCAGAAAGGATCAAACGTCACGGATTACAATACAGTAGATGGTGAAGTCCACCGAGTGATGATGGAAGTGGAACCACCACTGGAAGCTTCCGGAAAGCGTAATTGGAGGAGCATCATGTCAACACATGATGAGTTTAACTGCCATTGCTTGTTGCAAATATGGTGGTACCCCGAGCGTAGTAATCTGGTGTTGATCTGGGACTGTGGAGAGCTGCATGGGTTTACCAGACTCATCACGGCCCATAACGATAGTGATAGTGGGAGTTATGATGGCGATACGATGGCTGGAAGCTCATGTGAAAGAGAACAATAGTTAGGAGGCGCCAACGAGAGAACAATTGCAGAAATTGGATTGTCTAAAAGATTTAGATCTTTTTGAGACAATGTGCAAAATCTTGAACATTCCGATGGAAGTGAAAAAGATATGGGCCAGGAGACGTCTGATGCCATGGTTTAGAGCCAGCATGACTGCATGGTTATACGAATATGCTAAGAAGCATATGTCGAAGCACAGCAGAGTGTACAGAGCGTATCAGCTGGACATTGGAACAGGAGCTTTCAAGCAAGCTTCTGTAACTCATCGGAATGCAGTGACCGCCGCAGTAAAGAGAACTTCCAGGATGAGTGAATGTAATGGAAGGGAGATAGAAGAGATGTTCAAGGAAGATTTGGAGAGAAACGTGACTTTGTGCCTCCACAACAGCTTCTGCCGAAACAAAGAATCTAACGTTGATCCCCTACCTTGTTGTAAACAAAGAGTAGAAGAGCAGAAGTGTTGAAAGACTGCTTCCAACAGCGTCAGGATTGCAACCGACGTGTTGCAAGACACAGAGACTGAAAGTGCAGTGTCAATGTCGCAGGAGGAGGAGATGGAAATGGCCTTGACAAATGGCCCACGAACAAGATGCAAAAAGAAGAAAAATTAGAAGAATTTAGAAGTTTTAGAACTTCTAAACGACAAAAAAAGAAGAAACAAAGAAGTGACGAAAGAAAAGAAGTTAAAACTCAGAATTGTTTTGCATGTGACAAAAAACTCAAATGAGAAACGAAGCAACCAAGTTTGTTGCATTTACAAACTTGCACTTTGATTTTAGTAAGTGGCTTTAAAGACACTAACTATTTATTTAGAAAGGCTTGAGTGAAGTATATATTTAAGTATTCTAGCATGCATGATTGTTTTTAATCAATTAGGACATAATAATTACTTTGTGGTGACATGAAAGGCTTGGGTAATCTCTTGAATTGACATTAGAAGTCAGAAAAAAGTTTTATCTTAAGTCGTATCCTCGAAAGTGCAAATTGGTGAAAGAATTTGGAAGGCTATAGTTATGTAGTACGATGCCATTTATGTTCTGCAGTGAGTCGATATGGCGTGGATAAAAGTGATTTCGTGCATTTTGTAAATTCTGTTCGATGGCACTGTACCATTTTTGTGAAGACTACGAGATTCAATGGGGGCATTGACCGGTCTGTCCGGGGAGTATGTGACATTCGACCAGAATTGACAAAAAGGCCATTTCGACTTATTAGCCGCTGACCTTGAGAGTTAGCAGTTTTAGTATATTAGCGACGTTATTTGAACGATTGAGCAAATTGTGAAGGTCAGAATAATCTGGTATTTTATTTTTTTAAAGTTTCGAATGATGACGTCACATTTCTGAAAATTGCTGAAACGGCCATTCTGAAGAAAAACCAGAGAGAAAAACACAACAACAACGATAGTTGCGATAAAAACAACGACATGAAATAGAAAAATACGACAGAGTCTTAGCAGAGACCGCTCCGAGTTGTAACGATTTTGTCGCTACAATCGTTACAAAGCCATTCACGCCAACGGTGAAGGGTGGTGGAACCGTGAATTCAGCCTTCTGGAGAGGAAATAAGAATATTTAAATACTTATCATACTCCTATTGTTTTTGTTCAGTAGATAGTGTTCAGTATGGATCAACTTTTTCCCTTAAAACCTAGCTTCACATAATCTGAAGTGGAAATTAGATCATCTTAATACAATTCAGGACATGACCAGAAGCTAAAAGTTCGTAAAAGCAGAGAGTTACAGATTTCTCCCGAGACCCCTCCAGATTCTGGAATCCGGACAAATAACACTCTTACTTCTTCCCTGAAGGCTCGACACGTCGTTCCAATACACTTCCAGGTTCTCGGGATTCGTGTTGTAACGATTGAAGCGGCACAACCGTTACAACTCGGAATGGTCTTATGATAGTTGTTTTCTGCTTCAATCTCGATCTGTATCGCACAATTGTCTTTCACCGTTTTTCTCCACGACCTCTGTTGTTGTGTTTTTCGATGTTTCAATTGTCGCGAAATCTCAAATTGTTACGTGTCGTTCATGCTCAAATCGAAATTTTGAAAATTAGATTGTCCGGCCAAATTAACCATTCCTGATTTGTTAAACTGAACAATTAACACCGTTAACTCGTAAAAGCCATCAATCTTCCCAGACAGATGTAAGAAACTTGCATTTTGACAAATTTTAGTCGAATGTCACATACCCCCGAACAGCCCGGTCAATGTCCTCATTGAGTCACGTAGTCTTCATCAAAACGGTACAGTGCCATCGAACAGAATTTACAAAATGCATCAAATCACTTTTATCCACATCACATCGACTCACTGCAGAATTTAATTGACATCATACTACACTATTATAGCCTTCCAAGTTCTTTCACTAATCTGCACTTTTGAGGATATGTGACATTCGACCAAGAGAGGAAGAAGATCAGTCAGCTGGCAGGCTAGTCATGCGGAAATTTCCGGAAGGGGCCAGAAGGGAAGAGCAAGGGCCCTCAAATTCGAAAGAGGAATCAGAAGGAGAGGATGGACAGGGAGGAAGCCGTCGATCGGAGGAACCTATGCAACAGGAACCCGATCAGGCCGAGAACGAAGACGATAAGGCATCGACAGGAGGTGTATCCAGCCTAGACTTCAATTTCCTCAGTGATTTTGAAAACAACGCCGATACGTTAGAAGCGACTGAACGAGCAAACGAAGGTAATTCGACACTGGAGCCACCGTCGGCTTTTGCGGAAATGAACCGGAATTTGCCAGAGAGCAGCTCTCCGGGCAGTTATAAAGACAATGAACAAAGACTCCTCACTGAATCACCAAGGAGAAGAAGGATAGAAGTCGCTGCCAGAGTACCCTTCTTGGGAACATAACCCGAAGAAGAGTGGGAGGTGCATCACAGGAACCATGAAAATAGGACGGGATGTAGAATGGACAGAGTAGCCTTTATGGAAGAGGTCTGGACAGTAGTTCAGAGCTAACGGTACCCAATCCATTTTGAAACTAGGTCTCAACCGACCAATAATGCGGGAGGTCCTTGACAAACTCGACGAGTGTGAAGGGACATTGAGCGAGTTGTTGCTCGACTCAGCCACTGATGAAAGTGAGGCAAACTCTCCTATCAATCTGACGCCGCAAGAAGACAAAGGAGAAGTGGTATATCTGTCAAGAACCCGGAAAAGAACGATGCCATCAAAATTGGTGATTGACAAGAATAATGAAATGAAGTTGAAACTACTGGGCAGCAAGGTGACTTTGAGGAAGGCGGGAAGGACGAAGGTGAACTCGGAAATCTCGATAAAAGCTGTCAACTCAGCGAAAATAAAACGAGTCGAAAAAGCTATGGATTTGGGACAAAGTGATGATCGATTGCCTGGCACAGACAGGATGTTGACTGATGTAGCGATGGTGCCACCCATTCTCATGGCAGGGATAAAATCAACTGGTTACAAAACCAAGAGGAGTGACCGCACTCTGACTGGAGCAACATTAGAAATGGAAATTTTCAGCCAATGTGGAGAGAGTACCATGAAAGACTTTAAACCGTCTCCCATGAACCACGGAAACGGAAGTGTTGTAGGACAGCTAATGCCAGTGGAATATAACCGAATGACAGTGTCGGATACTGTATCAATATATGAACCCGCCAGTGGATACACGGAGATGTTGGAGTACAGAAACTCGGCCAGAGGACACTTAATGGCTCTGGAAGACAATAGTGCCATGGAAGGTTACTTGGAAACGATGATGCAAGGCACCACCCTGAAGCAGAAGGCATACGGGGGACTCTGGCATCGTCTGAAATTCAGACAGAAACGATCGAGCAGTTGGTGAGCCTTCCATGGAGAGCGGTAGTGTTACGATACTTCGAAGAAGGAATGAGAACCACGCCGAAGATACACGCTCTGATAGCAGTACCTTATGTGAGAACTGAGTTACAATTGAGGTTCACCTGTTGCATGATCGGACTGACTCGTGGGGAATATGATTCAGAAGAAAGGAAAAGATCAAAGGAAGAAAAGGTATTTCTAATGACAAGCATGAGAGATCTGATAACCCAAGAGGAAGCAGCAATATCGTGCGCGAAGCGGAGAGACGCTCTCTGTTTCATTCGGTTCATGATAGAACAAATTTCAGTGCCAGCATTGAGCACTTGTGTCAACATGTTAAGAGAAGGCGATGAATGAGCGAAAGCCTTGCTCTTGCTAGCACTGCTGGATATGCATTAAAGCAAACCAATGCGAGTGAACATGAAAGAACCCGTGGAACTAGAACCCATGAGGAAAATAGACGAAATAAGGAGATTCTCAAACAAAGAGCTGAGGCTCACTAAGGAATCTATGGGAGCACTGCCGAAATCCAGTGAATAATGTGGACCAATCAGAAAGAAGTCATACAGTTACGTGTCCAGAGTCATAGGGATAGCGTACAACCCTTTTCTAAATGAAGACATACGCGATTGCTTCTTTGACTACGAGCGAGCAGTGTTGCTAAGATTCTGGACGTCGAGAATCGCAATAATAACAGGGGCTGATAATCAGCAGACCAGGCTGGGACTAATCTTAGAGGAAAAGGTGGCCGCTCCTTCAGTGCCAAAATCAGACAATCGAGTGGATTTTGGATTGGGATTCTCAGATGAACTGCTGAGAACGAGTTTGATGGTAGTGTGGGAACTAATGAAGCCATCATGGTGTCCGAGTCCCACCGCTGATTCGATATTACGAGCAACACAAGACGTACAGAGGGAACTGAACTCAGACTGTAACCTGCGTGATCTTAACATCATCTATAACGTGATGACGACAGCCTCTAAGAGCAACGGAGAAGACAAAGTAGAGTTGCCTGGCTGGGGACCAGAGGACTGGGTCAAACCTGGTAGCTGTCTGGCAGAAGTCTGTGGACTGGAAGGTCCCGTCTGTGGAGGTCTGGATTGCGTGAAGACCTGGGAGAAACAACACAAGCAGTTGACGATCTTGTTTGGGAACATTGTGATGAAGGCGAAAACAGAAACGGAACTAATTGCGGATTGCCATGGAGGAACCGAGGCAAACCTAGTGACTGCACTAGGATTATACAGCATGTTTGGTTTTTTAGAGTCACTATTGAATCTAGAACAAAAGCATGAGATGGTCACGGCCATCAGTGTAGAAGTGTTCCCAGGAGTTTTGCAGATTGAGCAAAAACACATAGGAAGGTGGAGGGAAGCGGTTGAGGCGGAAATGAACTTCCGACACGGTGAGACATATCGCAGACCGTCGGGAGCGCGATATTTGGTGGGATCGACATTAGTTCCAATGTGCAAGAGCAGATACCCGGTGCATTTTGTAGCTGTCGATGTGAGAAGTACGAGAACGATCGTGGATCAAGCCTTCTCGGTGCCAAAATCGATAAGACGAGAATGTCAGAAATTTTTTATGAGTTACTGTGCAAAATGTTCTCAGCAGTTCCAGAGAGAACTAAAGCGGATTTAGAATCGATACTGAGAAAGAAGTTCATGGGATACGCCAGAGGGAATTTCAGTGACTTTGAAAGACAAGGGCAGAAAGGATCAACCGTCACGGATTAAAATACAGTAGATGAGAATGATGAAGTCCACTGAGTGATGATGGAAGTAGAACCACTACTGGAAGCTTCGGGAAAGCGTAATTGGAGGAGCATCATGTCAACACATGATGAGTTTCCCTGCCATTGCTTGTTGCAAACATGGTGGTACCCCGCGCGTAGTAATCTGGTGTTGATCTGGGACTGTGGAGAGCTGCTCTCCATGGGTTTACTAGACACATCACGGCCAATAACGAGAGTGATAGTGGGAGTATTGATGGCGATACGGTGGCTGGAAGCTCATGTGAAAGAGAACAAAAGACAGGAGGCGCAAACGAGAGAAAAATTGCAGAAATTGGATTGTCTAAAAGATTTAGATCTTTTTGAGACAATGTGCAAATCTTGAACATTCCGATTGAAGTGAAAAAAATATGGGCCAGGAGACGTCTGATGGCATGGTTTAGAGCCAACATGACTGCATGCTTATACGAATATGCTAAGAAGCATATGTCGAAGCACAGCAGAGTGTACAGAGTGTATCAGCTGGACATTGGAACAGGAGCTTTCAAGCGATCTTTTGTAACTCATCGGAATGAAAAAACCACCGCAGTGAAGAGGACTTCTAGGGCAAGTAAATGTGACGGAAGAGAAAGAGAAGAGATGTTGAAGGAAGATTTGGAGAAAAACGTGACGTTGTGCCTCCACAACAGCTTCTGCTGCCGAAACAAAGAATCTAACGTTGATCCCCTACCTTGTTGTAAACAAAGAGTAGAAGAGCACAAGTGTTGGAGCACTGCTTCCAACAGCGTCAGGATGGCAACCGACGTGTTGCAACACACAGAGACTGAAAGTGCACAGTCAATGTCGCAGGAGGAGGTTATGGAACATTGACAAATTGCCAAAGAACAAGATGAAAAAAGAACTTCTAAACGACGAAAAAAGAAGAAACAAAGAAGTGATGAAAGAGAAGAAATTAAAACTCAGAATTGTTTTGCATGTGACAAAAAACTCAAATGAGAAACGAAGCAACCAAGTTTGTTGCATTTATAAATTTGCATTTTGATTTTAGTTAGTTGCTTTAGAGACACTAACTCTTTATTTAGAAAGATCTGAGTGAAGAGTATATTTAAGTATTCCAGCTTGCATGATTGTTTTTAATCAATTAGGACGACTGATCACTTTGTGGTGACATGAAAGGCCTGGGTAATCTCTTGAAGAGGGATATTGTTTTATTGTTCTTTCTAACCACAGAGTTTCTTAATTTTAATATTCAGGACCAATAACCACTAATTTTCCGAGGGGAAGAAGCATAGCAGGATAATTTTAGCTTGTTGCTTGGTATGACTGTCCTTAAAAACACCTGAAACTAACATCTTTCAAAACCTAGGAGAAAAAGTTTTAAATCAGTGCATTGACATTAGAAGTAAGAAAAATTGTTTTTATCTTAAGTCCTATCCTCAAAAGTGCAGATTGGTGAAAGAATTTGGAAGGTTATAGTAGTGTAGTACGATGCCATTTATATTCTGCAGTGAGTCGATATGGCGTGGACAAAGTGATTTCGCGCATTTTGTAAATTCTGTTCGATGGCACTGTATCATTTTTCGAAGACTACGAGATTCAATGGGGGCATTGAACGGGATGTCCGAGGAGTATGTGACATTCGACCAGATTTGACAAAAAGGCCATTTTGATTTATTAGCCGCTGACCTTGAGAATCGGCAGTTTTAGTAGATTAGCGACGTTATTTGAACGATTGAACAAACTGTGAAGGTCAGAATATTCTGGTATTTTAAATTTTTAAAATTTAGATTGATGACGTCACATTTCTGAGAAATGCTGAAACTGCCATTCTGAAGAAAATCAGAGAGAAAAACACAACAACAACGATTGTTGCGATAAAAACAACGACATGAAATAGAAAAAAAACGACAGAGTCTTAGCAGAGACTGCTCCGAGTTGTAACGAGTGTGTCCCTAAAATCGTTACAAAGCCATTCACGCCAACGGTGAAGGGTGGTGGAACCGTGAATTCAGCCTTCTGGAGAGGAAACAAGAATGTTATTTCCACGGATTCAGGAATCCGGAGGGGATTTGAGACTTGGACTCGAACTGATATAAACTAACTTTTAGCTTCCTGGAGATGTCCTGAAGTGAATTGCAAACATCCAAATTTGTTTTCAGATCATGAGATGCCAGGAGTTGAGGGAAAGGGTTGATCCATCTTCGATAGAGATGATGATTTTTATCTACTGAACAAAAACAATAGTAAAATAATAAATAGTAGTAGCCCTGTTTTTAGGAGTGACCTCGTGGTCTGGGAATACTGAGACCCAGCCATGAGCTCACTAAATTTGCATAAAGTAAGTTAATTTGAGCGTTCTGGTCGAAGTCGGAGAACAATAACGTTTTTGTCGACCCGATGTTGGAAAGATCACCAAAAGAACTGGCTTTGGTAGAGACGGTGAAATGCATGTAAAGCTTCGTTTAGACGCTGGCCAGTAGTTTTATAGCTTAGCTTTATTTTCCGTCGATATGTACTTCCGGGCGAATGTTGCATATCTTAATTGAATGTTTTTTTTTACTTAAATGGGGGCCATAAAAGATGTCAGACATGCGGATTTGCTATGATAAGGGTTGTGGTTGGAAATTTGTAACATTCGCCCGGAAGCACAAATCGACGGAAAAAAAAGCTAGGTTCTAAAACGACTGGCTAGTTTCTAAACACAGCTCCACATGCTTTTCATCGTCTCAGCCACAGCCAGTTCTTTTGGTGGTCTTTCTAACATCGAGTCGACAAAAACATTACTGTTTCCGGCTTCGATCAGAACTCTCTAATTAACTTATTTACATGCATAAATAGTGAGCTCATGGCTGAGTCTCAGTATCCCCAGACCACGATGTCACTCCTAAAAACAGGGCTACTACATATTTATCATATATTTGTTCAGTAGATCAAAATCAACATCTCCTTCGAAGATGGATCAACTTTTTCCCTTAACCTAGCTTCACATAATCTGAAAATGATTTTAGATAATCTGAATACAAATCAGGACATGACCAAAAGTCAAAGTTCATAAAAGCAGAGAGTTACAGATTTCTCCCGAGACCCATCCGGATTCTAGAATCCGGACAAGTAACAGTCTTACTTCTTCCCGGAAGGCTCGACACGTCGTTCCAATACACTTGCAGGTTCTCGGGATTCGTGTTGTAACGATTGAAGCGGCACAACCGTTACAACTCGGAATGGTCTTCTGATAGTAGTTTTCTGCTTCAATCTCGATCTGTATCGCACAATTGTCTTTCACCGTTTTTCTCAACGACCTCTGTTGTTGTGTTTTTCGATGTTTCAATTGTCGCGAAATCTCAAATTGTTACGTGTCGTTTATGCTCAAATCGAAATTTTGAAAATTAGATTGTCCGGCCAAATTAACCATTCCTGATTTGTTAAACTGAACAATTAACACCGTTAACTCGTAAAAGCCATCAATCTTCCCAGACAGATGTAAGAAACTTGCATTTTGACAAATTTTGGTCGATGTCACATACCCCCGAACATCCCGACCAATGTCCTCATTGAGTCACGTAGTCTTCATCAAAATGGTACAGTGCCATCGAACAGAATTTACAAAATGCATCAAATCAGTTTTATCCACATCACATCGACTCACTGAAGAATACAAATGACATCATACTACACTATTATAGCCTTCCAAATTCTTTCACTAATCTGCACTTTCGAGGATATGTGACATTCGACCAAGCTGTGTCAAAATTCAATTTCGAATTCGAAATTTAATTGATGCATCAGACCGAAAAGATTGATGGTTTTAATCAGTTATAGGTCTTAATCGTTCGTTCTGACAAATTCGGAAGTGTTAATTTAATAGTTAAAAAATAGTTTTCAAATAAAGACACGTCACGACCTCGACATTTCGCACCAACTGAAACGGCGAAACACAACAACGACAAGTTTCTCAGAGAGAACAACTATATTCGTTGAAAGAGACGAAGTTAACAAAACAAATTGGAACAGCAGTTAAAGTTTTGAAGACCATTCCGAGTTGTAACTATTGTGCAGTTACAATCGTTACAAGGCAATTCCCCGAACCAGGAAGGGTGTTGGGACGACGTGTCCAGCCTTCGGGAAAGAAATAAGAACGTTATTTCACCGGATTCCAGAATCCGGAAGGGTCTCGAGAGATAACTTAAACATTATTTCAACAAGCTTTTAGCTTCCTGAAGATGTCCTGAGTTGAAATGAAAATCTCCAAATTTGTTTTCAGCCATGAGATCACTAATGTTGCATGTAAGTAACATAATTTGAGCGTTCTGGTCGAATCCAGAGAACAGTAACGGTTTTGTCGACCCGATGTTAGAAAGATCACCAAAAGATCACCTGCGGTTCGTTCCCATAAAGGCTGACGGGGAGTCCAGCTTGGAAGTATCCTCGCCGGCTGGCTCAGTCGTCTCCAACGCATCCGCGCCGCTTTCAAAATCACTGAGGAAATTGAAGTCTAGGCTGGATACACCTCCTGTCGATGCCTTATCGTCTTCGTTCTCGGCCTGATCGGGTTCCTGTTGCATAGGTTCCTCCGATCGACGGCTTCCTCCCTGTCCATCCTCTCCTTCTGATTCCTCTTTCGAATTTGAGGGCCCTTGCTCTTCCCTTCTGGCCCCTTCCGGAAATTTCCGCATGACTAGCCTGCCAGCTGACTGATCTTCTTCCTCTCTTGGTCGAATGTCACATATCCTCGAAAGTGCAGATTAGTGAAAGAATTTGGAAGGCTATAATAGTGTAGTGTGATGTCAATTGTATTCTGCAGTGAGTCGATGTGATGTGGATAAAAGTGATTTGATGCATTTTGTAAATTCTGTTCGATGGCACTGTACCGTTTTGATGAAGACTACGTGACTCAATGAGGACATTGACCGGGCTGTTCTGGGGTATGTGACATTCGACTAAAATTTGTCAAAATGCAAGTTTCTTACATCTGTCTGGGAAGATTGATGGCTTTTACGAGTTAACGGTGTTAATTGTTCAGTTTAACAAATCAGGAATGGTTAATTTGGCCTGACAATCTGATTTTCAAAACTTCGATTTGAGCATGAACGACACGTAACAATTTGAGATTTCGCGACAATTGAAACGTCGAAAAACACAACAACAGAGGTCGTTGAGAAAAACGGTGAACGGCAATTGTGCGATACAGATCGAGATTGAAGCAGAAAACAACTATCAGAAGACCATTCCGAGTTATAACGGTTGTGCCGCTTCAATCGTTACAACACGAATCCCGAGAACCTGGAAGTGTATTGGAAAGACGTGTCAAGCCTTCCGGGAAGAAGTAAGAGTGTTATTTGTCCGGATTCCAGAATCCGGAGGGGTCTCGGGAGAAATCTGTAACTCTCTGCTTTTATGAACTTTTAGCTTCTGGTCATGTCCTGAATTGTATTAAGATGATCTAATTTCTATTTCAGATTATGTGAAGCTAGGTGTTAAGGGAAAAAGTTGATCCATACTGAACACTATCTACTGAACAAAAACAATAGTAAAATGATAAAGAAGTAATAGCCCTGTTTTAATAGTGACTTCGTGGTCTGGGGAAACTGAGACCCAGCCATGCGCTCACTATTTTTGCAAATAATTAAGTTAATTGGAGCGTTCTGATCGAAGCCGGAAACAGTAACGTTTTTTTTGTCGACCCGATGTTAGAAAGACCATCAAAAGAACTGGCTATGGCAGAGACGGCAAAAAGTAGGTAGAGCTGTGTTTAGACGCTAGCCAGTCGTTTTAGGGTCGTTTCCGAGCGAATGTTACATAGATGTTTTTATGGGGCTCTTGGGTGTGATTCTTTTTTAACATCATGACCGGTAGAACCGTTAACGAGCACTCAGCGCCGAGCGGATGCTCATAGCAAGGCCCTAACCACCGGGGCGGAAAGGTAGCTTGGAACGCGGAAACCTTCCGGATTCCCGTGAATAGCTTTTTAACCTAGTTAAGACCGAAATTTCACATACCAGGAATGGTGGGGAGATTGGACGTCCCTTCGTTCCCTGAAAAATTTAAAATGAAAAAAATTTGAAATTTATGCGTTAGGACAATAAAAATTGTTGTTCGGACAATGTTCACTAGTGAATTGACAGGTTTTAAAACCCGTTTGCCGATAACCTTCCGGGTTACAGTGAAATCGAACTTAACGTGTTTGATTTATTGAATTCATCAATCCGGAAGGGTCCAAATAGCATTGTTTTTGGCAAATTTTTTTAGCTGGAACGTTTTAGATTGGGTCTTTTGCATTGAACTAGAAGAGTATAAGCCTTTTGAGCTCGGATCAATAATTTTTAGGTCGAAAAGATAAGAATTGCAAAAAAAAGTTAGGCGGAACCTACAAGAGAGAGAATTTTTTGGCTTTAGAAAAAAGATGTTTTGGTTATTAACTTTAGCACAACTGATTAGATCCAGTTGATTTTGGTACCATTAGATCAGAAATTAGATGAGCTTACTCATAAAACCTTGAATTATTCAAAAAAATAAGCGTGAAATTTTTTTAAGATTAATTTTAGCAATATTACTAATTTGTGAGGGTAGACCGTTCAGGTTTCGTAAAACTTTTTTGGAAAGCTATTATACCCCTACCAAAGGGTAATTACGCTTGAATAAGGCAATTTTACGCTGTTCTAGACAAAAAGGGAGGGCTAAGGAATTCAGAAAACTATAGTCGAGTAGAAACTAGGCTAGTTATAAGACCCTTCACGGTTAAGGAGAAATGTCAAATAAGCAGCTTGGCTTCGATCTGGAAGGGTCTAGGGACGGAAAAAACACGCTTCCTAGTTAGTTCCTACAGCATAATAGCATCGGAGAACGTATCCGGAAGGTTCACGGGTGAGATTTTCAAAAGTCCCGTAAAAGTTATTTTTGCCAATCCGGAAGGGCCCAATTTTGCCAATCAGGAGGGGTCACAATTTTGCCAATCCGGAAGGGTCCTACTTTTGCAAATCTAGAGGGGTTCTAATTTTGCCAATCCGGAAGGGTCCAATTCTTTGCCAATCTCGAAGGGACCCAATTTTGCCAATCCGGAAGGGTCCTATTTTTGTCAAGACTTAAGTAGACAAAAGAAAAATAAATAGTGAAAGGTATTAGGTTATTAGAGTCAGGCTAGGAACCAGTGACTCCATTGGTTACTTGCCTTTTATAGAAGACCATTGGTTATTTTATATTTTATAGACTCCATTGGTTACTTGCCTTTTATAGAAGACCAGACTACAACTGAACAAGTCTAAGCCCGGATATTCGCGACACTAAGTCTAAATTGAACAAGAGTTTGTCACTGATTTGTGTGGATTGAAATTCAAAACATTTTTTTGAAAAGTGATTGCGTTGAGGGTTTTAGTAGTTCTAGCTCGGGCAATCCAAAGGCAGATAGGTAACACGGGACCCGGTGGGTGCAATGGACGTCCACTTGAGAAAATTAATTTTTCAAGTTTTGTTTGTTCGTTGCGGCACCGAACAGGGAAAGTTCTTTCTTTAGAAACAAGTTCGACTAATGTATTGCGACTAACTAAAGTACAAAATCCATACGTTTTGAATTGAAAATAATTTTTTCTTTCTTCGTTTTTGGTTTTAAATCAATAATATCTGTTCTTGATTGGGCAGTGAGTACACTATTGTTCAAAAATATTGATATCATCAGACTGAGCTAGCTTCATATCTCTACCACCAATAATCGATCATTGTAAATAAATTGTATATACGCTGTACTGTGATAATACACACGTTTTCGTGGTCACTTTTAAGGTGGAACTTTTGGAATTTGTTGTGTTTTGTTATTATTATCAGTAGTCAAACAATAAGGACACTAGCAATCGAACTGAGAGTATAGGTAGTAAAATGTGATAAATCGAAGACGAGTCTAGACAAGTCAAGGATACCTAAAAAAGTGATAGCTCTAGGAAATTTATAGCAGAGAAACAAAGAAAAGCAACGAACGGCCCTTTTGTGGAAAGGATCGCACGAGCCCGCACCGACAAAGGGAAGAAAGTTTCAGGCCAAATGGTTGAAACCAGGGTCAAAAGACCTCCGAAGGACAAAAGGCAATGTTAGAAGTATAGGTCCATCCGGACCCTGCCATGGATGACAACCGAGAGGGACATGGACCGGAAGGGAGTGGAAACAGAAGATTGGCGAGTGAATCTACTTCGGTAGAATAAGGCCAAGATTTTGCCACTTCCACCGGGACTCTAGACCGAGAAGAGATGTCGGCACTGCCCGACATCTCTACTGAAAACGTGGCTGCTACAAGATCACCCACAGACAACACTATGATGCATGGTGTGACGAAGAAACCGGGTACGACCTCCTCGTTTTCAGAAAGAGTGAAAAACAATTTGGGAAATTTCTTTCCATTTACCATGGGAGCGGGTACATGGTAAATGGGAGCGATGAAGCAGAAACCCAGGAAGAGGAGGAGGACGACGACGAACAAGATGACTTCGGATCTCAAGTCAGCCTCAATAGTTCGACTCAGGAAAACGATGCATACACCGATAGAGAAATTGGCTCTATGGACCAATTTGGTAAAGTCAGGACCTTAACCAAGACCACAAAGAGATCAGGCCAGTCAGGAGACTTTGTGAGTATGAGGAATTCGGAAATGCGAACTGGGAAGAACAAAAATACAGGGCTATGTAACCCACCTGCGGATCCAGGAGTGGATAATGAAGAGACGTCGAGACAGAGAATCAATACCCGAGTCTCGACCAGCACCAAGCTACCTGGAATCGATAGGGTGACACCACCACTTGTGATGCCATTAGTGGACAACGGAGCATCAATCGAAGAAGCCTGACCAACATAGTGGGCAGCATAGGAGAACAAAACGAACAGATGTCCTTAAGATTGAGTGAACTAGAGAGAGCAGTTCACGTCGAGAGAGAAAGCCTGCGGGAAGAGATCAACCGCAACAGACAAGAAGTCAGCAGAAGTGAAAAACGCTTGAAGGAGAGAACGGATGAACACTTGGTCAAACACTTGTCACGAATGGCAAGGGAAGCTGAGCAGAGAGAGTTACGATTGAGAGATGACTGGGCGAAGTTGAGAGTTCAACAAGAGCAGACTCTTGGGACTCTTGACACGAAGATAGACGCGATGATGGAGAGGCGAACTCAGGCTAACATGAATAGGTTGGATGGGCTACTAAGCAGCAGGAGTGGATCGAAGAATGGGGAACCGAACTCAGGAGAACCCAGCAGGGAGCCGAGAGTGAATTTCAATGAACAACCCAATAGGAGAAGGACATATCGATCCACTAGAGGAAGAGGCAGTTCATCCAGCTATGCCACAGGGGACAATAGGCCACGGGGCCCAAACATCAGAAAAATTTCGACTGGCAACAGACCGACCTCAAATGAACGACCGACGCAAGACACACATGCGACTGGGAGATGGGATTCCAGGAACTGGAGTCAAGCGAATCATAGAAGAAGTCATCCCAGCGATTCGGACAGAAGAGAAAATCCAGGGCCTCTATCAGGGGGCAATGATGCTCAAGCGGGGCATTCAAGGGACGCGGCATCAATAGCCACAGCCTTTGAACCTCTGAACAGGTCCTTGAAAACGTCCCTTACGAGGTTATTGAAAACCAGTGAACGCAGTGAAAAGTCCAGAAGGGTTTTTAAGAAACCAAGACGCTAAAAACAGGAATCTGATGGCTGTATTGATACCTGGATAGACGTGATGAAACTGCATTTTGAAGAGGAGGACTTGAAAGAAAGACAAGAATGCAGTGCGGTCACCAGCAACCTGGAAGGGACAGCCCTAAACTGCGTGATGGCCATAAAGCAATACCAGCGGGATACAGCTGAGAAAATCTTTGAAATCTTGTTAAATCGTTTTGGCTCAGGAGTATGAGAACTCAAAGCGATGATGCGCTTCGAGAAACGGAGGCAACGTGAACACGAGAAGATAGACATGTTTCTAGTTGATTTGGAGATGTTTAGAAGGCGTAGCCAACCAGATAAGTCAAACAGAAGGGTGAACCTGGCAGTAGCCTCAAAATTCATCGATGGCGTGAAAAATGCGCCAACACCAGAGGAGTTGAGACTCAAGTCAAAGGATTATCTTTTACTAAAACCCCCATTGAGATCTGGCTATTACAAAATTAATTATGGCAAAAACAATTATAGCTAACCAGGGTAACAATTGGTACAAACCAAGGGACAATATGGACAAGAGACGCTCTTGTGCAAATTGCAGTTCGACGGACCATCATGTGTCAGCATGCCCAACCGACAAACAAGGCATGAAAGCAATAGGCTTTAGCCTCGAGGATGAAGATGCATCAGAGGTCGATCATGAAGGTTTCATGAGGGGAGTAATTGCGAAATTCGGCCCAAGGTGTTTCTTTTGTAACTTAGAAGGTCATTTTAAATCGGATTATCCACAATTCTGGGATGCTGTGGCGGACATCAAGCATCCAAGGCATGAGGAAGCTTTAACGGGTGTGAAAGCCAGCAAGGCTCGCCTGTTGAGTGAAGCCGAGGCACGCAGAAAGGGAAAACCGCAAGAGCTGGCAACAGAGAAGATGCAGGCAGTAACGGAAGAGATAAGTGAACCGGAACCGTTGACTGCGGCAGATGACTTCAAGATCGACTATAGGGCAGGCGCGAGGGATGCTCTAAACAGAGTCCAGCAAGAGTTGGTGACGAAGGAGATCGAACAAAAAGAGAAGTTCGAACTAGAGAATGAGAAAATTCAGGAGAAGCTTAACGCCTTCGAGGCATCATATGTCAAAGAAACGAAAGCACCAAGCAGTTTGAGCATGAAACTAAACGTGATCTCTGGGCAGACGTACGGAACGGTGCCACAAGGAAGCAGAACACAGTCAATAATTTCAGTTGCGGGACATCAGGTGATCAGGAACATAAGTGAGCCCTCAGAGTTCACTATGATGCATTTAGACACATATGCAGATTATCTGACACAGGTGGAGCCAAGCACTGAGTCGATGGCTGTGCGAGCGTTGTTGACAACGGATGACCCTCGAACAAAGAAACTCCACGGACGCTACGTGGAAGTCTACGGACCTTAACAAAACGTTGAACGTTGACGGGATAAGTATCTACACTAGGACTTACGTCACAACAGATAGTGACCAAATGGGGCAGATCTATTTGGGTCAGGAAGAACTTAAGGTCCGCAGAATCGGCCATGATGCCATGATGCCATGATGGAGCAAGATGCAGTACTTATAGGGTACGAGGCATTTATGACTGCACATCTACTAGACACCAATGGGAAGAAAATTGGAGTAACAGGACTACTGGATACAGAAGCAGTGGTAAGCGTGATGCCAATAAAGACTTGGGAAAGAATGGGCTTCACGAGGGAAGATCTAAATCCAAAGAACCTCAGATTGGCAGCCGCCAACCGCGGAGTAATCTACCTGGCCGGAAGGACACCAATAACGGTCCTTCACATGGGAGGACGCGATCTTTGGATGAGCTTCCTGGTGGTGAGAACTAAGACGACCCAGACCAATTCATCTTGGGCCGTGATCTTGTCCGGAATTTCGATATGATGATTGACTTGAACAACGGCCTAATAAGGATTAGAAACCCGCACCGGAAGTATGTTAAGAAACCAGTTAATAGGATAATAATTGAGAAAACAAGGTACCAATTTTTTTAGATAGAAAGGTAAAATTTTAGCCGGGACAAGCTGTAATTGCAATTTTTAGGATTAGAAAATCTTTAAGTGATAGTAAACAGGTTTGTCTGGTACCCAACCCAAGTAGTCAAAACTCGGTGAGTTTAAGACGGAGCTTTTCAGTAACACGAAGCGGGCTGTGTGCCAGTGTGTTGATGAACAGACTGGACACCATGGTTACGATCCAGCGTGGAAAGAATCTTGGCTACGCACTGCCAATGAAAACCGACTATGAAGATACACAAAACTTGAAGAGATATAATGTGAAAGACTGCCCAAATCATGCGGATAAGGATAAAATTTTAAAGAGAATTGATGAATATGAATCTGTCATTAAACTGTTTTCAATGAAATCTGAAACGAATAATCGCTTGTCCAGCTAAGCGATTTTTCTGGAACACCCCTCGTCATATGAACTAGACTCCGACAAAACGGTTTTGGCGGAGATAGAACACTTGAGAAGGAAAATAGGCAAGGGAGATTTTGAATCATTAAGGGCGGTTTTAAATCGGAATGCGGACGTATTTTCAAAACATAAGGCCGACATCGGTTGCTGCAACTTCGTCGAACACGAAATAGAAACAGAGGAAGGCGCCATTCCTCATAGGGAAGGCGCAAGGCGAATGATGCCTCATAAATCGGAAGCGTGCCGATCAGAAATAGAAATGTTGCTCGAATACGACATGATAGAACCCTCAAAATCGCCTTGATCTTGCGGGGTAGTCATGGTCAAGAAGAAAGGGGGCAGTTTAAGTTCTGTTGCGACTTTCGTTACCTGAACGAAGTGACAATAAAAGATGCGTACCCGATACCGCGAATAGACGAGAGCCTCTCTAAACTTGGTGATGCCAAGTTTTCCACCACATTGGACTTGGGTTCTGCCTTCTGGCAGGTCCCTTTGCGTAAGAAGGATAGAGATAAGACCGGAATCGCATGCGAGTTGGGATTGTACCAGTGGAAGAGGATGCCCCTCGGCTTGTGCAACGCAACGGCCACTTTCAAAGACTGATGGCTCAGGCTTTGACCAGAGTACCTAAAAAGTACGGCACTCTTGTGATGTGTAACGTGGATGACGTGGTCATAGCAACACCCACCTTGGAAGACCACATTGATTGGCTCAATGAGGTCTTTGTTTGCATGATCAGCGCAGGCTTGAAATGCAAACCCTCGAAATGTGAAATCCTTAAGGATTCAATCAAGTATCTGTGAAGAATGGTGGACGTGTATGGCGTAAGGCCGGACCCGGAAGCAGTAGAGGTTGTGTTGACATGGAAGGCTCCAAGAACGGACACACAACTCATGAGCAATTATAACCGTGAGTTCGTAAAAGGATACACAGACAAGGTGTACCCCATGCAGAAACTGATGCGCAACAAAGGAAAAAAGTTCGAATGGAACGAAGAAGCTCATGCTGCCTTCGAGAAGATGAAGCAGGAACTGTGCGAAGCGCCAGTACTAGGCATGCCTACAGAGAAAGGCATGTATGTTCTTGACACAGATGCATCAGTAGTGGCCATCTCAGGAATACTGCATCAGGAGCAGGAGTGGAATGGGAGAACAGTTCTCCGTCCCATTGCATATGGCAGTAAAGTGGTGAGGGACACTGAAATGAAAAATGGTGCACCAAAGCCAAAAACTTTTGCAGTGATCGCATTCGTGGAGAGGTACCGCGCATACTTAGGAAGCGCTCCCTTTAAGCTACGAGTGGACAACAGAGCGTTATCCTGGTTGAAGACGTTCTCGATGGACCAGAGCTATATTTTCGGTGGTTAGTCAGGCTAGACGGCTACCACATGATAATCGAGCACAGGATGCGTGACAAATTACGAGTGCTGACAGCCTCAGCAATAAGACTGGGTTTTATGAAAGACTAGAACAGAAGCAAGCCAATCAGTCAGGCGGAAATCAAGGAAGGGTTCTCGTTTCTGAACAAAGAAACTTATTAGGCGCTTCCCTTTACGAGATGGTTGGACAAATCTGGACATCCAAGTCCGGGACACCCTGAGTTACCGGTGGAAAAGGCAGCAGAAATAAGATCTTAACAAAGAAGGACCCGCCCGGTGCCTTTGGATCTGTTGCTATGTTCGAACCTGGTCCAACAGGAACTCTCACGTATGAACATAAACAGCCTCTCATTGCTGGATAAAAGGGTGCAGGTCACACGGCAAGTGATGCAAATGCTGGGTGAATTTTTGGAGAGAGAAGTGACTGGAGATGACCCCGAGTGGGCAGCAGCCATGGCATCGCTAACGGTTAGTGAGAAAATAAAGATTAAGCCATCAAGACGACAACACAAGGAAAATGAAAGGGATTGTAGGACAATAGTTCAGCAACTAGTGTCCCCGATACCCCAAAACGTCTTGACAAGTACATCATCAAACGAAAAGAACAGGTGAAAGGGACACAAAGGAAAACCGTCACCTTTGAGGATCAGGATCAGAAAGGCGAAGAGGTTGAGCAAAACCTGGGGCAAGAAAGTTTGTCCTGGGAGAAGGATGTTGATGAGAACAGGCGAGTTTATCAGCAAGACCCGGGACAAGAAAGTTTGTCCGCGGAGTCAGGTGTAGAGGAAAATGTTTAAGGTGAGGAACAAGGCCTGGAGGATAAAATTTTGTTCGGGGAGTTCAGATGGATGAGCAGAGCGCATAAAACTGACCACGAAGAAGAAACATGCTCAATGGCAGATTCCTCCATTGATGACAACTCAGGAATTCAGGAATTGACACCTATTCAGACAGGAACTCGACCACGCGATTGGAATTGTCAGAGCTAGCGATCCGCACATTACTAGTGGAGACTCGAGCAACAGACTTGGATAGAGAGGTATATCAAGACCCTGACAGTGATCGCTACCTGCTACGTAGCGAAAAAATCTTTGACAACGCAGCTGATGATCTAGAAACAATAGCGGTATCGAAACGATCGATGAGTTTGTTGCCACAGAAAGAAGTAGTGAGGACTGATCTTCAACCCTTCAGGCAAGAGACAGAACCATTGGCGAAAATTTGTTGCGTGAAGATGGAAGATGACACGCAACAGCCCGATGAAACAAATAGTCATTTGAGGGTCATGAAGACGTACTTGAAGGCGAGATACAGACACTCAGACCTACTAAAGGGACAAAGAAAAGACCGCATGACGAGTAACTTGAAAAGGCGGATCGAAATTGGAACACCAGACAAAGGTGACCTGGAGGAAGACAGTTACCGTATTCTGAGACAGTACTTTATGCAAAAAGAAGGAAGGTTATATCTGAACAAGGAGGGGATTGTGGCTTGTAAGAGAAAAGAAGAAGACAAAGTCCTGTACAAATACAACGCGATAGTGTTGCCGCAACTCTATCAGACAGAATTTTTTGTTCAGCTCGCAGGACCAGATGGGCCATCAGGGAATCGACAAAGTATACCAGAGGATCCTGAAGAAGCACTTTGAGTGGCCTGGGATGAAGAAGGCATGCGAGAAGTGGGTAACCGCATGTATGTCATGTCAACAGGTCAAGGATCCAAGGGAATTGCGATTTCCCTTGCAGTCGATTGATCCATCTGAATTCAACGAGGTCGTGCAGATTGGCCACCAGAAAATACTTATGACAGACAGTGGCTATAATCAGGTCTTGGTCATGATAGACCGCTTCACGAAGTATGCAGAGGCCTTACCCTGCATAACTGCATCAGCAGAAGAGACGTGCGATCATCTAATCAATACGTGGATAGCGAGACATGGTTGTCCGATGACGTTTAAATCGGCTAATGGAACAGCTTTCGTGGGAAAACTTACAAAAGAGCTCATTGGACGCTCACAGGTGGCTCAAGCTCTTTCCACGACATACCATCCCCAGACGAATGGCTTAGTGGAAAGACAAAATCGGACGATTGTTCCAGGTAAATGACCGATTGGGACAGATACCTTCCACAGAAGATGGGAGCTTACAACAGCACGCAATACTCCACCACCGGAGTTAGTCCACATAAGAAAACATAGTCTACGTAAGGGATGTGATTAGACATCAACAAGAACTAAACGACTTGTGTAGACGGAACACTCAGCAGGCACAGTCAAGGCAGAGGAAAAGGTTCGATAAAAAGGCAGCTGGTGCAAAAGCTTACTTGGTAGGAGACTACGTATGGGTATTTCAAAACGTTATACCACCGAAAGGAACGAAAAAGCGCCTAAAGAAATGGAGGGGACCCTTCATGATTAAACAAGTGCACCAGGAGGGACGTTTTCATAGACTGAGTACTGGCCGAGCCGATCATTACGAAAACATTAAGTCACACAAACCATGAAGACGTCCCAAACCAGATGAAGAAACCTTACCCTAGGTAGAAAAGGACTGGCAAGACCCCGAACAGATGGAGGTCCCCAAAAATTTGGAACCAGATCTTCCGTTTACAACACAGACTCGACAAAGTGACAGGACAAGGCTCACGAAGAAATACAATCCTTACGGAGATGACTTCGTAGTGGACAGAATAGATCTGAAGAAGATAGTGGAAGAATTGGTGGTTTAGAAGAAATAACCGTGTCACAGGACACCGACATAGTCGATGACCAAAACGAGGAGTGGATCGATGACCGGTCTAAAGCTGAGGTAGAATTCGACAACGAGCAACAGCGATCTTACGAACATGACTTGACGAAATTGCGTGCCTTGAAATGGCTGAATGAATTGACGTCGGACCCGAAGGAGGCCAGTGTCACGATTCAAGATGTAGACCGAGATAGCATGAAATACATAAAAATTGAAAGGGATTATACTTCCTGGGGCTGCCCAGGAAGGGCAATTACTCATTCCTGCATCCAACCTCGATTTAATATCCGGTATGCAATTGACGGGGACCTCGATGGATATTTTTGTCCGGGGAGTGGGGGTAGAACTTAACCACACTCGAAAAATTATTGATAAAAAAATTAAGAATAACAAGAGAGACAGGTGATCTAGAAGCAGAAACAGACGATGATCCTAAGAAACCGGACATAGGGAGAGTAGTCGAGTCATCTTTTAACTTGCCAAATGAGTACTCAAATAGCATTATATTGACATATAATAATTTTATACTTACAAATAGGACATGTGCGATAGCGATCACAGCGGACATGAGTTGTAGGACAGCGTTAGCAGCGGATTTTCAGAGAGATTATAAAAACATAGAATTCCTCTGGAAGCGAAGACCAGGAATAGGAGGCATAGTAGCCTTGCCCCCAGCGGCATCGCAGATACCGGGAAAGTATTTATGCTTCTTGGTGACGAGGGCGACGGAGAAGCGGCATCTGGACCCGGAAAACCTTGTCTTGTCCTTGACGAGACTGGGAGACTTTCTTGAGGCAGTATACGACCCGAACCGAGGACGACTGAGTCCACGGGAATAAATTTACAAGGAGTCACTGATACACGTAATCTTTTCGGACACTTACATACAAGTATACTTACATAAGAAATTTTATTTGAGTATAGGCTGAGTTTAGGTTGCATGCAGGAAAGTGTCATAAATGTGATGTGTGTTATTTCATTAAGACCCTGGATACAAATGATTAGTGACCATGAATAACCGAATGACAATCTTAGGAGTAGATCCAAAGTTTGGAGTGTCCATTCTTAGGTCGAATTCCAAAACTTTAGCGATAACTCGATTTTAATATATTTCAAGATCAAAATCTTTTTATCTGACTGTTTTAAAAAATTTTTAATAAAAAATTAGAACAATGCAGACAATTTTGATATTCGTGACTTCTTTTCTATATCCTTATTGATCGTTTAATCGTTCATCAAATTTCAATTGACACAAACTGATAATAAAAATGAATTTAATGAGATGGACAAATTCGATTTGAATGAATTGATGGACAAGCGGAGGCATATGTGGGACCGATGATAGATGCGATCTATCGTCGGCTGATGGATCGAGACTTCGCTAGTCATAGATCGAGACGTGGTAGTCATTTTGCTGGTCGCCTTAATAAACATCTTAGGGCATGATAACCGTGGGGACAGCCCCATGGAAGTCTTATTGATGGTCGCATATGGAGAAAGAGGATTACTAGACCGCCCAAACTTGAGGATAATGACGTGGAGAAACGGAGCTCTCTCAGGAAATGACTTGGCGAGCAAGCCTGGATTGGGAAGTTCCAGGACCTACCAACCAGGTGAGATGCCTCTGCCAACCAAGCCTAGGCCTGGTTTGAGAAGAATGCATCAGGAGATGAACAGCGAGACTGCCTCGTCTAGCTCACAACTGAAAATAGCTGTGCCATCAAAGAGGGCGAGAGTAGAAGATCAGACGAATGAAACCATGCAAGACCTCAACGGAACAATAGAAGAACCGGAGAAGACCAGAAGGGAGCTAGATCAAGTGACGAAGACTATGCTCAGTGTAGAAGAAGACAGGGATATGTGGAAGAAACTATTTGAAGATTGTACCAAGAAACAGGGTCAAGAAAGAGAACGCTTGAGGCAAGAATATAAAGAGCAATCGGAACGGCTGGCGTTGACGTTGGCAGTGGAAAAAGTGATACCTGCAAGGAATGTTCCTCGTGGGCAGTCCCCGATAGAGCTCCTGACGCCTCGCGAACTAAGTCAGACAACGGAGGTGCGACCCGCAACTACGACAGGGAGAGTAACAATCTCGGACCCTAGTGATACCCTAGGTGACTCAGTCAGAATAGGCGACACGGGCAAAGTGGAACTCTCCCAAGAAACGATAAAGAAAACGGGAGTTGACAGTGTCACGTTACCAGTGAAGACATCTAGAGCCCCTGAGAGGAAAATAAAAGAAATGCAAATGAAGAAAGAGTCCCGAGTGTTTGACGTGCAGAAGAACAACCAGGTGAAAAATATTTTCACAGGAGTTCCGGAAGCTGATCCGCGAGCCTGCTTTAATCGATCGACCTAGAGTCCGCCGATAAACATGCAACAACCGCCGCTTGGGACATCTCATTTGATACTGGGTGACAGTTTGGTGTGAGTTCTCCAAACCTGAGAACCTCTTGGATCACCACGGTGATGGCCTTCTGAGGTGCAACGATAGCCCAGCTATTTCAAATGGTGGAGCTAATGAACCCAAGGAGGATCCCTAACATAATGATCCTGATAGGGACGAACAACGTATCTAGAGGCTCATATGAGGAAGAGGCACAATGGGAATTGATGATGGTGTGGAAGGTTTGCAGCAGATGCCATAAGGATGTTAAATGGAGCGAGACTATCCATCAACGGACTGTATTTAATCACAGGCGTGGACTGGTTGATAGCAGCTGGCATAAATTTCAGCTCCATAACCGCCTTGAGATTCGCTGATTTAGAGGGACTGCCCTCAAACAATACAATGGGTCCAGTAAGTGCAAGACCTTTGCAAGATTTGAAATTGAATCATGGTGAAGCAATCGAGAAGAAAGGCCCGGAAGATTCTTGACAACGAGGGCACCAAGGTCACGTAAAAGATAGAGTGTACCCGAATCAAGTCAGTCACTCAAGAAGGCGATGTTCAGAGATATGGTGGGATGAAGGCGATTAGGAAAGACCATCTTTGCAGCGTATGATAAAGCAGAATTGAGAAAAGCAAAGATTATGATAGTTGCGAACTCAGACTTCGTACATACCTCCAAGTCTCTGTTTTGGCCTGACGTTATAATGTTGGCAGCGGTCGACCTGGACCTAATGTAGTCGGTGTCAATGGCAATCGGGGAAAAACGACTGACGAAATTGAACCTGATCACGATAGTATTTGGCGGCAGAAATGACCATCTACACAGAAAGGGTTTCCTGAGCAGACTCAGAGAGCCGACAACGGCAGAAGACGCGGTATGGCCAGCGATGAAGGATATCCTCGAATCAATGGGTGAAGTAGTGGACACGCTGAAAGAAGGTACCTTCCCCAAGATAACACCGAGAGCCTTGTTTGCACTGTCGCCGGGATATGCACATCTCCCGGATGGACTGAAGTTTGTATACGCGATGCTCTCGGAAGGGAAGTATGATGTGATCATATCTGCCCCAAATCGCGGAATAGAGATGGAGAACCTAAGACCACTTAGCGCGGAATTACCTGCATTGTGGTCTGACATCTCGAATGCGATGCGAGGATTTAAGGAACATTCTTAGCACATGTTAGTGTTAGACGAATTACTGGGGTTGGAACTGTCCAACTTGAGCCGACAACTTAAACTAAAACCAGGAATTGACGATGACCATCGAGTAATTGTAGCGATGTCTAACAACTTATGGTTCCGAGGATTGGAAATAAAGGAGGAAGGAGGAAGAAGGAGGAAATCTAAGGAGACGAGATCTCACTTGGAAGCGATGGTCCTGAGAAAGAAACCAGAGGCTAACAAGTGGCTGCACCTGATCCCTCGAGTAGCGGCATTGGGCGCGGATTCTTTTGAGCAAGGCCCAGTAATGATCAGGAAGATCCATGCCTATTTAGTGAAGGAGGTGAACCTGGCCGAAAATGCTGAAGAGAAACCAGCCGAGTTCGTAAACAGAGTGTGCCAAGTTACCCTGGAAGATTTCTGGACACAGAATGTAAAGGGAGAAGAAGGCTTTGACGGGACTGACAGCATGCTGGAAGGGTTAGGAGTCGAATGGACCGCGCCCTTCTTGGCAAAACTTTACCCATCGTTTTCTCGATACCTGATAGAGCAGTCGTAGAAGTAACGATCGTTGAACTACTAGCCCTGTTCGTGACGTTAGGAGCAGAAAACTTCGTGAGAGGACCAGTGATACTGCTCACCGAAGGAGTGCAGAATTGGCGACTAGATCGACTTCGAACGTTAATTGCGATAACGCACGGAAACTTGGGAGGATTGATGAATCTGACACGCTACCCTGAGCAGATGAGGGAGAGCGTGAGGAGATTCGACGTGAAGCGACCCATGGGTTCCTGGACCAAGAAAGGAGATCTGCGACATACTCTTATCCATCATCTCCTGCAGCAAAATCGCTTTGGAACAGGAGAGGATGAGACGATTCAGATGGAGGCAGACGTGCGACGTCATGCTGGGGCATGCCCCTGTTCACTGATCTGAGCCTGACTATGAGGACCAATCCCTTAGCGCTGATCAGTTTGTGTTGGTGATATACGGACCTTATGGAGTAAGGGATGAAGAGCAAGGGCCCTCAAAATCAGGAAAAAGTCCAAGAAGAGACGATGGACAGGGAGGAAGCCGTCGACCGGAAGAACCTATGCAACAGGATCCCGATCAGGCAGAGAAAGAGGACGATAAGGCTCTGACAGGAGGGATGTCCAGCCTGGACTTCAATTTCCTCAGCGACTTTGAAAAGGGCACGGACACGTTGGAAGCGACGACTGAGCCGGCAGGCGAGTGAACTTCCACGTTGGAACCCCCGTTGGCCTTCATGGAAACGAAACGGAACTTGCCGGAGAGCAGATCTCCGAGCAATTCTAAAAACACCGAAAAGAAACTCTTAATGGAATCACCAGGGAGAAGAAGAAAAGAAGGTACTGCCAGAGTACCTCTCTTCGGAACGTTGCCGGAAGAAGAGTGGGAAGTGCATCATATAGACCACAAGAATAGGACGGGGTGTATTATGGATATAGTTGCCTTCATGGAAGAGGTCTAGACGGCAGTTTAGAGCTACGGGACACAGTATATGCTGAAAATAGGTCTCAACAGACCACCAATGCGGGAAGTCCTTGACAAATTCGACGAGTGTGAAGAGAGATTGAGCGAGTAACTGATTGACTCGGCCACTGACGAAAGTGAGGCAAACTCTCCTATAAAGATGACGTCGCAAGAAGACAAGGAAGAACTAGTGTATCTGTCAAGAACCCGGAAGGGAACGATGCGGTCAAAGATGATGATTGACAGAATTAATGAAATGAAAATGAAATTGGGCAGCAAAGTGACATTGAGGAAAGCTGGAAAAACAAAAGTGGATTCCGAAATCTCGATAAAAGCTGTCAACTCCAAAAGAAAACGCGTCGAAGAAGCCATGGACTTGGGACAGATTGATGATCGATTATCTGGCACTGACAGAATTTTGACTGACATAGCAATGGTGCCACCCATTCTCATGGCTGGATTAAAATCAGCCAGTTATAAAACCAAGAGGACTGACCGCACTCTGACAGCAACGTCAGAAATGGAGATACTCAGCCAATGTGGAGAGAGTACCCTACAAGATTTAAAACCGCCTCCCATGGATAAAGGAAAGGGAAGTGTCGTAGGACAGCTAATCCCAGTGGCATACAACCGACTGACAGTGACGGAAACTGTATCGATTGATGAACCCGCTGGTGGATACATAGAGATGTTGGAATACAGAAACTCGGCCAGAGGACACTGAAATGCTCTGGAAAACAAAAGTGCTATGGAAGATTATTTAGAGACACTGATGCAAGGCACAACCCTGAAGCAGAAGGCATACGGGACTCTAGTATCGTCTGAAAAGCACGCGGAAACGATAGAGCAGTTGAAGAGCCTACCATGGAGAGCAGTAGTGTTACGGTACTTCAAAGAACAAATGAGAACCACTCCGAAGATACACGCTCTGATTCCCTATGTGAAAACAGAGTTAAAACTGAGGTTCGCGTGGTGCATGACTGGACTGACACGTGGGGAATAAGATTCGGAAAAGGGAAAAAGATCTAAGGGAGAGAAGGTGTTCTTAATGACGACTATGAGAGATCTGATAACCCAAGAGGGAGCGGCAGTAGCGTGCGCGAAGCGGAGAGACGCTCTCTGTTTCATTCGATTCACGATAGAACAAATATCAGTGCCAGCCTTGAACACTTGTGTCAAGATGCTAAGATAAGGTAATGAACGAGCGAAAACCTTGCTCTTACTAGCACTTTTGGACATCCATCAGAGCAAGCAGTGAACATGAAGGAGTCGTGGAGCTGGAACCGATGAAAAAGATTGACGAAATCAGGAGATTCTCTAACAAGGAGATGAGGCTCAGAAAAGAATCTATGGGAGCACTGCCGAAGTCCAGTGAAAACAGTGGACCGATCATACAGAAATCATACAGTTTCACATCCGGAATCGTAGGGATGGCGTACAACCCTTTCACGCGATTGCTTCTTTGACGACGAGCAAGCAGTGTTGCTAAGATTCTTGACGTCAAGAATTGCAACGATAAGAAGCGCTGCTAATCAGCAGACTAAGCTGGGACTGGTGTTGGAAGAAAAGGTGACCACACCTTCAGTGCCAAAATCTGACAACCGAGTGGAACTTGGATTGGGGTTCTCGGACGAAGTGCTAAGTGTCTAATGGTGGTGTGGGAACTGATGAAACCGTCATGATGTCCCAGTCCTAACGCCGATTCGATATTGCGTGCGACACAAGACGTGCAGAGGGAACCGAATTCAAACTGTAACTTGCGTGTTTTGAACATCATTTAAAATTTGATTATGGCAGCCTCTAAGAGCAACGGAGAAGACAAAGTAGAGTTGCCTGGCTGGGGACCAGAGGACTGGGTCAAACCTGGTAGCTGTCTGGCTGAAGTCTGTGGACTGGAGGGTCACATCTGTGGAGGTCTGGATTATGTAAAGACCCTGGAGAAACAACAGAAGCAATTAACGATATTGTTTGTGAACATTGTGATGAAAGCGAAAACGCAAACGGAACTGATTGCAGATTGCCATGAAGGAACCGAGGTGAATCTAGTGACTGCACTAGGATTATACAGCATGTTTGGTTCTTTAGAGTCACTATTGAATCTAAAACAGAAGCATGAAATGGTCACGACCATCAATGTAGAAGTGTTTGCGGGAGTTTCGCAATCCGAGCAAAAGTATATTGGAAAGTGGAGAGAAGCAATCGAGGCGGAATCGAACATCCGGCACAGTGAAACCTATCGTAGACCGACAGGAGCGCGATATTTAGTGGGATCAACTTTAGATTGAATGTGCAAGAGCAGATACCCAGTGCATTTTGTAGCGGTGGATGTGCATCGTGGATCAAGCATTCTCAGCGCCAAAATTCGTAAGACTAGCAAGAGTGTCAGAAAAATCTTAAGAGCTAGTGTTATCAGATTCATCACAACCCATAGCGGTAGTGATAGTGGGAGTTATGATGGCGATACGATGGCTGGAAGCTCATGTAAGAGAGAACAATAGACAAGAAACGCCTACGAAAGAGCAACTGCAGGAATGGGATTGTCTAAAAGATTTAGATATTTTTGAGACAACGAGCAAAATGTTGAACATTCCGATGGAAGTGAAAAAGATATGGGCCAGAAAACGACTGATGCCCTGGTTCAGAGCCAACATGACTGCATGGTTGTACGAGTATGCCAAGAAGCATATGTCGAAGCACAGCAGAGTGTTTAGTGCGTATCAGCTGGACATTGGAGTAGGAGCTTTCAAGCGAGCTTTTGTAACTCATCGGAATGAAAAAACCACCGCAGTGAAGAGGACTTCTAGGACAAGTAAATGTGACGGAAGAGAAAGAGAAGAGATGTTGAAGGAAGACTTGGAGAGAAACGTGACGTTGTGCCACCACAACAGCTTCTGACCAAACAGAGAAACTAACGTTGATCCTCTACCTTGTTGTAAACAAAGAGTAGAAGAGCAGAAGTGTTGGAGGACTGCTAGAAACAGCATTTGAATAGCCACCGATGTGTTGCAAGACACAGAAACTGAGAGCGCATAGTCAGTGTCGCAGGAGGAGGAGATGGAACCAAGAGGTTTAGAACTTCTAAACGGCGAAAACCAAGAGTGAACAAAGGAAGAAACAAAAAGCAACGGAAGAAAAAATGTTGAAACTCAGAATTGTTTTGTGTGTGAGAAAACTCGAATGAGAAGCAAAGCAACTAAGTTTGCAATTGAAACTGAAGAGAAAAACATATAGTTGAATTTACAAGATTAAAGATTTTGCTGCATTTATAAAATTGCATTATGATTTTAGTTAGTGGCTTTAGAGACACTTACTATTTATTTGGAAAGGCTTGGGTTGAGAGTATATTAAATATTCCTGCCTGCATGACTGTTTTAAATCAACTAAGATGACTGATGACTTTGTGGTGACATGAAACGCTTGGGTAATCTCTTGAAGAGGGAGATTATTTCGTTATTCCTTCTAACCACCGAGTTCCTTTTATTATTCAGGACAATAACAGATAAATTTCCGAAGGGAAGAAGCATAGTAGGATAATTTTAGTTTGTTGGTTGGCAGGACCGTCCTGCGTCCCAACACTTTTTAAACCTTGGAGAAAAAGTTTTAAATTGGGACATAGACGTTGGAAGTCAGAAAAAATTTTTATCTTAAGTTATATTCTCGGAAGTGCAGAGTTTGGAAGGCTATAATAGTGTAGTATGATGCCATTTGAATTTCGCAGAGAGTCGATATGACGTGGATAAACATGTATTTTGTAAATTCTGTTCGATGGCACTGTACTATTTTGAAGAAGACTGCGAGACTCAATGAGGACATTGACCGGTCTGTCCGGGGAGTATGTGACATTCGACCAAAATGTGTCAAAATGCACGTTCGAATTCGAAGTTTTATTGATGCTTTTGACAGAGAAGTATGACGATTTTAATCACTTAGAGGTCTTAATCGTTCATTTTGACGAATTCGGAAAGAATAATTTGGAGTTCCATGTTAATTTTTAAAAATTCGTTTCGAAATAAAGTTACGTCACGACCTTGAGATTTCGCACCAACTGAAACGGCGAAACACAACAACGACAAGTTTCACAGAGAGAAAAACTATATTCGTTGAAGCAGACGAGGTGAACAATACAAATTGGAACAGCAGTTGAAATTACTATTGGAAGACCGTTCCGAGTTGTAACGGTTGTGCAGTTACAATCGTTATAAGGCAATTCACGAGAACCAGGAAGGATGTTGGGACGACGTTTGCAGCCTTCCGTACCTTGTTGTAAACAAAGAGTAGAAGAGCAGAAGTGACGGAGGACTGCTTGAAACAGCATTTGAATAGCCACCGATGTGTTGCAAGTCACAGAAACTGAGAGCGCATAGTCAGTGTCGCAGGAGGAGGAGATGGAACCAAGAGGTTTAGAACTTCTAAACGGCGAAAACGAAGAGTGAACAAAGGAAGAAACAAAAAGCAACGGAAGAAAAAATGTTGAAACTCAGAATTGTTTTGTGTGTGAGAAAACTCGAATGAGAAGCAAAGCAACTAAGTTTGCAATTGAAACTGAAGAGAAAAACATATAGTTGAATTTACAAGATTAAAGATTTTGCTGCATTTATAAATTTGCATTATGATTTTAGTTAGTGGCTTTAGAGGCACTTACTATTTATTTGGAAAGGCTTGGGTTGAGAGTATATTAAATATTCCTGCCTGCATGACTGTTTTAAATCAACTAAGATGACTGATCACTTTGTGGTGACATGAAACGCTTGGGTAATCTCTTGAAGAGGGAGATTATTTCGTTGTTCCTTCTAACCACCGAGTTCCTTTTATTATTCAGGACAATAACAGATAAATTTCCGAAGGGAAGAAGCATAGTATAATAATTTTAGTTTGTTGGTTGGCAGGACCGTCCTGCGTCCCAACACTTTTTAAACCTTGGAGAAAAAGTTTTAAATTGGGACATAGACGTTGGAAGTCAGAAAAAATTTTTATCTTAAGTTATATTATCGGAATTGCAGAGTTTGGAAGGCTATAATAGTGTAGTATGATGCCATTTGAATTTCGCAGAGAGTCGATATGACGTGGATAAACATGCATTTTGTAAATTCTGTTCGATGGCACTGTACCATTTTGATGAAGACTGCGAGACTCAATGAGGACATTGACCGGTCTGTCCGGGGAGTATGTGACATTCGACCAGAATGTGTCAAAATGCAAGTTCGAATTCGAAGTTTTATTGAAGCTTTTGACAGAGAAGATTGACGGTTTTAATCAATTAGAGGTTTTAATCGTTCATTTTGACGAACTCGGAAAGGTTAATTTGGAGTTACATGTTAATTTTTGAAAATTCGTTTCGAAATAAAGTTACGTCACGACCTTGAGATTTCGCACCAACTGAAACGGCGAAACACAACAACGACAAGTTTCTCAGAGAGAAAAACTATATTCGTTGAAGCAGACGAGGTGAACAATACAAATTGGAACAGCAGTTGAAATTACTGTTGGAAGACCATTCCGAGCTGTAACGGTTGTGCAGTTACAATCGTTATAAGGCAATTCACGAGAACCAGGAAGATGTTGGGACGACGTTTTCAGCCTTCCGGAAAGAAATAAGGACCTTATTTCTCCAGATTCCAGAATCCGGAAGGATCTCTGGAGATAACTTAAATATTATTATAACAAACTTATAGCTTCCTGAAGATGCCCTGCATTGAATTGATAACATCCAAATTCAATTTCAGATCATGAAAAGCTAAAAAATGAGGGAAAGGGTTGATCCGTCTTCGATGGAAATGATGATTTTTATCTACTAAACAAAAACAATAGTAATATGATAAATAAGTAGTAGCCCTGTTTTTAGGAGTGACCGCGTGGTCTGGGGATACTGACGCCCAGCCATGAGCTCACTAATTTTGCAATAAATAAGTTATTTATAGCGTTCTGATCGAAAGCGGAAACAGTAACGTTTTTTTGTCGACCCGATGTTAGAAAGACCACAAAAAGAACTGGCTTTGGCAGAGATTGTGAAAAGCATGTAGAGCTGTGTTTAGACGCTAGCCAGTCGTTTATGGACCTTGCTTTTTTTCCCGTCGATATGTACTTCCGGGCGAATGTTACAATATGACTTAACATAAAACATTTTTCCTGACTCCTAACGTCAAGGTCCCGATTTAAAAATTTTTCTCCTAGGTTAAAAAAGTGTTGGGACGCAGGACAGTCTTGCGAACCAGCAAACTAAAACAATCCCCCTATGCTTCTTCCCTACAGAAAATTTTTCTTTGATCTTGAATATTAAAATTAAAAAACTCGGTGGTTAGAAATTACAATGAGTTATTCACCATCTTCATGAGATTACTCAAGCCTTTCATATCACCACAAGTGATCAGTAATCTTAGTTGATTAAAAACAATCATGCAGGCTAGATTATTTAATATACTCTCCACTGAAGCCTCTCTAAATAAACTTTAAGTGTCTCTAAAGCCACTAACTAAAATCACAACGCAAGTTTAAAAATGCAACAAATTCTTTCATCTTCAAAAGTCAACTAAAGGTTTTCTTTTCAATTTCAATTGCAAATTTAATTGCTTTGTTTCTCAATTGAGTTTTTGACACACAAAACAATTCTGAGTTACTCTATTATCGTCTCTTTCAATAACCTTTTGCTCGCTTCTTTGTTCCTTTCTTCGTTTTCGTTTTTGTTCTAGTCGTTTAGAAGTTCTAAATTTCTAATTTCTTCTAATTATTCTTCCTTTTGCGTCTTGTTTTTCGGCTGTTTGTCATTGTTCCATCTCCTCCTCCTCCTGTGACACTGACTCTGCGCTCTCAGTTTCTGTGTCTTGCAACACATCGGTGGCTATTCTGACGCTGTTGGAAGCAGTCCTCCATTACTTCTGCTGTTCTACTCTTTGTTTGGAACAAGGTAGAGGATCAACATTAGCTTCCCTGTTTCGGCAGAAGCTGTTGTGGAGGCACAACGTCACGTTTCTCTCCAAGTCTTCCTTCAATATCTCTTCTTTTTCTCTTCCGTCACATTCACTTGTCCTAGAAGTCCTCTTCACTGCGTTGGTTATTGCATTCCAATGAGTTACAAAAGCCCGCTTGAAAGCTCCTACTTCAACGTCCAGCTGATACGCACTGTACACTCTGCTCTGCCTGTAGCAGGCAATGGCAGGGGAACTCATCATGTGTCAACATGATGCTCCTCATATTACGCTTTCCCATCGCTTCCAGTAATGGTTCCACTTCCATCATCACTCGGTGGATTTCATCATTCTCGTCTACCGCATTGAAATCTGTGGCTGTTGATCCTTTCTGCTTCTGTTTTTCAAAATCACTGAAGTTCTCATTGGAGTATCTTATGTACTTCTTTGCCAGCATCGGTTTTAACTTTTCTTTCGTTCTCTCTGGAACTGCTGAGAACGTCTTGGACATTAACTTGTAAGATTTTTCTGACATACTCGCTAGTTTTACGCATTTCGGCACTGAGAAGGCTTGATCCACGATCGTCCCCGTGCTCTTCACTTCCACCGCTACGAAATGCACTGGGTATCTGCTTTTGCACATTGGAGCCAGTGTTGATCCCACTAGATATAGCGCTCCCGACGGTCTACGATAGATTTCACTCCGGATGTTCATTTCCGCCTCGATCGCTTCATTACTTTCCAATACACTTTTATTCGGTTGACAAAACTCTCGGAAACGCTTCTACATTGACCATCTCTTGCTTTTAATCTGGATTCAATAGTGACTCTAAAGAAGCAAACATGCTGTAGAATCCTAGTGCAGTAACAAGTTCACGTCAGTTCCTCCGCGGTAATCTGCAATCAATTCCGTTTCCGTTTTTGCTTTCATTACGATGTTCCCAAACAGTATCGTTAATTGCTTGTGTTGCTTCGCAAGAGTCTTCACGCAATCCAGACATCCACAGATGTGACCCTCCAGTTCACAGACTTTCGCCAGACAGCTACCAGGTTTAACCCTGTCTTCTGGCCCCCAGCCAGGCAACTCCACTTTGCTTTCTCCGTTGCTCTTGGAGGCTGTCGTCATCAAATTGTAAATGATGTTCAGGTCGCGCAAGTTACAGACTGAATTCAATTCCCTCTGCACATCCTGTGTCGCACGCAAAATCGAATCAACATTAGGACTCGGACACCATGATGGTTTCATTAGTTCCCACACCACCATTAGACTCGTTTTTAGCAGTTCGTCCAAGAATCCTAATCCAAAATCTACTCGATTGACAGATTTTGGCACTGTAGGTGCAGTCACCTTTTCTTCCAACACAAGTCCCAGCTGAGCCTGTTGATTAGCAGCGCTCCTTATCGTTGCAGTTTTTGACGTCCAGAAATTTAGAAACACTGCTTGCTCGTAGTTGAAGAAACAATCGCGTATGTCTTCTTTTATGAAAGAGTTGTATGCAATCCCTAGGATCCTGGATACGTAACTGTAGGATTTCTTCCTGATCGGTCCGCAATTTTCACTGGAATTCGGCAGTGCTCCCATGGATTATTTTGTGAGCCTCAGCTCCTCGTTCGTCAATCTTCTTCATTGCTTCCAGTTCCACAGGCTCCTTCATGTTCATTCGCATCGGTTTAGTTTGATGTAAGTCCAAAAGTGGTAGTAAGGGTAAGGCTTTCGCTCGTTCATCGCCTGCTCTTAGCATCCTGACACATGTGTTCAACGCCGGCATGATATTTGTTCTAACATGAATCGACTGAAACAGAGAGCGTCTCTCCGCTTCGCGCACGCCACTGCCACTGCCACTCCTTCTTGGGTCAATAGATCTCTCATACTCGTCATCAAGAAAATCTTCTCTCCCTTCGATCTTTTTCGGTCATTCCAGTCATGCACCAAGCGAACCTAAGTTGTAATTCTGTTCTCGCATAAGGTGTCGCTATCAGAGTGTGTATCTTCGAAGTGTCGTAACACCACCGCTCTCCATGGTAGGCTCACCAACTGGTCTATCGTTTCCGCGTGCATCTCAGAGAGGATACCAACGTTCCGTATGCCTTCTGCTTTATGAATGTACCTTGTATCATTGTCTCCAGGTAACCTTCCAAGGCGCTTTTGTAGACTAGAGCAATTAGATGTCCTCTAGCCGAGTTCCTATATTCCATCATCTCTATGTATCCACCAGCGGGTTCATCAATCGATACAGTTCATGTCACTGTCAGTCGGTTGTATTCCACTGGGTTTAGCTGTCCTACGACGCTTCCCTTTCCATGATTCATGGAGACGGTTTTAAATCTTGTAGAGTACTCTCTCCACATTGGCTGAGTATCTCCATTTCTAATGTTGCTGTCAGAGTGCGGTCAGTCCTCTTGGTTTTGTAACTGGCTGATTTTAATCCTGCCTTGAGAATGGGTGGCACCACTGCTATGTTAGTCAACATTCTGTCAGTGCCAGGCAATCGATCATCAATCTGTCCCAAGTCCATGGCTTCTTCGACGCGTTTTCTTTTGGAGTTGACAGCTTTTATCGAGATTTCGGAATCCACTTTTGTTTTTCCAGCTTTCCTCAATGTCACTTTGCTGCCCAATTTCATTTTCATTTCATTAATTCTGTCAATCATCATCTTTGACCGCATCGTTCCCTTCCGGGTTCTTGACAGATACACTAGTTCTTCCTTGTCTTCTTGCGACGTCATCTTTATAGGAGAGTTTGCCTCACTTTCGTCAGTGGCCGAGTCAATCAGTTACTCGCTCAATCTCTCTTCACACTCGTCGAGTTTGTCAAGGACTTCCCGCATTGGTGGTCTGTTGAGACCTATTTTCAGCATATACTGTGTCCCGTAGCTCTAAACTGCCGTCCAGACCTCTTCCATGAAGGCAACTATATCCATTTTACATCCCGTTCTATTCTCGTGGTCTCTATGATGCACTTCCCACTCTTCTTCCGGCAACATTTCCATGAAGGCCGACGGAGGTTCCAGCGTAGAAGTTCCCTCCTCTGCTGGCTCAGTCGTTCCTTCTAACGTGTCTGTGCCATTCTCAAAGTCACTGAGGAAGTTAAAATCCAGGCTGGACATCCCGCCTGTCGAAGCCTTGTCGTCCTTTTTTTCAGCCTGATTGGGATCCTGCAGCATAGGCTCTTCCAATCGGCGGTTTCCTCCCTGCTCATCGTCTCGCTTGTTCTATGCTTCTTCCCGTCAGAAAATTATTTTATTTGGTTCTGAATATAAAAATTAAGAAACTCGGTGGTTAGAAGGAACAATGAATTAATCACCCTCTTCAAGAGATTACTCAAGCCTCTCATATCACCACAAGTGATCAGTAACCTTAGTTGATTAAAAACAGTCATGCAGGCTAGAATATTTAATATACTCTCCACTGAAGCCTCTCTAAATAAATATTAAGTGTCTCTTAAGCCACTAACTAAAATCAAAACGCAAATTTATAAATGCAACAAATTCTATGATCTTCAAAAATCAACTAAAAGTTTTCTTTTCAGTTTCAATTGCAAATTTAGTTGTTTTGTTTCTCATTTGAGTTTTTGAAACACAAAACAATTCTCAGTTTCTTTATTATCGTCTCTTTCAATAATCTTTTTGCTCGCTACTTTAGTCCCTTCTTCGTTTTCGTTTTAGTCGTTTAGAAGTTCTAAAGCTTCTAATTTTTTCTAATTTTTCTTCCTTTGGCGTCTGGTTTTTCGGCTGTTTGTCATTGTTCCATCTCCTCCTCCTCCTGCGACACTGATTCTGCGCTCTCAGTTTCAAAAATCATCTCTTTCAACAAATCGGTGGCTATTTTGACGCTGTTGGAAGCAGTCTTCAACACTTCTGCTGTTCTACTCTTTGTTTGGATTAAGGTAGAGTATCAACATTAGTTTCCCTGTTTCGGCAGAAGCTGTTGTGGAGGCACAACGTCACGTTTCTCTCCAAGTCTTCCTTCAACATCTCTTCTCTTTCTCTTCGGTCATATTCACTTGTCCTAGAAGTCCTTTTCACTGCTGTGGTTATTGCATTCCGATGAGTTACAAAAGCCCACTGGAAAGCTCCTACTCCAACGTCCAGCTGATACGCACTGTACACTCTGCTGTGCCTGTAGCAGGCAATGGCAGGGGAATTCATCATGTGTCAACATGATGCTCCTCCAATTACGCCTTCCCGACGCTTCCAATAATGGTTCCACTTCCATCATCACTCGGTGGATTTCATCATTCTCGTCTACCGCATTGAAATCTGTGGCTGTTGATCCTTTCTGCTTCTGTTTTTCAAAATCACTGAAGTTCCCACAGGCGTATCCTATGTACTTCTTTCCCTGCATCGGTTCTAACTCTTCTTTCGTTCTCTCTGGAACTGCTGAGAAGGTCTTGGACAATAACTCGTACAATTTTTCTGACATACTCGCTAGTTTTACGCATTTCGGCACTGAGAAGGCTTGATCCACGATCGTCCTCGTACTCTTCACATCCACCGCTACGAAATGCACTGGGTATCTGCTTTTTCACATTGGAGCCAGTGTTGATCCCACTAGATAAAGCGCTCTCGACGGTCTACGATAGGTTGCACTCCGGATTTCATTTCCGCCTCGATTGCTTCCCTTACTTTCCAATACGAGACACTTGAAAAGGAAGAAGACGTGCGACGTCGCACGTCTTCTTCCTTTTCAAGTGTCTCGTCCTCTCCTGTTCCACAGCGATTATTGGATAAGAGTATGTCGCTGAACTTTTATCTTGGTCCAGGAGTCAATGGATCGCTTCACGTCGAACTTCCTTACATTCTCTTTCGTTTGTTCAGGGTAACGGGTCAGATTCATTAATCTTCCCAAGTTCCCGTGCGTGATCGCAATTAGCGTCAGAACTCCAGCTAACCGCAAGTTCTGCACTCCCTCAGTGAGCAGTACAACTGGTCCTCTTACAAAATTCTCCGCTCCAAACGTCACGAATATGGCTAGTATTTCCACGACTGACAACTCTGTGATTGCTTGGAGGAACTCTCTGATCAAGTATCGAGAGAGCGAGGGGTAGGATTTGCCAGTTGGACGCGGTCCATCCTGCTCTCAACCCTTTCAGCATACTGTCAGTCCGGTCAAAGTCTTCTTCTCCCTTCACATTCTGCGTGCAGAAAGCTTCAAGGGTCACTTGGCACACTCTGTTCACAAATTCGGCTGACTTTTCCTCTGCCTTCTCGGCCAGGTTCACTTCTTTCGCCAGGTAGGCATGAATCTTCGTGATCATCGCTGAGGCTCGCTCGAAAGCGTCCGTGCCCACTGCGGCTATCCGAGGAGTCAAGTGCAGCCACTTGCTGGCCTCTGGTTTCGATCGCAAGACCATTGCTTCCAAGTGAGCCTTTGTCTCTTTGGGGTTCTTTTTTCTCTCTCCTTCCTCTTTTATCTCCATTCCTCGGAACCACAAGTCGTTGAAAATCGCAACTATCATCGTTATTTCCTGGTTTCAGTTTTAGCTGTCGGCTGAAGTTGGACAGTTCCAACCCCAATACCTCATCTAACACCAGCATGTGTAATGAATGGTCCTTGAATCCTCGCATCGCATTCGAGATGTCCGACGACATTGCCGGCAATTCTGCCCTAAGTGGTCTCAGGTTCTCCATATTTTCCTTCTGAGAGCAACGCCACCATCGCATACACGAACTAGAATTCATCCGGGAGATTTGCAAATCCCGGAGATAGTGCAAACACAGCTTTCGGTGTTTTTTTTCTGGAATGCCCCTCCTTTCAGCGTATCCATTATTTCACCCATCGATTTGAGGATATCCTTTATTGCTGGTCATACTCCGTCCTCCGCCGTTGTAGGCTCTCTGAGTCTGCTCAGGAAACCCCTACTGTGTGAATGGTCGTTTATACCGGCAAACACGATCGTGATCGGGTTCATTTCTGTTTGTCGTTGTTCCCCAATCGCCATTGATACACTCTGCATCAGGTCCAGGTCGATTGCTGCCAGCATTAAAACGTCAGGCCAAAACAGAGACTTAGAGGAAAGACAGTCTCGCCCTTCCGAATCTTCATTCCACAATATCTCTCAACATCGCCTTATTGAGACACCTGTTAGGGTAAGCCCTTTCTTTCACCTGAGATGGGGTGCTCGTACTTGTTTGAACATTTTCGCATGTTGTCCTATCGGTACCCTCGTTGTCAAGAGTCTTCCTGGTCTTTCTTCTCAATTTCCTTTGCTATGATTCATTTGCACGTCCTGCAAAGGTCTCACATTCAATGGACCCATTGTCTGGTTCGAGGGAAGTCCTTCTAAATCGGCAAAACTTAAGGCGGTCGTGGAGCTGAAGTTAGTTCAAGTTGCTATCAACCAGTCCACACCTGCGATTGAGTACAGTCCGTTGACGGATAGCCTCGATCCATTCAACATCCTTATGGCATCTGCTGCAAACCTTTTTGTCTGAAGCTTCATTTTCATCAGGTCCTGTTTGTAGACATGCCAGGGAGAAGGTATGGACCTTTTCTGTCTGATTGTCGTTCTTCTCGGCTTGTTCGTAGTTTCCGATCTCGTTTACGATCTCGAGGTGCCTAATATCTCCGTTGTCAAGTCCTAATCTTCGTCGTGGGTGGTTAGTCCTTCTTACTGGCGCTTCCCCCAGTCGGTCCAGTACGTCCGTTCTTTGCCCTGGCTCGCCGGAGCTTTGCGGCCTGTAGGTCACGGCGGGGACTGATACCAGACGTGATTCTAGGTTAGGGGGTACAAAGGTTGAGAGTGCCGGCTCATTGGTGGTTTCCTCCTGCTTCAGTACTCTCGTGTCAAAGAGCTTGACCTCCAATTCATCCAGTGGCTCTTAGAAGACTCGATTCATCCATGCTTGTCCTTCTAGACTGTCAAAGTTGACTCTATTGATGGCTCTGAGTTCATGTTCGATATCCATGAGGATCATCCGTCCAGCGTTACGACTCACCAGATTTCTCACTATGTTGTTCCACCTGATAACTCCTTCGTTATGCCTCCTTCCCGCCAATGTCAGCGTTCTCGTGCTCATCGGTACGGTGCAGACGGTCAGTACCGCGCACTTGAACTTCTGTCAGAGAGTAGTAAATTGGCACAACATCATCGATTCCCACTGTGCCTCTTCCTCATCTGAACCTCTGGACACATTCTTTGTCCCTGCTAGGATCATTATGTTAGAGATTCTTCCTGGGTTCAAGAGCTCCACCATTCGATACAGCTGCGCAAGTTTACCTCTTTCACCAGCTAGGCAATCATCACTGGGCCTCGCTCGAAAGCGTCCGTGCCCAATGCGGCTATTCGAGGGGTCAAGTGCAGCCACTTGTTAGCCTCTGGTTTCTTTCTCAGGACCATCGCTTCCAAGTGAGATCTCGTCTCCTTAGATTTCCTCCTTCTTCCTCCTTCCTCCTTTATTTCCAATCCTCGGAACCATAAGTTGTTAGACATCGCTACAATTACTCGATGGTCATCGTCAATTCCTGGTTTTAGTTTAAGTTGTCGGCTCAAGTTGGACAGTTCCAACCCCAGTAATTCGTCTAACACTAACATGTGCTAAGAATGTTCCTTAAATCCTCGCATCGCATTCGAGATGTCAGACCACAATGCAGGTAATTCCGCGCTAAGTGGTCTTAGGTTCTCCATCTCTATTCCGCGATTTGGGGCAGATATGATCACATCATACTTCCCTTCCGAGAGCATCGCGTATACAAACTTCAGTCCATCCGGGAGATGTGCATATCCCGGCGACAGTGCAAACAAGGCTCTCGGTGTTATCTTGGGGAAGGTACCTTCTTTCAGCGTGTCCACTACTTCACCCATTGATTCGAGGATATCCTTCATCGCTGGCCATACCGCGTCTTCTGCCGTTGTCGGCTCTCTGAGTCTGCTCAGGAAACCCCTTCTGTGTAGATGGTCATTTCTGCCGCCAAATACTATCGTGATCAGGTTCAATTTCGTCAGTCGTTTTTCCCCGATTGCCATTGACACCGACTACATTAGGTCCAGGTCGACCGCTGCCAACATTATAACGTCAGGCCAAAACAGAGACTTGGAGGTATGTACGAAGTCTGAGTTCGCAACTATCATAATCTTTGCTTTTCTCAATTCTGCTTTATCATACGCTGCAAAGATGGTCTTTCCTAATCGCCTTCATCCCACCATATCTCTGAACATCGCCTTCTTGAGTGACTGACTTGATTCGGGTACACTCTATCTTTTACGTGACCTTGGTGCCCTCGTTGTCAAGAATCTTCCGGGCCTTTCTTTTCGATTGCTTCACCATGATTCAATTTCAAATCTTGCAAAGGTCTTGCACTTACTGGACCCATTGTATTGTTTGAGGGCAGTCCCTCTAAATCAGCGAATCTCAAGGCGGTTATGGAGCTGAAATTTATGCCAGCTGCTATCAACCAGTCCACGCCTGTGATTAAATACAGTCCGTTGATGGATAGTCTCGCTCCATTTAACATCCTTATGGCATCTGCTGCAAACCTTACCGTCTGAAGGTTCAACTTCATCAGGTCCTTTTTATAGGACCTGATGAACATGCCGGGGAGAAGTTATGGGCCTCGACCACATCAAAGAGCGTCTAACTGGTCGCTGCTCCTCTCGGCTGGTACTCGTAGTCTCTGACCTAGTCTCTGACCTCGTTTCCGGTCTCGAGGTACTTGTTGTCTCCGTAGTCGAATTGACAGGTCCTAATCTTCGCCTTGGATCAATGGTTCTTCTTACCGGCGCTTTTCCCAGTCGGTCCTGTACATCCGTCCTTTGCCCTGGCTCGCTAGAGCTTTGCAGCCTGTAGGTCACGGCTGGGGCCGTTCCCAGACTTCTTTCTAGGTTAGGGGCACATATGTTGAGATTGCCGGCTCGTTCGTCGTTTCTTCTTTCTCTAGCACTCCCGTGTCAAAGAGCTCGACTTCCATTTCATCCAGTCGCTCCTGGAAGACTCGGTCCATCCAGGCTTGTCCTTCAATACTATCAAAGTGAATCCCCTCGAAGGTTAGTATGGCCTGATCCATAGCTCTTAGCTCGTTTTCATGGTCCATAAGGATCATCAGTCCCACATTCCGATTCGCCAGATTTTTCAGTATGCTGTTCCACTTGATGACTTTTTCATTATGCCTCCTTCCTATCGATGTTAACGTTTTCGTGCTCATGGGTACTGTGCATACGGTCAGTACCGCGCACTTGAATTTCTGCCAGAGAGTAGTGAATATGCACACCATCATCAATTCCCATTGTGCCTCTTCCTCATATGAGCCTCTAGATACGTTGTTCGTCCCTATCAGGATCATTATGTTAGGGATCCTCCTTGGGTTCATTAGCTCCACCATTTGAAATAGCTGGGCTATCGTTGCACCTCAGAAGGCCATCACCGTGGTGATCCAAGAGGTTCTCAGGTTTGGAGAACTCACACCAAACTGTCACCCAGTATCAAATGAGATGTCCCAAGCGGCGGTTGTTGCATGTTTATCGGCGGACTCTAAGTCGATCGATTAAAGCAGGCTCGCGGATCAGCTTCCGGAACTCCTGTGAAAATATTTTTCACCTGGTTGTTCTTCTGCACATCAAATACTCGGGACACTTTTTTCATCGAGATCTCTCTTATTTTTCTGTGCGGGACTTCAAAGGTCGTTGCTGGTAACGTGGAATTGTCAGCTCTCGTTCTCTTCATCGTTTCTTGGGAGAGCTCCACTCTGCCCGTGTCATCGATTGTTCCATAGGGTGCAGTCACCCCGGAACCTGGCGCACTCCTGTTAGCGACAAGTCGTCCAGCTGTTTCTATCAACTTCCGCACTGTCTGTTCCACGACTGGGTCACCTAGGGTGTCACTTGGGTCCGGAATCGTCACTCTACCGGCATTAGTCGGGGGTTGAACCTCCGTCGTTTGACTTAGTTCGCGAGGCGTTAGGAGTTCCATTGGGGACTGCCCACGAGGAACATTCCTTGCAGGTATCGCTCTTTCTACTGCGGTCGTCAACGCCAGCCGTTCCGATCGCTCTTTATATTCTCGCCTCAAGCGTTATATTTCTTCACTCTGTTTCTTGTTACAATCTTCAAACAGTGCTTTCCACATATCTTTATCTTCCTCTACACTGAGCATAGTCTTAGTCACTTGATCTAGTTCTTTTCTTGTCTTCTCCATTTCTTGCATCGTCCCGTTCAGATCCTGCAACGTTTCATTCGCCTGAACTTCTTAGTCTACTCACGCCCTCTTTGGTGGCAAAGCTGCTCTCGGTTGTGAACTACATGAGGCGGCCTCGCTGTTCATCTCTTGATGCTTTCTTCTCTGTGCAGGCCTAGATTTGGTCGGCAGAGGCATCTTAATTGATTGATAGCTCCTGAGACTTCCCAATCCAGGCTCGTTCGCCAAGTCACTTCCTGAGAGAGCCCCGCTTCTCCACCTCATTACCCTCATGTTTGGGCGGTCTAGTACTCCTTGTTCTCCATATGCGGTCATCAATAAGATTTCCGTGAACCAGTTCCCACGGTTATCTTGACCTAAGATGTTTATTAAGGCGACCAGCAGCATGACTACCTCTGGGTCCTCCAGAGCGAAACGTTGATCCGTCAGCCGACAAAAGATCGCGTCTATCAATGGTCCTACATACACCTCCGCTGGGTCCATCAGTTCATTCAAATCGAAGTTGTCCATTTCGTTAGATTCGGTTTGATTATCAGTTTGCTCAATTGAAGTCTGATGAATAATTAAATCAGAATAATAAAGTAATACTGGAAGCGAGAGTTCCTTTGCCTCCCTTTCCACAAGGAAATCTCTCAGTCTCGTCAAGGACAAGACCAAATTTTCCGGGTCCACATGCCGCTTCTCCGTCGCCTTCGTGACCAAGAGCATAAATACCTCGGCGAAGCCGCCAGAGGCAAGGCTGAAACGCCTGCTATTCCTGTTCTTTGCCTACAAAGGAAGCCTATGTTCTTATATTCTCTCTTAAAATCTGCTGCTAACGCTCTCCTAAAACTCATGTCCGCTGTGATCGCTATCGCAGATGTTCTATTTGTAAGTTTAAAATCGCCATCTGTCAATTTTATGCTAATTGAGTACTCATTTGGCAAGTTAAAATATGACCCAACTACTCTCCCTATGTCCGGTTTCTGAGGATCCATGCCTACTTCTGCTTCTAGGTCGCCTGTCTCCCATGCTACTCTTAATTTTTTATTGATAATTTTTCAGTGTGGGCAAGTTCTACCCCCACTCCCCGTACAAAAATATCCATCGACGTCCCCGTCGAACGCATAACGGAGATTAAATTGAGATTGGATGCGGGAATGATGAATTGACTTTCGTGGGCTGACCAGGAAGGATTATCCCTGTCGTTTCTTACGTATTTCATGCTCTCACGGTCTACGTCCTGAATCGTGACACTGGTCTCTTTGGGGTCCGATGTCATTTCGTTCAGCCCTTCTAAGATGCGCAGGTTCGTTAATTTTTGTTCGTATGATTGATGTTGCTCGTCATCGAACTCTACTTTGGGTCAAGACCGGTCATCGATCCATTCCTCGTCTTGGTCATCGACTATGTCGATGTCCTGTGACACGGTTATTTCTTCTAATCCCACCAATTCTTCCACTATTTTCTCCAGATCTATTCTGTCCACTACGAAATCATCTCCGTAAGAGTTGTATTTCGTCAAGAGTCTTGTCCTGTCACTCTGTTGTGTCTGTATCGCAAACGGTAGGTCTGGTTTCAAATTCTTGGGGATTTCCATTTGTTCGGGGTCTCGCCAGTCCTCTACTGCATAGTGTAAGGTTTCTTCATTCGCTTCAATCACCTCATTGGGATCCAGGTCCAGTGGTGGACTTGATCCTTCCTCTATGACCTCATTCCCATCATTATTTCCCCTTCTGCCCTTCTCATTGACCTCACAGGCCGGGTCCATCATCAGATAATCCCCGTATTCCATGTCTGCAGGTATACACCAGTCTTTCGTAGATGGGTTGTGTGGATTAATACTTTCGAAGTGAACGGCTCGGCCGGTACTCAGTATGTAAAATCGTCCTACTTGGTGCTTTTCCGTAATCATGAAGGGTCTCCTTCACTTCTTTAGGAGCTTTTTCGTTCCTTCCGGTGGTATAACGTTTTGAAATACCCATACGTGTTCTCCTACTGAGTAAGTTTTTGCACCAGTTGCTTTTCTAATGAACTTTTCCTCTGCCTTGCCTGTGCCTGCTGAGTGCTCCGTCTGCACAAGTAGTTCAGTTCTTGTTGACGTCTAATCACATCCCTTACGTCGACTTGTGGTGATGTTTTCTTTCCCTCATACTCTGGGTAAAAGAAAGTCAAGGGCAAAGACTTCTCATGTACGGTCAACATTGAGTGTGAACTAACTCCCCGATGGTGGAGTGTTGCGTGCTGTTGTAAGCTCCCATCACCTGTGGAAGGTAGCTGTCCCAATCGGTCATGTACCTGGCACATTATACCCTCAGCATCGACACCAGCGTCCAATTTTGCCTCTCCACTAAGCCAATCGTCTGGGGATGGTATGTCCTGAAATGAGCTTGGGCCACCTGAGAGCATCTCATTAGCTCTTTAGTAAGTTCTCCTACGAAAGCTGTTCCATTGTCCGACTGAAACGTCATCGGACAACCATGTATCGCTATCCACGTATTGATTAGATGATCGCTCGTCTCTTCTGCTGAGGCAGTTCTGCAGGGCACGGCCTCTGCATATTTCGTGAAGTGGTTTATCATAACCAAAACCTGATTGCGGCCACTGCCTGTCATACATAATTTCTGGTGGTCAATCTGCACCACCTCGTTTAATTCAGACGACTCGATCGACTGCAAAGGAAATCGCAACTTCCTTGGATCCTTGACCTGTGAGCATGAGAGACATGATGTTACCCATTTCTCGCATGCCTTTTTCATTCCAGGCCACTCAAAGTGTTCCAGAATCCTCTGGTATACTTTGTCGATTCCTTGATGACCCATCTGATCATGTGACCTGAATAAAAGTTATGTTTGATAGAGTTGCGGCAACACTATCGCCTTATATTTGTACAGGACTTTGTCTTCTTCTCTTCTCTTGCAAGCCACGATCCCTTCCTTGTTCAGATATAACCTTCCCTCTTTATGCATAAAGTACTGTCTCAGATTACGGTAACTGTCTGCCTCCAGTTCGCCTTTGTCTGCTGCTCCATTTTTGATCCACCTTTTCAAGTTGCTCGTCATGCGGTGATTTCTTTGCGCTCTTAGTAGGTCCGAGATTCTGTATCTTGCCATCAAGTATGTCTTCATGACCCTCAATTGACTATTCATTTCCTCGGGCTGATGCGTGTCATCTTCCATCTTCACCCACCAAATTTTCGCCAATGGCTCTGTCTCTTGTGTGAACGGTTGAAGATCAATCCTGACTACTTCTTTCTGTGGCAACAAACTCATCGATCGTTTCGATACCGCTATTGGTTCTAGTTCATCCGCTGCGTTGTCAAAGACTACTTGGCTGGGTACCACGTAGCAATCACTGTCAAGGTCTTGATATACTTCTCTGTCCAGGTCTCTAGCTCGAGTCTCCACTAGTAACGTGTGGATCGCTAGCTCTGGCAATTCCGATCGCGTGCTCGAGTTCCTGTCTGAGCAGGTGTCAATTCCTGAATTCGTCGAGTTGTCATCAATGGGAGTGTCTGCCACGGAGCACGTTTCTTCTTCGGGATCAGTTTTATGCGCTCTGCTCATCCATATGAACTCCCCGAACAGAATTTTATCCTCCAGGCTTTGTTCCTCACCATGAAATTTTTCCTCTGCACCTGACTCACTGGCCAAACTTTCCTGTCCCGGGTCTTGTTGATCAACTTGCCTGTTCTCTTCAACGTCCTTCTCCCCGGACAAATTTTCATGCCCCAGGTTTTGTTCAACTTCTTCACTTTTCTGATCCTGATCCTCAAAGTTAACGGTTTCCCTTTTTGTAGTCAATCCACCCACAAATCCACCCAACATCCGCAACACCTGCACCCTTTTATCCAGCAATGAGAGGCTGTTTATGTTCATACGTGAGAGTTCCTGTTGGACCAGGTTCGAACATAGCAACAGATCCAAAGGCACCGGGCGGGTCCTTCTTTGATAAGCTCTTTATTTCTGCTGCCTTTTCCACCGGTAACTCGAGGTGCCCCGGATCTGGATGTCCAGATTTGTCCAACCATTTTGTCAAGGGAAGCGCCTCATAAGTTTCTTTGTTCGGAAACGAGAACCCTTCCTTGATTTCCGCCTGACTGATTGGCTTGCTTCTGTTCTAGTCTTTCATAAAACTCTGTCTTCTTGCTGAGGCTGTCAGCATTCCTGTATTTGTCACGCATCCTGTGCTCGATTATAATGTGTTAGCCGTCTAGCCTGACTACCCACCGACCAATATAGCTCTGGTCCATCGAGTACGTCTTCAACCAGGATAACGCTGTTGTCCACGCGTAGCTTAAAGAGAGCGCTCCCTAAGTATGCTCGGTATTTCTCCGCGAATGTGATCACTGCAAACATTTCTGCCTTTGGTGCACCATATTTCATTTCAGTGTCACTCAACACTTTGCTGCCATATGCAATGAGACGGAGAACTGTTCTTCCATTTGACTCTTGCTCCTGATGTAGTATTCCTGAGATGGCTACTACTGGTGCCTCAGTGTCAAGAAGGTACATGCCCTTCTCTGTAGGCATGCCTAGCACTGGCGTTTCGCACAGTTCCTGCTTATGTTCTCGAAGGCAGCTTTAGCTTCTTCGTTCCGTTCGAACTACTTTCTTTCGTTGCGCATCAGTTTCTGCTTGGGGTACACATTGTCTGCGTATCCTTTTATGAACTCACGGTAGTAATTGGCAAACTCCAGGAAGCTCAAAAATTGTGTGTCCGTTCTGGGGGCCTTGCATGTCAACACGGCCTACACTGCTTCCGGGTCCGGCCTTACGCCATGCCTGTCCGCCATCCTTCCCAGGTACTAGACTGAATCTCTAACGATTTCACATTTCGATGGTTTGCATTTCAAGCCTGCTCTTTTCATGCAACCAAAGACCTCATCGAGTCAATCAATGTGGTCTGCCAAGGTGGGTGCTGCTATGACCACGTCATCCTCATTACACATTACACATCACAAGATTGCCGTACTTCTTAGGTACTCTGGTCAAAGCCTGAGCCATCGGTCTTTGAAAGGTCTCCGTGGCGTAGCAAAAGCCAAAGGGTATCCTCTTCCAATGGTACAACCCCAATTCACATGCGAAACCGGTGTTTTCTCTGTCTTTCTTCCGCAGAGGGAACTGCCAGAAAGCGGAACCCAAGTCCAGTGTGGTGAAAAACTTGGCCTCACCAAGCTTCGAGAGGCTCTCGTCTATTCGCGGTATCGGGTAAGCATCTTTTTTTGTCACTGCGTTTAGGTAATGAAAGTAGCCACGAAACCTAAGCTGTCCCCCTTTTTTTGCCCATGACAACCCCACAAACCCACGGCAATTTCGAGGGTTCTATCATGTCATATTCGAGCAACATTTCTATTTCCGCTCGGCACGCTTCCGATTTATGAGGCGTCAATCGTCTTGCGCCTTCCCTATGAGGAATGGCGCCTTCCTCTAATTCGATTTCGTGTTCGACGAAGTTGCAACAACCCGATAGCTGCCTTATGTTTTGAAAACACGTCCGCGTTCCGATTTGAAACCGCCCTCAATGATTCAAAATCTCCCTCGCCTATTTTCCCTCTCAAGTATTTTGTCTCCGGCAAAACCGATTTCGCGGATTCTAGTTTGTATGAAGAGAGGGTTCCGGAAAAATTGAGCAGCTCGACAAGCCGTCATCCTTTTCGGATTTCATTGAAAACAGTTTATTAATAGATTTAAAATCATTAATTCTCTTTAAAATTTTATCTTTATTGGCGTGATTCGCGCAGTCTTTTACGTTATATCTCTTCAAGTTTGGTGTCACTTCTCATAGTCGGTTTTCGTCGACAAAGCGTAGCCAAGATTCTTTCCACGCTGGATTTCAATAACACACTGGCACACAGTCCGTTTCGTGTTACTGAAAAGCTCCGGCATAAAATCACTGAGCTTTGACTATATGGGTTCGGTACCAGACAAACCTGTTTTGCATCGCTTAACGAGTTTAAATTTCTTATCCTAAAAACTGCTACTACAGCTTGTCCCGGCTGTAGTTTTACTTTTCTATCTAAAAAAATGGCACCTTGTTTCACCTGTTATTATTCTATTAATTGGTCGCTTAACATACTTCCGATCCGGGTTTCTGATCCTTGTTAGGCCGTTGTTCAAGTCAATCATCACAACGAAATTCCTGCAAAGTCACGGCCCAAGATGAATTGATCGGAGTCGTCTAAGTTCTCTACCACAAGGAAGGTCATCCAAAGATCCCGTCCTCCCATGTGAAGGTCCGTTATTGGTGTTCTTCCGGCTACGTAGATTGCTCCGCGGTTGTCGGCCGCTACTCTGAGGTTTGTCGTAATTGGATCTTCACTCGGAAACCCATTCTTTCCCATTCTTGCCCGTTCTTCCTGACCCAATAGATCTGCCATGTTTGGTCACTATCTGTTGTGACGTAAGTCCTAGTGTAGATACTTATCCCGTCAACGTTCAACGTTTTGTTAAGGTCCGTAGACTTCCACGTAGCGTCCGTGGAGTTTCTTTGTTCGAGGGTCATCCGTTGTCAACAACGCTCGCACAGCCATCGACTCAGTGCTTGGCTCCACCTGTGTCAGATAATCTGCATATGTGTCTAAATGCATCATAGTGAACTGTGAGGGCTCACTTATGTTCCTGATCACCTGATGTCCCGCAACTGAAATTATTGACTGTGTTCTGCTTCCTTGTGGCACCGTTCCGTACGTCTGCCCAGAGATCACGTTTAGTTTCATGCTCAAACTGCTTGGTGCTTTCGTTTCTTTGACATATGATGCCTCGAAGGCGTTAAGCTTCTCCTGAATTTTCTCATTCTCTAGTTCGAACTTCTCTTTTTGTTCGATCTCCTTCGTCACCAACTCTTGCTGGACTCTGTTTAGAGCATCCCTCGCGCCTGCCCTATAGTCGATCTTGAAGTCATCTGCCGCAGTCAACGGTTCCGGTTCACTTATCTCTTCCGTTACTGCCTGCATCTTCTTTGTTGCCAGCTCTTGCGGTTTCTCCTTTCTGCATGCCTCCGCTTCACTCAACAGGCGAGCCTTGCTGCCTTTCACATCCGATAATGCTTCTTCATGCCTTGGATGCTTGATGTCTGCCACAGCATCCCAAATGACCCTCCAAGTTACAAAACAAAATAAATTTGGCCGAATTTTGCATTGGCTCCCCTCATGAAATCTTCATGATGGACCTCTGAAGCATCTTCATCCTCGAGGCTAAAGCCTATTGCTTTCATGCCCTGTTTGTACGTTGGGCATGCTGACACATGATGGTCCGTCGAACTGCAATTTGCACAAGAGCGTCTCTTGTCCTTATCGTCCTTTGGTGTGTACCAATTGTTACCCTGGTTAGCTGCTCAATTGTTAACATTGCCATAGTTATTTTTGTAATGGCCAGATCTCGATGGGGGTTTTAGAAAAAGATAATCCTTTGACTTAAGTCTCAGCTCCTCTGGTGTTGGCGCATTAGTTGAAACTGGTATGTAATGTGTCGCTTACATAGTACGAAGCTCGTCATTCTTCACACCGTCGATGAATTTTGAGACTACTGCTAGTTTCATCCTGCTGTTTGACTCATCTGGTTGACTACGCCTTCTAAGTATCTCCAAATCATCTAAAAATTTGTCTATCTTCTCGTCTTTACGTTGCCTCCGTTTCTGGAAGCGCATCATCACTTTGCGTTCTCATACTCCTGAGCCAAAACGATTTAACAAGATTTCAAAGATTTTCTCAGCTGTATCCCGCTGGTATTGCTTTATGGCCATCACGCAGTTTAGGGCTGTCCCTTCCAGGTTGCTGGTGAGCGCACTGCATTCTTGTCTTTCTGTCAAGTCCTCCTCTTCAAAATGCAGTTTCATCACGTCTATCCAGGTATCAATACAGCCATCAGATTCGTCTTTATAGCATCTTGGTTTCTTAAAAACTCTTCTGGAATTTTCACTGCGTTCACTGGTTTTCAATAACCTCGTAAGGAAAGTTTCCAAGGACCTGTTCAGAGGTTCAAAGGCTGTGGCCATTGATGTTGCGTTCCGTGAATGCCGCGCTTGAGCATCATTCACGTCTCCCAGTCGCATGTGTGTCTTGCGTCGGTCGTTCGTTTGAGGTCTGTCTGTTGCCAGTTGAACTTCCTCTGATTATTGGGCCCCGTTGCCTATTGCCCCCTATGACATAGCTTGATGAACTGCCCCTTCCTCTCGTGTATCCATATGTCCATCTTCTATTAAGTTGTTCATTGAAGTTCACTCTCGGCTCCCTGCTGGGTTCTCCTGAGTTTGTTTCCCCATTCCTCGATCCACTCCTGTTTTCTAGGAGCCCATCTAACCTATCCGTGATAGTCCGAGTGCTTTTCTCCATCTTCGCGTCTATTCTCGTGTCAAGAGTCCCAAGAGTCTGCTCTTGTTGAATACTCAACTTCTTCATGTGATCTCTCAATCGTGTCTCCCTTTGCTCAGCTTCCCTTGTCATTCGTGACAAGTTTTTGGCCAAGTGTTCATCCGTTCTCTCCTTCAAGTGTTTTTCACTTCTGCTGACTTCTTGTCTGTTGCGGTTGATCTCTTCCCGCAGGCTTTCTCTCTCGACGTGAACTGCTCTCTCTAGTTCACTCAATCTTAAGGACATCTGTTCGTTCTGTTCTCCTATACTGCCCACTATGTTGGCCAAGGCTTCTTCAATTGATGCTCCGTTTTCCACCTATGGCGTCACATGTGGTGGTGTAACCCTATCGGTTCCGGGCATCTTAATGCTGGTCGAGACTCGAGTCTTACTTCTCTACCTCGACATTTCTTCATAATCCGCTTCTGGATCCGCTGGTGGCACTTCCGAAATCGTCCCTGTCACAAAATATCCTTGATCCATTTGCTGTCTTGCTTGTTTTCCTGACCTTACCAAATGGGTCCGTAGAGCCGGTCTCACTATTGGTGTATGCATCATTCTCCTGAGTCGAACTATTGAGGCTTATTTGAGATTCGAAGTCATCTTGTTCGTCATCGTCCTCCTCCTCTTCCTGGGTTTTTGCTTCATCACCTGTACCCGCTCCCATGGTAAATGGAAAGAGATTTCCCAAAGTGTTTTTCACTCGTTCCGAAAACGAGGAGGACGTTGCCGGTTTCTCCGTCACCCCATGCAGCATAGTGTTATCAGTGGGTGAACTTGCAGTCGCCACGTTTCCAGTAGAGATGTCGGACAGTTCCGACATCTCCTCTCGATCTAGTGTCCCGGTGGAAGTGGCAAAATCTTAGCCTTGTTCTACCGGCATGGATTCACTCGCCAATCTTCTGTTCCCTTTCCCTTCCGTTCCACGTCCTGTCCGACTATCATCCAAGGCAGGGTCCGGATGAATCTCTACTTCTAACGTTGCCTTTTATCTTTCTGAGGACTTTTGACTCCTGCTTTCAACCATTCCACCTGAAACTTACTTACCTTTGTTGGTCCGGGTCCGTGCGATCCTTTCCACAAAAGGGTCGTTCATTGCTTTTTTTTTGTTTCTCTGGTATGAATTTGCTAGAGCAATCACTTAGTTTAGGTATCCTTGACTTGTCTAGATTCACTTTCTGTATCACTTCTCACCGCTCATGCACTCAATTAGATTGCTAAGGTTCTTATTGTTTGAATACTGATAATAATAACACAACACAATAAGTTCCCAAAGTTTCACTATAATAGTGACCACCAATCCTTGTATGTTATCACAGTAAAGCGTGTATACAATTTGTTCACAACAATCGATTGTTGGTTCTAAGATATGAAGCTAGCACAGTCTGATGATATCAACATATCTAAAAGATCTACCCGCTCAATAACAATTATTGAGGATTTTAAAACCAAAAACGAAGAAAGGTGAAAATAAATTCCAAACAAAATGTATGTGTTTGTACTTTACTCAGTGGCAATTCAATTGTCGAACGTGTTTCTAAAAAACAGATCTCTCTGTTCAGTGCAGCACTAAGCAGACAAAACTTGAAAGCATTTACTTTATCAAGTGGGCGTCTATTGCACCCACCGAGTCCTGTGTTACCTATCTGCCTTCGGATTGCCCGAGCTAGACCTACAAAAATCTTCAAGGCAACCACGTTTCCAAAAAATAGTTTGGATTTTAATCCACGCAATTTTATGTCAAAATCTGTTTCCAATTAGACTTAGAGTCACGAATCTCAGGGCTTAGACCTGTTTTGTTTTACTATGATCTTTTTAAAGGCAAGTTACCAGTGCAGTCACTAGCTTCTAGCCTGATTCCTAAAATTGTAATGTTCTTTACTATTTATATCACTTCCTTCTACGTACGCTTTAGGATCCCTAGAATCAGATGCTTTATAGGAAAAATAATTTTAAAAACATTGTATTTCTATGACAAAATTAGGCCCCTTCCGGATTTGCAAAATAGGACCCTTCCGGATTGGCGAAAATGGGACCCTTCCGGATTGGCAAAATTGGGACCCCTCCGGATTGGTGGAAATGGGACTCTTTTGGATTGGTGAATTTAGGGCCCTTCCGAATTGGTGAAAATGGGACCCTTCCGGATTGGTGATAATGGGATCCTTCCGGATTGGTGAAATTGAGACCCTTCCGGATTGGTGAAAATGGAACTCTTCCGGATTGATGAAAATGGGATCCTTCCGGATTGGTTAAAACGGGATCCTTCCGGATTGGGAACCCTCCGGATTGGTGAAAATGAGACCCTTCCTGATTGGTGAAAATGGGACCCTTCCGGATTGACAAAACTGGGACCCTTTCGGATTGGGACCCCTCCGGGTTTGTAAAAATGGCTTTTCCGAGACGTTTAAAAATTACACCCGAGACCCTTCCTGATACGGTCTCCGAGGCTATTATGCCAAATGAAATAACTAGGAAGCGTGTTTTTTCCGTCCCCAGACCCTTCCGGATCGGAGCTAAGCTGCTTTTTTGACCATTCTCCTCAACTGCGATGGGTCTTATAACTAGCTTAGTCTTTACTCGACTATCGTTTTCTGGGTTCCCTAACCCTCCCTTTTTGTCAAGAACAGCTTAAAATTGCCTTATTCAACCGTTACTACCCTTTGGTAGGGGTATAAGGGCTTTCCAAAAAAAAAACTTTTTACGAAACGTGAAGGGTCTACCTTCACAAATTGGTAACTTTGCTAAAAACAATCTTAACAACTTTCTATGCTTAATTTTTTGAACTATTGAAGGCTTTATAAGTAAGTTCAACTAATTTCTGATCTAATGGTACCAAGATCAACTGGATCAGTCCAGTAGTTCCAAATTTATTATTCACAACGTCTTTTTTTAAGGTTCAAAAATTTTCTCACTTATAGGTTCCGCCTAACTTTTTTCGCAATCCTTATCTTATTGACCTAAATTTTTTTGATTCGAGCTCAAAAGGCTTATATTCTTCTAGTTCAATGCAAAAAAAAACCGATATGAAACGTTCCAGTTGAAAAAAATTTCCAAAAACAATGCTCTTAGGACACCTCCGGATTGACTATTCCACTAAATCAAACACGTTAAGCTCGATTTCACTGGGACCCGGAAAGTTATTGGCAAGCGGCTTTTAAAAAGTGTCGATTCACTATTGAAAATTGTTCGAACAACAGTTTTAATTGTCCGAACGCAAAAATTTCAAAAAATTTTCTTATTTTGTAGCGTTTCGTTTTTCAAAAATCAAGAAAATTCGGTTTTAGGTATCCAATTAGTTCCAACCCCTTCCGAACTAAAGTAAACCGGTTCCAATAATTAAACTAGTGCAGTTACAAGGTAAATCACCAATTTAGCACTTTTTTCCTTTTCAAAAATATCGATATCTCGAAAATTGCGATTTGTGGGGGGTTCAAAATATCGCTATTTTGACCCTAAAACCGGTCTGCTTACTGTATTTTTCACTGAAAAACGGTAGCGGAGTATTAATATAGGCTGTATAAATAGTAACACTAGTAATATTATACCCCTCCGGACTTGTCCAATATCCGAATTAAGGTGCCTAAAGCGGAAATTCGCAACTCGGTGAGGGTCACTTCAGTGCAGTCACTGTCGAGCCTCCACAGATTGATATCTTAATTTTTGTACCAAAAGGGATACAAAACTTGTTAACGATACCCAACAGTCGATTGTTGTTTTCCTTGAGCCCATTCTTAGTGCTCCTTGCAGTGCTTGCCGGATCAGTATTCTGCTCTAATCCTGAGACCCTTCAGGATTTAGCGCAAATTAGCATTAACTTGCTTAAATACTCAAATAACCCTGAAATACAAGCACCAGAAACGGGCCACAATTTTGATCGTAACGATCCTGACTGATATAAACGCCTGTAACAATAATAAATCTAACAATAACGAACGGAAGGGTCGGATCACATCTCGTGTGGGGGTATGATTTCTGCTGATTTTATAATTTTTTTTAACTGTTTTTGGTTTTTTCGGTTATTTTTTTCTGTTTTTTTAATTTTTCTTAGGTACTATACTACTTTTTGCTTAGTTTGATGTATATCTTTAAGTGCCTCTGGTCACAAACCCCTCAGGGTACGACTTGACGGCCAAACCACCCACCCTTCCTGGTACGTGAATTTTCGGTCTTATTTAGGTTAAAAAGCAAGTTTCGAGAATCCGGAAGGCTTCCGCATTCCAAACTACCCTTCCGCCCCTGTGCTAAGGGCCTGATTTAGAGCATCCACTCGGCGCAAAGCGCTCGTTAACGGTTCTGCCGTTCATGATGTTTAAAAAATAACACCCAGGAGCGCCATAAAAACATGTATGTAACATTCGCCCGGAAGTACAAATTGACGAAAAAAGAAGCTAGGTTCTAAAACGACCGGTTAGCGTCTCAACACAGCTCTATATCCTTTTCACCGTCTCCGCCAAAGCCAATTTTTTGGTGGTCTTTCTAACATCGGGTCGACAAAAAAAACGATACTGTTTCCGGCTTCGATCGGAACGCTCTAATTAATTTAATTATATGCAAAAGTAGTGAGCTCATGGCTGGGTCTCAGTATCCCCAAATCACGAGGTCACTCCGAAAAACAGGGCTACTTTTTATTTATCATAATACTATTGTTTTTGTTCGGTAGATACAAATCATCAACTCCATCGAAGAAGGATCAACCCTTACCCTCAACTCCTAGCTTCTAATAATCTGTAAACGAATTTAGATGTTATTAATTCAATTCCGGACATGACCAGAAGCTAAAAATTCATAAAAACAGAGAGGTACAGTTTTCTTCCGAGACACTTCCAGATTCTGGAATCTGGGCAAATAACAGTCTTATTTCTTCCCGGAAGGCTGGACACGTCGTCCCAATACCCTTCCTGGTTCTCTACCTTCACAAATTAGTAACTTTGTTAAAAACAACCCTAAAAACTTTCTATGCTTTTTTCGAACAATTGAAGCGTTTATAGGTAAGCTCATCTAATTTCTGATCTAATGGTACCAAGATCAACTGGTTCTGTCCAGTAGTTTTAAAATTTTTAATCAAAACGTCTTTTTTAAGGTTCAAAAAGTTTCTCATTTATAGGTTCCGCCTAACTTTCTACGCAATTCTTATCTTATTGGTTGATCCGAGCTCAGAAGGCCTATATTTTTCTAGTTCAATGCAAAAAACCCAATCTGAAACGTTCCAGTTGAAAAAATTTTCCAAAAACAATCCTATTTGGACACCTCGGTATTGACGAATCCACTAAATCAAACACGTTAAGCTCGATTTCACTGGGGCCCGGAAGGTTATTGGCAAACGGGTTTTAAAAGCTGCCGACTCTTTAGTCAAAATTGTTCGAACAACAGTTTTCATTGTCCTAACGCAGAAATTTCAAAAAATTTTCTTATTTTGTAGCGTTTCGTTTTTTCAAAATTCAAGAAAATTCGGTTTTCGGTACCCAATTAGTTCCAACCCCTTCAGAACTAAAGTAAACCAGTTCCACTAATTATACTAGTGCAGTTACAATGTAACTCACCAATTTAGCCTTTTTTCCGTGTCAAAAAATATCGATATCTCCAAAATTGCGATTTGTGGGGGATCAAAATATAACTATTTTGACCCTAAAAAACGGTCTGCTTACTGTAATTTTTTTGACTGAAATACGGTAGCGGAATATTAATATAGGCTGTATAAATAGTAATACTAGTAATATTATACCCCTCCGGGCTTGTCGAATATCCGAATTAAGGTGCTTAACTCGGAAATTCGCAACTCGGTGGAGGGTCACTTCAGTGCAGTCACTGTCGAGCCCCCACCGATTGCTATCTTGTTTTCTGTAGCAAAAGGGATACAAAAAATGTTAGCGATACCCAACAGTGGATTGTTGTTGTCCCTGGGCCCCTTCTTAGTGCTCCTTGCACTGCTTGCCGGATCAGTCTTCTGCTCTAATCCCGAGACCCTTCAGGATTTAGCGCAAATTTGCATTAACTTGCTTAAATACTCAAATAACCCTACGGTACAAGCACAGAAACGGGCCACAATTTTGATCGTAACGATCCTGACTGATATAAATGCCTTTAACAACAATAAATCTAACATCAACAAACGGAAGGGACGGATCACATCTCGTCTGGGGGTATGATTTCTAATGCTTTTGTAATTTTTTTTTTACTGTTTTTGATTTTTTCGGTTATTTTCTATGGTTTTTGTTTTTTCTTAGGTACTATACTAATTTTTGCTTAGTTTGATGTATATCTTTAAGTGCCTCTGTTCACAAACCTCTCGGGGTACGACTTGACGGCCAATCCACCCACACTTCCTGGTACGTGAATTTTCGGTCTTATTTAGGTTAAAAAGCTGGTTTCGGTAATCCGGAAAGCCTCCGTGTTCCGAACTACCCTTCCGCCCCTGTGATACGGGCCTTCTTTAGAGTATCTGCTCGACGCAAAAAAGCTCGTTAACGGTTCTGCCGGTCATGATGTTTAAGAAAAAATATCACCCAGGAGCGCCATAAAAACATGTATGTAACATTCGCTCGAAAATACAAAATGACGAAAAAGGAAGCTGGGTTCTAAAACGACCGGCTAGCGTCTAAACACAGCTTTATATCCTTTTCACCGTCTCCGCCTAAGCCAGTTCTTTTGGTGGTCTTTCTAACATCGGGTCGACAAAAAAAACGATACTGCTTCCGGCTTCGATCAGAACGCTCTAATTAATTTAATTAAATGCAAAAATAGTGAGCTTATGGCTGGGTCTCAGTATCCCCAGATCACGAGATCACTCCTAAAAGCAGGGCTACTACTTAGTAATTATATTACTATTGTTTTTGTTCGGTAGATAAAAATCGTCATCTCCATCGAAGGTGGATCAACCCTTGTCCTCAACTCCTAGCTTCTCATAATCTGAAAACGAATTTTGATGTAATTAATTCAATTCAGGGCATGACCAGAAGCTAAAAGTTCATAAAAACAGAGTGTTACAGTTACCCCCCGAGACCCCTCCGGATTCTGGAATCTCGGCAAATAACAGTCCTATTTTTTCCCGGAAGGCTGGACACGTCGTCCCAATACCCTTCCTGGTTCCTGGGATTCGTGTTGTAACGATTGGAGCGGCACGGTCTTTACAACTCGGAATGGTCTTCTGATAGTTGTTTTCTACTTCATTCTCGATCTGTATCGCAAAATTGCCGTTCACCGTTTCTACAATGAATTCTGTTGTTGTGTGTTTTTCGACGTTTCAGTTGTCGCGAAATCTCAAATTGTTACGTGTCGTTCATGCTCAAATCGAAGTTTTAAAAATCAGCATGTCAGGCTAAATTAACCATTCCTGATTCGTTAAACTGAACAATTAACACAGTTAACTCACAAGAACTGTCTATCTTCCCAGTCAGATGTAACAATAAAAATTCGAATCCAAACTTGCCTTTGGACACATTCTGGTCAAATGTCACACTGCGAAAACGTTTGAAATTTCCTTTTTATCAAAAAGCTATTGTTCCAGAATCGAAAAAATTTCGCTTAAGCAAAAAACACTGCAATAACTTACATGTTAGCTTGAATTTAGCAACAAAACGAAATTGTAGAAGCAAAAAAAATTGGAAACTGTCAGAAATTGTGGCTAAATTAAAAAAGTTGTTACATATTAGTTGTTAAATAATTATTCGCTATAATTTTGAAGTTGTGATTGGTTAATTTTTTGAAAAACATGACCTGTATGATTTTGTTTCTGATCTGTGATCGATTAGGAGTGCGGCTTGTATTTAGACAACCGCGTATTCATACTCGGTATTTAGACAAAAGCTGTATGAACCAATCAGAATCGAGATAAGAAATAAATAATCCAAAACAAGTAATTAATATTTATTAATTTCGTCTTTGTCTCGATTCTGATTGTTTAACACACTATTTGTCTGAATAATGGCCGTCTGAATACGCGGTTGTCTAAATACTGCTATGTAACCGATCGATTTGTATATATTGGTTTAGATTTTTAAAACATGAAGATGCACAAAAATGTGTGAAAACGTTTGATTGAATTTACAACTTTAACGCATTCTCAAATTAAATTTTCACGTTTCTAATGCGGTTCACAAAATGTCGCAAAAATTGGCTGAAAGAATTAAAATGATTCATGATTGTCATAATTTCCTCTAATTTTTAAAGTTCTTGTTAGTAAGTCGAATGGCAGTGCAGGACTTAATTTTCTGAAGTCGCTTACTAAGCTGATAAACCTCATTTGTGATGGCAAAATACCCAAACCCCTAAGACCTTTCTTTTTTGGCGCAAAGCTTATCGCCCTCATAAAGATAGACGGAGGGCTGAGACCGATTGTCATAGGCAACACGCTGAGATGTATCGCGTCCAAATGCGCTGGAAGCAAGGCCCTCTCCGAGCGACGAAATTTTTTCGGAAACGTACACGTAGGATGCGGTACCAAACGAGGAGCAGAAATAGCTGCGCACTCGTTTCGAAACCTAATTGAACGCGACGAAAATCCAAAATGCACTGTTCTTTTGAAACTAGATTTTAAGAATGCCTTTAACTCTCTAAATAGAGAAACAATGCTGAATCATGTGTATTGAAATCGCCCCGAATTGTATAGTTACACCCATTGCGCATATGGTAAACCTAGTTACTTTTTTTACGGAAGCTCTGTCATAATGTCAGAAGACGGAACTCAGCAAGGTGATCCTGAAGCCCCACCCTTTTTTGCGGAAACAATTCATACACTAGTCAAACAGTTGAAGTCAAAAATTAACATCTGGTGTTTAGATGATGGAAATTTAGCCCACGACTTAAAGGTTGTACTCCTTAAAAACATTCTGAAATCGGAACAAATTTACGGCCTGAGCTTGAACACTGAGAGGTGCGAATTTTCTTTTTTTGGGACCGACTACTAGTACACAGTATAATTCAATTTTAACACAATTTCGAAAAATAAGCCCCAAAATAAACATAAAAACAAAAGAAGAACTCCTCATTTTAGGATCTCCAATCGGCGAACTTTGACGAAAATAATTGCTCGAGGAAAAAATTAAGGAGTTTGAAAGAATCTCGGATGGCATTGACAAACTAGACTCCCATTAAGGTTTTCACCTTCTGAAAAATTGCTTTAGCTTGCCAAAACTTCTATATTTTTTGCGTACGAGCCCCTGTTTTTTGCAAAATGATTTCTTGGAACGCTACCACAAATTACTAAGAAATTCGTTATGCAAGGTCACTAACGTGAAAATGCATGATAACCAGTTTTTCCAAGCAGTTCTCCCGGCAGCCAAAGGTGGCTTGGGCGTTTCTTCCGCTCGCCGACTCGCTTTACCCGCTTCCTTAGCCTGATCAGTAGGAGCAAAAGATGCCTTGAGCGAAATCTTTGGTTTGGAGCATTTGGATGGAACCTATGATGATGCGCTTAAACGGTGGTTTGAACTAAGAAAAATTGAAATGGCTCCGGAAAATGAAATCCAAAAAAATTGGACTGAACCAATTTTTGACAGCGAAATTGCGAACTTGATTTTACGACTCGAACCAACGGACGTAAAAAGATTCAACGCGTTCCAAAATAGATTTGGCTCCCAATGGTTGAACGTCATCCCGTGCAAAAATTTAAGGTTAAAACTGTCGAACCAACAACTCAGAATTGCGATAGGACTTCGATTAGGCTCAAAAATATGCGAACGGCATAAATGCGTGTGCGGAAAAGACGTTACCGAGGATGGTTGGCATAGTCTTTCTTGCCTCAAAATGGCAGCGAGATTCTCTAGGCATTCAAACCTGAATGCCCTTACGAAGCAGAGTTTATCTTCTACTCACATTCCGTCTGTTTTAGAACCACGACACCTCTACAGGACCGATCAGAAGCGACCAGACGGTTTGACGCTCGTTCCATGGGCTGTTGGTAAGCAGCTCTTGTGGGATGTAACGGTAGTAGACTCCTTAGCACCTTGTAGGGTTAATGCCGGGTCTGTTTGTGACCCTGGTACGGCTGCCGCTGAAGCGGAAGAGCGAAAAATTGACAAGTATAAAGATCTTGTAAATGATGGATATCTTTTTCAACCGCTAGCATTTGAAATTCAGGGCGCGGCCGGCCCCAGTACAGAAATTTTTTTGAGCAAGCTTTGTAAGAACATAAGCATATGGCATTCAGTGGTGGGCATCCAGTGGTGGGCATCCATTTTCCGATTCGTGAGGCGGCAAGTTGAGGCAAGCTTAAAGACAACATCAGAAAACCATAGAAAAAAGTTAGAAAAACTGTCCGAGAGACAAGATAAACCTCTTGGGGGGAGAAATGAGCGATCAGTTAGGGTACTTGATAATATTGAACTGCCTGAATGGGTATATGAAGTGCTATCAATGGGCCCCAAGCATCCAATTAGAGACAAATTTAACGAAACACATTTTTTGGCGGATATCGACATTTTCCTCTCACAATTGAAAAATCAAAAAACATCTGGTGAAACGTTATGTGAAATAGAAGCCGCGGCAAAGGCATATGCAAAAAACGTACGGCAAACCCCAAGAGACAAAGCCGTTGAAAAAACGAGGAAATATCTCAAAGATAATGGGTTGCTGGCTGTGCCTTTTGATAAGGGGGTTGGTTTTTGCATAATGAGGAAACAAACATATGAATCAAAGCTGGAATCCTTGTTGCAATCTGCTCAGTTTGTGAAAAAAGATGCAACCACTGATGAGGTGATACTGAAAATTGAGAAAGAACTTAACAAAGAGTTACTAGCCATGAACAAAAGAGACGAGATAAGTGATCAGTTATATTCTAAGATACGATCAACAGGGGGGCAACCCGCCCGTTTGTACGGTTTAGCTAAGGTACACAAGGATGAGACACCCCTACGACCTGTACTATCACTTCCCGGCAGCTCGTATGAGAATCTTAACAAAATGCTTGCGAAGTTTTTTGACAACATCGATGGAGCAAATATAGAAACCAATACTAAAGAGGCTAGAGAAAAAATAGAAAACATTGCTCTAGATCCGGATGAAACCATAATATCTCTTGATGTGAAAAGTTTGTACACCAACGTTCCCCTGAAGGAGGCAATTGAAATTGCTTTACAGAAGCTGTACAGCCAGGAGTCTCCTCCTGAAATTCAAAGAGCAACCATGAAAAGGCTTTTGAATATGGCGGTCAGCAAAGTATATTTCAAGTGTAATGATTCATGGTATGTACAAGTTGATGGTTTAGCAATGGGAGCGTCCCTCGCTGTAATTCTGGCAAACTTATGGCTGAAAGAATACGAATTTGCTCTACGACAACAAATACCGGTGGGAACGGGGGTACAGCAAATTAATGACAAAAACGGCTTGTGCCCATGTTGCAGCAGGAAAGTCACATATAGATCAAAGGGGGTTGAATGCGAGAGTTGCCGAAACTGGTATCATCTAAAATGCGGAAAAATATCCGATGACGTATACGCATCAATAACCGAGATAGTCTGGTACTGTGAAAGATGCTGCCGAGCTAAGAACAAGGAGAAGGATACTCCCCAGGTGAAATTGTTCCTCAGGTATGTGGATGACATTGTTAGAACAGTCAGAGGGGAGCCGAGTTGTCTTCTCGATGCCGCCAATTCTCTTCATCCAAATTTGCAGTTCACTCTAGAGAAAACTAATTCGGAGGGGAATTTGCCGTTCCTGGATTTGAACATAAATATATCGCAGGATAGGCGTGTAACTTGCAGTTGGTATCAAAAACCAACAGATACAGGGACTATACTGAACTATAGAAGCTGCGCCCCAACTCAGTATAAGCGTAGTGTTATCCAAGGCACTGTACACAGGGTTTTTAGGAGTACATCTAGCTGGGAGCAATTTGATAAGGCTATGGAAACTAATAGGGCGCAATGGCTGACAAATCAGTACCCTGAAAATTGGTCCGCAAAGGTGGCTTCAGACGCCTTGTGCAAGATCATCGAGGGTAAAGGCAAGCCCCTGGATAGTGACAGGGGTTTGTCAGTTCAATCACCAAAGGATGAAAAGCCCCCAATGCTGATGGTGCAATATAGAGGTAACCAGAGCCAATATTTTGCTAACAGGTTACGAAAATTAACGAACGTTCAAGTGGTTTTCACCACAAGAAAACTACAATCATGTTTACCATCACTGAAGTCAGCATTTTCTAATGACCTCAAGTCAAGAGTGGTTTATAAACTGTCATGTAGTGGATGCACTTTCACCTATGTCGGACAAACTGTTCGACATTTGACCACTAGAATTGAGGAACATAGGAAAGCAGACTCACCGGTAGGCCTCCACCTTCAGCAATGCCAACTTGAGGGAAATAGCGCAGATCTTAGTTGGGAAATTATAGATAGGTCAAACAACCAAACAAAATTGCTAACACTAGAGGCAATACATATCAGGAAAGAGAAAAGGGGCTTGAACACGCGCGATGAGTTTAGGAGCAGGGAGTTAACACTGAAAATTTAGTCCCAAAATATTTTTGGTTTTTTATTCAAAACGTACATGTCTAAATCGAAATTATGACTCAGAAACTTCCAGACAAATTAATTTTAAAATGTTTAATTAATTTTATAGGTTAAAAGTATTTTAATCTTAATAGTAATTTAGAGGTCAACTGTGATTGGCTAATTTTTTATCATGATGGTTTAGAACCAAATTGTATGTGATTTATTGTAAATAACATTTGTAAATTGATGTTTTATCGTCATTTAGAGTAGTTTATTGTAAAAATCCTGACGATGCACATAGTTGCGAAAACGTTTGAAATTTACTTTTTAGCAAAAATTTCTTCAATAAGCATATGCACTGAGGAACCCAGAGCCGGCAGCTTTTTAAAACAGAGAATTTCCCTGGCAATACAGATTGCGAACGCCGCTTGCGTAGTCGGGACAATAAATGACAAAATAACTTTCGACCAAATTTATTATTTGTAACACTTGTAATATTATATTTTCCCGTGTCGATTTGCGTGTTCTTATTGAAGAAACGTAACCCGTATCGATTTTAATTGAAAAGGACAAACACTTGTCATCTTTTTTTTTATCATTATCACTTCAATATCTAGAAAATTCCAAGGATTTTGACTGGAATACGTGATGAAGGGACTCCTAGAAAAAGAAGAAGAAAGAACACCTGAATTACTATACAATAAAAGCCGAGGCATCAGTATAGCAAAGTGTAAATAATAAAGTTGGTTAAAATTCATTGGTTACATCAAACAAAACACAACATCAGAAAACAAGCAATCAACAAAACAAAACATATTTCGAAGCAATAAACAAAACAAACCTGACTGTAATCTCGGTTACTATGATACTTTTGACCTTCTGATCACCCTGAAAAACGATTCACACAATTGCACAACAACTGCCAACAATAATTTTTGTTGCCATGCTTTAATAGCTAATTTCATCCCACCTAGGTTATGCAGTTTACTGTCACTAGTTAATGCGGCTTTACTTAAAGTACTGGGCCGCAGAACGTACGTTTTTCAGATCCAAACTGAAGCTATCCGCCGCACTCCTTAGAAAAAGTTAATTGGAATTGAATCGGAATTGAAAACATTTGAGTTGAAATATGCGACTTATTCATATCATTATCGTACGTTTGTGACGAAATTTTTTGCGAAGGCAGTAAATTAACTACGGTCAATTATAGAATTAATAATCTCACACATCAAATAATTTTTGGTAAGCAACTGCTTCACTGCGAAAAAATTTTTTTTTCACCTCAACAAGAAAATGCAACTAAGCCTTAGTGACTGGTTTTGGCGCTTATCGACTTGCTTTGGATGTTTCCTTTAGCGCTCAATTCGCAAAGATTTTTGAAATAATTATAAATTGTTGCACGAAAAGTTAGAAAAGTATTCTTAAATTTTTAATTTTTTTTGTTTTGATTTCAGTTTTCATTTGTTGAAGAAATTTCGTAATGTCGATCATGCCTCATCGGCAACCGGCTATCCTTGTTTAAATCAATGCTCTTTTTGGTCTTCTATTTGAGAAGATTCCGTGCTGACTATCGGGATCAACTGAACTGTTAGAGAAATTTTAATGAAAAAGGGCAAAATCTGCTCGATGATATAAATAATATCAAATTTATCAGTTTTCGTCTTGGACGAAATCTGTTGCAGGTTTTTTTTTCGGTCAACCAATCCAGGCAAGGCAACATCAAACTTTTGGTTTATAGGTTCTTTTCTGCAGCTAGAGTTGATAAAAATGCACGCTCTCCTAGCGTTGTAATTTGCATTAATGAATTAATCGATGTTGGCAATCAATGACTGCAAAGTCTAATTTTCTACCAATCCATCGACTTAATTGAATTATTGCACTTCGAATGGATGGAAATAGTTTTTGACAACCCCTGATTTTTTAATGAGGTGAGTAGGAAAACTGATTACAACAAATCAGCAGTAGTTTAATTTTCAGCGATAATCATGAGCTTCTAAAAACAGCAAGTTAAGTTTCGCTAGAATGGCCTCGCACAATGTGAACAACCCTCAAAATGGAAGAATTCAATATATCCAAAATCATGGAACCAGATTTATCAGACCGTCCGGGCCTGTTATACGTGGTGCTGTTTCCACGCCGACTGTCAATCCGCAAGATTTAGCCACAAAATGTCAGAACTTTTTGGATACTCTGGTCCAGCTCGCTGACGACAAAGGTCCTGAGGTAGGCACCCGGGTTAGAAATCTGGTTAACCAGCTGATCAAAGATGAACTGCAGCCCGATAAGTTTGGGGCACTAATAAGTTCTACAGTCATTGGTTCAAGACCACAACCAGGTCTCGTACCTTTTCTACAAAAAAGTTTGCCTTGTTTGCGCAAGTTCCCGCGTCCTGTCAATGGATCCACTCGGGTAAATGCTCCACATCCCTCTGGTTCTAACAGAAATGATCTGATGTCAAATTTACCAAGCGGTTACTCTGGGCCGTTGCCGGGCGACGGTGTACGCACATTGCAAACCAGCCAGACCTCAACGTCCGCCTCCAACTCAAACTTCATGTTGCCACAAACAATCAAAGTGAGTAATTCAACTACGTCGCAAGCTATATCATCAGGCCATTCTAATCTCCAACTGAATGTGCAATCCAGACTAAGTCAACATGACTCTCCATCGCCGGGGCCAGGTTTCTACCGGAGTCCTGCCCCCAATGGCCAGCATGCATCACCCGTTATTTTGCCTCCGCCTGCTAATTGTGATTTGAGAAGACACGTGCAGCAGAAAATTATATCAGTACCCAGAAATCAAAGCCCGCGACCTCCTAATGTAAATAATCACAATGTAGTTGCAAGGGAAGACGATGGAATTGTCGAAGATATCAACGACGTCACCTCACAGACAGGCATAAATTTGAATGAAGAAGCAAATTTTCTGACAGAAGACAACCTCGTTCCGTTGAATCAGCTTCCTAGAGCACCTTCTAGACCCTGTTTTATCACATCGACTAGCGCCTTATCATCGAAAATTAGAAACATGGCCTCCAACTACCAATTCGAAGAGCCGGTTTCGCCTAAAGTTGCGGATTTGATCGCACTGTCGTGTCAACGATACCTCAAAACTCTGGTGGAAAAACTTGGAACAGCAGCTCAGCATCGCAGTGAAGTTCTACGACAGGAGTCTAGGTATGAAGTTGGCAATGACGTGAAAAAACAACTGAAGTTTTTCCAGGAAATCGAAATAGCAGAATTACAAAAAAAGAAAGAAGCTGAGAGGGAAAATCTTGTCAAAACGGCTAAAAGTCGTTCCAAGAATGAAGATCCGGACGAACAGCAGAAAGCTAAAAGAAAAGTGAGAGAAATGGAAATGGCGAGTACGGAAAAGTTGACAGCGTCACAAACAAATGCCGCCGCGATTCACGCCTTAGATGATGTTGGAGTTCCGCCGCGTAAGCGAATGGCACTCGATAACCAAGAACAACCGAGTTCTTTACGTGATCATAGAAATCCAACTAACAGGGGTATGAACTCCTCTTGGACCCCGAGAAGGGTTGTGAACCTGAAGGACGCGTTGGTTGTATTCGAACAGGAAAAAACAATACGAAGCTCTCTTTTGTATGAGGCGTTTATGAAGTTATAATTTTTGATACTGTATTCCTAGTAATTCACTAACGTTATAAGTGGCAATAATCTTCTAGAATTGTTGATTGCACCAAATTTCGAATACTGCAAACTGGAAACTTGTCAAATAGCTAAAAGGCTAAAAAAAAATAGTTCCACTTAAGGTATGAAGAATTTGTAAATTATACTTCAAATGAAATTTTCAAAATCTATTCTTTTTGTTTTGCTTATCTTCTCAATTTCATCATTATTGTTGTATGAATTATAAGTTTAAGATTATATCACAACTTCAAAATGAGTGTTTTGCGCTCCAAACTCAGCAAATTGTGACAGGCGGCATAAAAGTTAAGGATTTAGTTGCTAAGACTGGAATCATTTTCAGAAAATGGCTGGCGAACAAGGACTGCCGAAAATACCCAACTTGCAAGTTGCTGAACTGAAGTTCAGGGTGCAACAGAACCCCCAGGAACTTGAGCACCTGAAAGCAGATATTTTGAAACTGATTGAAGAAGATGACATGCTTCCTTTTTACCAGTTGACTTGCAAAGAGCTCAACTGGAAAGAAGATGCAACCTTGGTGGAAAAATTGGAGGCCAAAAATAAAGCTGAGCTAGAAATCCTGGATAAGAAAATTTCAGACACGGAAGCCAATTTAGGAGAATCGGATATCCGCGATGCATACATGGCCAAAGGGGAATACCTATGCAAAATTGGTGATAAAGATGCCTGCCTGAGTCTGTTTCGAACTATTCTCGACAAGTCACTGGCGCTCGGACAAAAGCTAGATGTTGTATTTTACTGTATTAGACTAGGACTGTTTTACATGGATACGGATCTGGTTGAAAGGAATCTGGATAAAGCAAAAGGACTGGTCGAAAAAGGCGGAGACTGGGATAGAAGAAACAGACTGAAGGTCTACGAAGGGGTTTTCCACATGTACAATAGAAATTTCGAAAGCGCAATTGATCTGTTCCTTGATGCGGTGAGCACTTTCACCTCGACCGAGATTATGTCATACGATGAGTTTGTGAGATATACTGTGTACATGGCTATGGTTACACTTCCCAGAGTCGAAATCAAGTCTAAAGTAATCGACAATGACGAAATCCAACAACGTCTTAACTGCAGCCTCCCAGATACCAAACAGTATGTGACATCACTGTATGAGAGCGACTATGCTTCTTTCTTCGAGAGTTTGTTTGATGTGGAATCGTTTATGAAGCTGGATAGATATCTGTACAAGCATTACAGGTACTACATCAAAGAGGTAAGAATCATTGCCTATTCGCAGATTCTGCAATCGTACAGATCGGTGACGTTGCAGTACATCGCAGACGCGTTCAATGTTTCGGTGCCTTTCATCGATAAAGAACTGGCGAGGTTCATTGCGGCAAATCGGCTGCCATGTAAAATCAATAAAGTTCGTGGCATTGTTGAGACGACAAGACCGGACAGCAAGAACTACCAGTATCAACAGCTGATCAAACAGGGGGATCACTTGTTGAACAAGATCCAGAAGCTCAGTAGAGTCATTAATTTGTAGATGGGAAAGCAAAGCAGAGAATTGAGTCCTAAATTGAGCTTGATGAGACCTCCTATGTGTACACTGAATGATGTTTATGAGATAGATATTAAAATAGTTGTGTTATGTTGTGAAAGGTTTTCAAAAGAAGAAGTGTTTTGAGAGTAGCATGATAGAAAAAATAGGTTTTCAAATTGAAATGTGTTTCAGATTTTAAATGTACATATTTATATTTTACTAAGATATGAATAGTTACTTATAACGCTGCAATTGCGTCTGAGACGAAAATAGCTGCTATCCAATCTGACAGAAATGGGGGAAGTTGACAGTCTGGTAAAATGGGTAAGTCAAATCAATCCAATGCAAATATTTCTTTGAATATAGGCACATGTAATAGCCATTAAATTTCAGCGTCACTTTTGAAATAATTTGCCTTACCATGTTTTGGTTGAGAGAAAATGATGAAATTTTTCATTTGTGACTCATGAGCTTTTGCTGACAAGATCTGATTTGGTGCCCGTGGATTTTTGTTCGGCTCTTGACAATTATAGCAACACCCTCAGCATAGTAAAAATATGTACCGCTGCTTCGTTTTTACTATTATAGAGAGAGAGAGTGGGGGGGGGGCTATAATGGGTAAGAGCATTTTGTTCTCGGTGTTGGTTTAGAACAGCTTGTCCGTTGGGGCGTCGGTGAAAACTAAATGTTTTATTTAAAATCTGAGTATAGTTGTGAGATGCTGCTAATGTTAATGAAGCAAAGTTGAGCTGAGCTACTTTCCAGTTATTTAGGTGTTTGATGTTTCATTAAGTTTGTAATTTGTTCATACTTATTTGCTGAATTCAAGGTATGATCTAAAATGAAAAGTGAGTTTTCAAATGCAAAAGAACGAAGTTAGCTTCAATTATATAGGTACTGATTTTTCCAGGAAAGTCCAAGTTTTGTTTACGCTCAAATTTGATTTTTCGCGGTTCAACTTTTAATTTGTTTTAAGTTCAGTTCAATTCCTTTGTTGAAAAGAAGGCAAACGCTATTATCATATTGCAAACGAGTAAAGCTCACTCAAAACGTTAATAGTTTTAAATATCGATTTGAAAATATAAATATATTTTTTTTCAATTTTTTCTTTAGTCACGGTTTTCTTGCTTTTGATACGAATCTATTATAGAACCAGGGGCGGATCTAGGATTTTCTCGAGAGAGGGGGGCGGATTTTCAAAAAGTTTTCCAAAATTTTGACGCCCTTTTTTTTGGGTCGACCAAATTGATTTTTCGAGCTCTCTCAAAGCACTGTTTTGCCCCTATTTTGGCAAAATTTTCTGCGCCGCAGGCTAATTTTTGACAAAATAGTCAAAAAGCCGTTTTTGGGCACTTTTTGAAAAATGTTGACAAAAAAATCGCGTTTTTTTGGCGCGCGCTCCCCCTCAAAGTTAGTATATATTGGCGCCAAAGGCGCCTTTTGAAAAATTTTAGGGTCGGTCGGCCAAAAATGGATTTCTGAAAAAGTATCAAAAGGGGGACCCTTTGGGTCGGCAGGGGGTCGAATCCTTGAGGGGGGGCGTCCGCACCCCCTAAATCCGCCCCTGTATAGAACACTAGCAGTTTCCTTCCTCTTCAAGTTTTTAGGAGTCTACAGTTTTTTTGCTGTACAATCACAGTCCATTTGAGTTTTTTGAAAAGAACAGCAGATCTTTAAATAAGAGCAAACGAAGAATTGAATTAAATCCCAGTAAATACTAAAAGCTTATGAAAAGAATTTCGGAAAAAAGCCGCAGCACACAACCAGCAGTATTAAATAATACTGCTGGTTGTGTGCGGCGGCTTTTTTCCGAAATTCTTTTCATTTTCCCTTTTGTTTACTAGGTCTTGAGGTAACAGCATAAGTCTTGAGGTAACGACTACGACTGGTACGAAAAAGGTCCTGGGTTCAACAAAAAATTATCGGTCTATTGTTTGCTGCATCTGTTTTGTCGGCTTAGTTGCCACCTGGGTGTTTTTTTTGTGATGTGAGCAATTTTCGTTTTTATTGAAAATTGAAGTAATTTATTCTTGTAATTTGTAAGTTCACTGAATCTGGTTGTTTTTAATTTCCTTTTTTTTTGGATAAAAGCTTCATTTGCCTCAATTATTTCGGATAACGTTTTATTGGCTCGTTGACTAAATTTTGCGTTTAGGACCAATGTTTTGTAATAGTTATGTTGGTTTTTGTTTTTGTTTTTTTTTCAGTCGACTTAGTTTCTGGCATTAAATATCAATCTGATCTGTAGAACTGAGTACTAATTTAATGAAAGTAAATTGTTTAATTTGTTCGAAATGTGCTTGAATGATTTGATACTTGTTGTGTGCTATTGGTCCTAGTAAACTGTCAATGAACAAAAGAAAGACTTTGATTTAGGTCGTGTGCATTTTCCCCCTTTTTATCTGAAAAGTCGTTCAAACTTGATGTTCTCGGTATGGCTTATGATTTTTTGAAATTCAAATCAAATTCTTTCCCTAAAAATTCATGTGCAAATTGCGCTCTCAAAAACAAATGGAGAGAAAAGGCGAATGACTTAAGTTTAGAAACTGGGTTGCAGTTTTAGTTTCCCAGCGGAATAAAAAGAATTATGTTGACACATTTTTCTCAAATTGTTGGATTTTTTAATCAAACTGTTTTTCTCTTCGTGAAATTAAAAGGGTTTCAAAGTGGTGAAACGTTTTCTTCAAAATTGAAGGTTGAAAAATGTTCATTTTTTATCGCTTTTCTTGAGCTCATGGCCACTTTCCGAACTTAGACTCGTTTTTAAGTAGTCAGAGCTCATATTAAATTTTTGAAAGTGTTCCAGTCGTTTTATTGTGATTATTGAGGTCATTGTAACTTTTCCAACTGTCTGCTTGCTATGTTTTTTGAGAAATGTTTCAAGTGCGGCAAAGCTGTTTTCTCTTGTGTTTATCATTTGTTCTAAGTTCAGAAGTCTAAAAGAAAACGGTATAAAGAAACTTTTCAAGAACAACACTTTTCAGACGATTCCGCGATCCCGGAGTATTTTAAATAGCAATAAATTGAAAATTGAATGATTTTAATTTGAATGATTTTTGAAACCATATATGGCTGGCTATAAAAGGCTCTGTGTTGATGAATGGAGTCAATTTTCCCATTGGTCATTGTTTTTTTTTTCAAGAAAGTCTTCGGTTAAAATTAGTTCATTTTGGTAATTTGACTAGTATTGGTTGTTTGAATGATATTTTTTTGCAAGTTCTCTTCAATATCTACTAAAAGTTGGATTTTATAGTTGACCTTGAATTTTGCTGAGAAGGTCGGATGAGAGGACCGGTCGGCCGAAATGGAGGGACTGAATAAGTAGCAAAGGTTTGATCAATGGATCGTGTCCCCCGGAGCGGGTGGGAGGGGAGTCATCCTCCCCGAAATCAGTCCTAAAAGTAATATAAGTTACGTTCTTCAATATTAAATATGAAAATAACGCCAAAATCGAGAGTGACTTTGTTTTAAAAGTGGATTTAACTTCTTAAATTTCTAAGGAAAACAAAAAATTACCTACTGATTCAGAATTTTTCATTTTACTATGTTTCAATTCATTTCTTTGACTCTTTCCCATGCGAGTTATAGTCCCGATCCAGTTTTGAAGAAAAAATGTAATTACAAATAAGGCTCTTTGTGTTTCTGTTTGTTTTGTAATAAGCCTTTTTTGTTGGTTATATTTTCTGTTCGCTAATTAGCCTCCAATTTTCTGTTGGCTATATTTGTGATGTAGAAATTTTGGTCTTGGGTTCCTCAGAAAAAACGACACGACGTAATTAATTGTGTTGTCGAAGAAAGTAAGTAACTTAACTAGTAATCTGCTTCTCTTTTGATTCTCATGACAGAGAAATCCCTTACGCGCGAAATTTCTGCCAGCCAATCAATGTTCAATATTCATAAATTCGATGCCAATTAGTCAGTCGGGACAGTTTAGAGGGCCTTGATTGGTTAAGAGTTTTCTCGTATGAGAATAGCCCCCTGTCTGAGCAGCCGTGCCCGAGTGAGTAAGGCACACACCCCTCTCCCACTTCGCTCACGATTGGAGGGGTCCCAGTGTCATCCGCCTCCTCTGGGTAGGACCGGCTACGGCATTAAGTAAGACCGGTTTTTGTTAGGAAAACCCCTTTCATAGCGTGTGTTTCAGCTGTCTACCCTTGGCGTTGAGAGTGTGGAGGAGACGCTGTGCAAATGTGACAACAATCCCTCGGTGCTGTCGGACGGAATCATTCTCGCAGACTGCCTTCATCAGATGTTAGTCACATTTCAATGTCTCTCTTCTCTCTATAGCTTTAGCATATAATTAACGATAGTTTACATCAGTTCTTGAAAACTTATAAGCAAGTTTCCTTAATTAATAGCTCAATATTGTTCAGGCTCGAATTTGATTTTTCCGCGGTTTGACTTCTGATTTTTTTGTAGTGCAGTTCATTTCCTTTGTTAAAAAGAAGACAAACACCATCGAACAGCAAAATTGTTAAGGTCACGAAAAACGTGATCGATTTCTAATTTCGAAAATGGAAATGAATTATTTGATTTCCCAGCGAAATAAAAGTTTTACCTATTGATCCAGTTTTCTCAAATTGGGTTAATTTTAACAAAAAGTGTCCATCATAAATTGTTTTACAAATTCAAAGTGCTTTAAAGCCATATATTTTTTTCAAGTGAAGATTTTTGAAAAACAAGTAGTTTTTTTCAGTTATATTGCATTCATTACTTTTTTCCAACTGTCAGTTGGTTATGTTCAAAAGTTTCAGTGATAAGTTTTTTTTCAAAGTAAAAGATCTGCAAGGTCATTTATATTTTAATAGAATTCGGAAGTTGAGGATCATCCTAATAAAGTTCTCAACTCAATTCGACCTGAAAACAGGCTTGATTGTGATGCCAGGTGCAAATTTGCTCTGCTCTGATCTACCGAAATTTGTTCCCCCGAATAACTGTCGGAATTGGTTAGACCCTTAACTTCCTTTTGTTTGTGGAATCTAGTCAGGCCCCACATGATGTATAATTCTTATTTAACTGTCGAAGCGGACCTAGAGATTTACTTTTCCTCAGTCTCTCGGCCTGATCCATTTCGTGAAGCTGAACTCTTTGAAGCTGAACTCATCTAGTGGGAGAGCTTAACACCCTGAAAGAATCATATAGCATGACGCACGATGCTGATCTCACAGCAGCCCAACAAAGCATGAGAACCATTCAAACGAAGTCCAGTGTCAAAACGAAGTTGTTAACCCACGTCTATGATACGCCCTAAATACCCCGTCGAGGGCGAACAACACTGGACCATGGAAGATAATAGAACGAAATAACCTTAATCTCTATCGGCGATGTTTGACCTGATTAGAAGGAAACCCGCTACCGCGGAAGCAGACGAGGCCATAAAAACAAGATGTCATTCAAAAAATGTTCTGAGTGATATCCTGATTTTGACCTTGAAAATATTGTTAACAACCCGTTGACGAACGACTCATGCACCGTCAAAATTTTTCATCTAAAGAAAGCGTCAGAGACACTTGGATCGCTTTCACGAACAGAATTTAATCTTGTTTTTTTTGTAACTTTAAAATTAGTAGCAATGCATTGAAACTTATATAGCCGTATATTAGGGTATAAATAATTGTTTTTGTTGTTGTTGTTCAGAGCACCTTTCCACATATATATCTTATTAGGGTATAAATAATTGCTTTTGTTGTTGTTCAGAGCACCTTTCCACTTCGACTCGGAGTTCTTGGCCAAAATTAAACGAGAAGACCTGGTCGACTACAGGCTGAAAGCGAACAACCTGAAAAAGGTGGTGCAGTTTGTGACGTCATTCTACCAGGAGGTGCTATTCCAGGAACTAGATGACCAACTCCTTCCAGATGAGACCAGAATTGGTTAGTTGATCACTATTATTAAAAGTAATGAACGCAGTGAACACTCATATGTAGGTCTTGCTGATTTTGTTTTATTTTATTTTCAGGAAAAGTCTCTGATAGCTCAGATGTGCATTCATACCAATTGATGCACTTATAAATGCACTTATGTATATATGCACTTTTGAATTCCATCTGCTGAAAGTGACGTGAATAGCACTCTCCAAATACGAACGTGGAAATGGCGCAAAAAGGCGTGAACGATTTCTAGTTTAAAAAATGGAATTTAATTTTTAGATTTCCGGCGGAATAAAAATTTACCCAGTGATCCCCAGTTTTCTCAAGTTGGGTTAATGTTATCAAAAAAGCCCAAATCATAAATCGTTCTAGAAATTCAAAGAGCTTAAAGGGCATCTATTTTTTTCTTTGAAGTTCGAAAGTTTAGATTGTTACAACAAAGTGTTTTTTTTTCTGTTTACTTGTATTTATTACTCTTTTCTAACTGTCAGTTGGCTATGTTTATCTCTTGACGTTTTTCCACGCGCTAAACGACCACCATATAGCTCTTCAGGGAGAATCGCTCTTGTAGCTCTTGGTTAATGCATCCATGTTTTCGGTTTTCTGGGCTGTGGAAAAATTTTCATCATGCCACGATCATAAGTCAAGTTCGAAATAGACACCAACCTTTCGAGTCAGCCGAGTGGCGAAGAGTTTAGTCACATCACCTTCAATCCACTACATATACATACCAATTAATCATTGCCATATCTTGAAAATTTCATGCTAATTTGAGTTTGTTTCTATTTGAGTTACCCGATAATTCTGTTTTTTTTTGGAAGTTGGTTTTTCCATCCTCTTTGCCTCCTATTCAAGTATGGGGGTACTTGAGGTTTATGAACGAGGGAACGACCTATGACCTAATGTATTTTTCCACGCGATGTCAGTAACTTCAAACCAAGCTCGTATGTTGTCGATCATTGTATCATATTAAAGCCTTTTTTCATCCGTTTTTTTTTAGATCAGAACAAAAAATGGGGGACCAAAAAGTTTGTTATAATTCTTAAACTAAAAGTGTTTGAAGTTGCTCATGATTTGCTGTGATTCTGTTTTGACTTCAGCTGCCGATTGCGACGGCGAAGAGACCTCGAAGCTACTGCGGCTGGTGCTGGGCTGTGCTATTAACTGCGACCAAAAAGAAGGTTAGTACCATATTAGTTCAAAAATAATAGTCTGTAATCTTATATTTAAAAAATTAATAAGAGTAGTCGGTTTTTCCACACGATAGAAAAAAATTTCGCGACTTTTTGCGCGCTTATATATTAAAATCTTTTGTAGAATACATCAGTGGCATCATGGCGCTTGAACAGTCCATACAACAAGACGTCATGAATGCCATACAGATTCTAATGTCAGCGACCAATATCCACAAATCGCCTTCTTCCAAGGGGGGACCGGGGGGACGTTCTCTCTCAAATGGGGGCTTTGAAGACGACACTGAACAGCAACATATAATAGACAGACAGTTGAAAGAAGCGTGGGACGAGGTGCACAGGTTGACGATGGAAAACGAAGAGTTGTCCCAGAAGTATCATGACATACAGTTAAAGGTCAGTGCAAAAGCACAGTTTCAAATCATGTGTCGAGAGTTGATTTTAAATAGAAATAAGGATAACCGGTAGCACAGAATGTTCCGAGCATAGTCTTTAGAGAACTACGGTTTAGAAAGTTTTTCTGCTGCTTGGTGTGATAAAAAGGATCTGACGTAAAATTGCTGAAAGGTTCCCAAAATGAAGCTAAAAAACTCCAAAAATTAAATTGATTTGCTTTAAATTAAGTTTTAAGGTCCCAAATTAGGCATAATTCAGCTTGTATGCCTGCTCGCTGGCTTTATTCGATCTAAATGAGACAAAAAATCAAAAATTTCAGACCGGTTTTTCTCGACACTGAAAAATTTTTTAATGTGGTTGAAATCACGACTGAAATAGCTTTAATATGATATATCACTCAACCCAGTCCGATGATTATTTGTGGTACCTGATTTTGCGTGGAAAAGAAAAAGAAAAAAATAAAACACGTCCGAATACAAAGTTCCTTCCCACTTTCAATGTTCGGAACAAAAATATATTGAGTTTTTTATACTATTTTTCCTAGTAAACCATAGACATGCTTTCTTGAAAAATTACTCGTGCGTTACGCTTGCGATTATGACTAATTTGGGCATCCAATTAAATTTATAATTGTGCAAGCCTTTCAGCTTAACCAGTATTTCTCATTTCAGTCTAATAATGAAAAAAATAATCATATTATCCGTGTGTTATGATTATTTATTGTTTTCATAATTAGACTGAATAAGAAGTAATGGCTTAGCTGAAAGGCTTGCATGAATATAAGTGTCATACCGCTAAGTCCTCAAGGTATGAATTGCTAAATCCTGAATCCGTATGGATAGATAATATCGGGCTCGTGAGAGAGAGAAGTTAAAACAACTATTTAATGTTAACGTTAATTATCTTTCTGAACCGTAGTTCACTTTAACCGCCGTTCTCGTCCTCGCTATCAAGGTCAATCGACCAGTACACATTAACGTTACATAATATCAAAACATAAATGATGTATAAATACATAATAAGTTTTATATGGAGTTTTATCTATCCATGCCGGATGACATTCCCCCTCCTCGGGAAAAATGATAAAGTTTTAATTGAATTTTTGGTCCCTGTGGGACTGCTTGTTCTGTCTTTTCATTTTTCTCCTCTTGTTTCCACGGTATTGTTGTCCATGTTGTCGTGCCATTGTTCCGTGCTCTTCGTCATTTTGTGGCTGTTTGTCTTCTTGTTCTTTCATTTCTATATCCTTCGTGTTCACGAATACTATGTCGTTGTTTTCCATCGTTTCGTCTTCTGCCTCTGTTAGGGATGTTAAGTCAATTACGTTGCTTGTAGTGGTCGGTTTGTGTTTCGGGCTAATAGCCTGTATAAATTGTACACAAGCCTTGTATTCCGGGGTTTTTTCAGAAAACCCATCTCCTGTATCAGATTTTAGGCTTGGGGAGTCTTGCGTTGTTTTTTCTGGTGGCGAGTCGTTTTCGAATTGCTTTTTCTCGGTTGCACTCGCTATCTGTATTGTGCTGATTGGGATGGGGTTACCTAGTGCTGTTGCTAGGGTCGCCTGTCTGTTTCTAGTTGACTTTCTTGTTGCGGTTGCAGGTGGTGTGCTTTTGGTTTTGTCGTTTTGGTGACGGTGAGATGAGCTCCTCCGACGTTGACGACGAATCATCGTCCTTCTCAGGGCTTTTGTTCGTTTCCTGTTCGATCTCCCTTTGGAGACTCATCCCTCGTGGCGTTTGTAGTTTTCTTACTGGTTTTCCTCCAGTCCTCTTTCCTGTCGCATTGTTCGCCTTTCTTTTTGTGGGGCTGCTTCGGCTTGTGCTCTGTGCTGCCTTCTCCTGTCCTGTTAACTTGATCGGAAGCCCAGTTCTAGTGTCCTCCTTGAACATTGGGTGTTGTGGAGCCTTCGGACTTTCTATGTCTAAAAAAGGTATACATGGTCCGGTTCTCCGTGCGGATTTATAAGCAACATAATCGCTTAGTCGAGAAGGTCTGCATAGTCCGTATATTAAAGGGTTAGGAACAAATGCTGTACCGCTGTTTCTTAGTAACCTCGGTTGTTTGCCAAAAGTTTGTACCCAAGCAGTGTGTGGTGTGTAGGTTAGGATTTTTCCATCTATGGTCTTATGTTTTTGTTCAAACGTTTTTGGGTTCTTGACTTTTGTTGCTAACCGGATAGTTTTCCGTGCCACTTGTTCTATTCGTTTTTCGATGTTTTTGTCTATTGTTCTTTGTACTCCCTTGTGTCTTATGTTAAGTTTGTTTTTAGCTAGTTCTATAGGTTTTGAATGTGCACCTGTTTCTGGCTGTGTCGGTGAATGCGTGTTTGTAAGCGTCCTTGGTAGTGATTTACGTGTGGCTTTATGTGGTGATCCCCTCTTTTGTATGTGTACTTCGTCCTCCGACCATCGCTGGAGGTCATGCATAACTTCCGCTGGTAGAGGTGGCTTCGTAAGATTCTTTCGATCTAAACATGCATGTTTTGCGCTCTCCCAGTTTAGATTGTTTGGTGAGCTATTTGTGGCTATAATCGACAGTGGGGTATTTGGTTTTCTGCCCATATGCGCCTCAAAAGGTGAAATTTTTGTGACACCGTGTGGTGTGATTCTTAGTGTTTTTATTATTTCTGCGACACTTAGTGTTTTTATTATTTCTGCGACATCTGAAGCTAACTTATATGGTGTAATTGACTGGTCTATTTTCAGTGCCGCCAACCTACGTTTAATTGTCTGAATCATTCTTTCAACAACTCCTATAGCTCTTTGATCATCTACTGGTGCGAATAATATTTTAATATTGTTTGTTCGACAAAAAATTTGAAATTTTTTCAGCTCTGAATGTTTGCGCTTGACCGCATCTTAATCTTCTTGGTACCCCGTTGTTAGAAATTTATCTTTGCATGAACTTGATTGCAATGTCTGCTGTTGTATTTGATACAACTTTGCTGTTGGGAACTTTGACCACTTATCTATCGCAACTAGATTGTATGCATCCCTATTTAATTCATCCGGAAGGGGCCCCGCGAAATCTAATTGAAATTCCTCATTAGGTTCGACTACTGGTCCCATTTGGATTGAAGTATTCTTTCCTAAGATGGGTTTTAAATTCTTACCTTGCTGTGAAGTGTTTGCAGTTTTGTGCCATTTGCACAATTGATCGATGAATATGCGTGAACCAGACATGATGACTCAAGTCCAACATAGCTGCCGATCCCGGTTGTGTCAAGTGAAGACTGTCGAGTACTGTCTGCCGCAGTTGGGATGTAATGACGATTCTCTCGTCTATGAGTAAACAATCCTCACGGTAATGTAGCCTGTTCCGAATGTTAAACCAATACTGTCCGTAGGAAGCTTTGATAGCTTCCCAATCCCTCTTTTTTACGAAATTGATTAGGGGACGCAGGTTTTGGTCCTTCTTTATAATTGCGGCGATGAAAGGAACCCCCAGTACTCTCTGGAGTTTTCGACGGAATAGCGGCGTGTCCTTTTCCGTTTCTGTGGCTTTCTCCACTGTTGCTACTATTTCGTCCATTATTTCTTTGTGGCTGGCCTCTGTTTCTTCTTGTAGGTATACGCTGGGGTCCACGCGGCTGACCCACATTTCTTTTTCTAGTGCGTTGTCAGTTTCCGCGTTTTCTGTTGGTGGCTGTAGTCGACTTGGCTGTTTCGGTTTCAGCTTGTGTTGTTCGCTGTTTGTGTGGATGTAGTCGACCTGGCTGTTTCCGTTTTCGGTTTATCTGTTCTCGGACTCTTCTTTCTACTACAGTTGTTTTTGATGTCGAGCTGCCTCCAAAAATGATTTTTGGGAAATTTGACTGTTTTGATCTTGGTATTAGCTCCCTTGTGTCGGCCACTGACGCGGTTGAAGTGGATGGTGTCAGTGACTTTGTGTTGTTCATTTGTTTTCCTTTGATTGGTGGTCGCTTGTACCACCTCGGGTCAGAGAGACTTTCTTCACGGTTGGATGTGTTTTGCCAGTCTAGCGAAATTTCTGTACGACCGCGTGGTTTGTTTGTTTTTAATTCTGCTGGAATGAATCCGCCTGAGAAATCTTTCGTTTCTTTTCTGCTCATCGTTTTAAGATTGATCGCGTTGATCGAAGTCTTGCCGCAGTTGAAAATTTTTGAATGTGCGAGAGTTGACTGTTTGTGAACAGAATTTGAGTTAGACTGAATTTTGCTTTTGGGTAGCGATTGACCGCTGTCGGAATGTTTGGAATGTTTAGTTGTTGCTTGAGCGTTTGAACTAGCATCCAATAACCCTTTATTTTCCGCGCGCTTTTTGATCAGATCATATGGTGCTCTGTATTGATTGGGCAATTTATTTAGAATGACGTTGTCAATTATTTCTAGGTTGTTTATGAATATATTAATTGACGCTACTACAAGTTCGTCATCGTACTCACTGGTAGGGATTGGTAATCGAACCGGATTTCGTGACATATAATCTATTAGTCCCATTTTGCTTCCGGCGAAATGCTTAATATCAAAATAAATGGTATTAATCTAGCAATCTAGCGGGTTAGTCGGCTTTGACTTGTCTTTGATCGTTCGCTTGCGTTTAAAGCGCTGATTAAAGCTTGGTGGTAAAATGTTAGCCGTATAGGTAGTATTTGAAGTGTTCAACTGCCCATACGACCCCTAATAGTTCTAGTTCGTTGACTGAATATTTCTCCTCGAGAGTTTAAAAAATCGTGACGCGTATGCTATAGCCACCCAACCTTCTGCTGAGTACTGTTCTAATGCCGCTCCTAGCCCTTTGTTAGATGCGTCACAGACGATGCGCGTGTCTAAATGTTGGTCAAAATGTTTATTTTGTGTTATTTTAGCTACCAGTTGTAAAATGTTCAGCTAAGTTGTGTTCAGGTAACCAATTGATGGGTCTGTTTTGTTTTCTTTTTTAGTAACGGCCGTAGAGCTGCCGCTGTTTGTGCTAGATTTGGTATGTATCTTGAAAGGTGGTGTATTGAGCCCATGAAACTTTTAAGTTGTTTGAAAGTTTTGGGAAGCGATAATTTTTCGATCGCTTCAGTTTTTTTATCATTGTTTTGGTTCCTTCACTGTTGATGTTGAAACCTAACCACTCAACTTGCTTGCATTCGAACTTACATTTTTCTAGGGAAATTGCGAGATTTTCCTCGTCGAGTTTCGTTAGCCCCGTTTGGAGTTTTTGTCGGTGTGTCTCTATGGTTCCTTTCGTAACAATTAGGATATCGTCCAGATATGCGTAAGTATTATTACAGTTAGTAAGTGTTAAATCCACTGCTTTCTGAAACTCTTCCGGCATATCCGTAAGCCCGTAAAATCGCGTCTGGAGTTGGTACGTTCCTGTAGCATTACCGCCAATGAGGCTGAAGTTTGTTTATTTCTGTTTCGAGCCTTTCTTGTAGATGTATTGGTATCAATTTGTTTAATTCTGTTCGACCCTTTCTTGTAGATGTATTGGTATACGTCTGCCCGTTCGCTGTATCGGTTCGAACTCTTTACTGAATTGTGTTCTCATTACGTGGTGTTTTGACTTTCCTATGCGTACGCATAGTTAATGAAATTTATCCTTGACCCATTGTTTAATTTCGTGGTTTGACTCTTCGTTTTCCTGAATCAATCTAATGCCGATGCGTTGTAATAGGTTCCGTCCTATGAGATTTGCCTTGTGGTTATCCGCTATGATGAACGGAGCTGTTTGTATTTTCCATCCTCCCGACTCAATTGTAATTATCAGTCTTCCTTTTGGATGTATTGATTCGCCGTTATAGCATGCTAAATTTCTGGCAGTATCCTCCGGTGGGATATTTTTAAAAACTGCCGTTTGATCATTTTGTTGTATTCGTTGAGCGGTTTTTTCGTTTAGGAAAGACACCGAGCTGCCCGAGTCAGCAATAGCGAATAGTTTTGTTATGTTTTTCTTCAATTTAACAATATGTCAATTTAGCTCGTCTTCCGATAGTGTTTTTGTGTTTTCTATTTCGAATGATTCCGATATCGCCCTTACGGAGAATTTGTCTATTTGGTAGTTCTCCCAACCATTGTTTGTGGTGAACTCAGCATATGAGACAGGGTCATTGTCGGTTTCCTTGCTCTCTATTTCTGTTTCCTCTTGCTGTTCTTCATTTGTGTTTCCTAAGTAATTTACGTTTGTAGAACGACAAACTTTTGCGAAGTGTCCGCGTTTTGCGCATTTCGAGCATATTTTGTCTTTTGCTGGGCATGATTGTAGGTGGTTCGGACCATATTGATTCCCACACTTATAACATTGTCTTGAATTTGTGTTTCGTTGTTGTTGTTGCTGACCCCTTGTGTTTTGTGATCCACGTGGGTACGGTCGGCCGCGGAAACCGCCCCGACCTCGCCGATTGTTTTGATTGTACTGCTGGTTTTGTCTGCCACGTGTATTAACGTAATGTACCGGCTCTTGTTTCGGAGTCAATGTTTGACCTCCGAGCGGGTTTATTTTCATTGTACGTCTGTGTTCTATTCCTTTTTCTCGTCGTATCGCATACTCGTATGCCTCCTGCGGGCTACGTGTTTGTGCCAGCAATTTTTTCGTTGTTCATGTGGGCGGTAAACATATACCTTACCCACTCGCTTTCTCGATCGACGCAGTCAGCCCTTGAAGCTAGTTCCACTAGGTCAGCATGAAATTGTTCTTGACTTTCTGCTTTCTTCTGTTTTCGACAGATAAAGTTATACCTCTCAAAAGCTATTATGCGTGTCGTGACGAATATTTCTTCCAATACAGTCATGAGTTCTTGTGTAGTTACCGTGTGTAGTTGTAAATTAGGTCGTTTTTGTTGGATTTGTCGCTGTCCTTCAGCGCCGAGACACATGAAAAGATAGCTGCGCACAATTGCGTCCGCTTCGTCTCATCTGAATGAATTACACAGAACTCCTTTTTCCCGCGCTTTTTTCACGTGGTTTTTCCAGCCCACTTCTTTTTTCTTGATTACGTACGTCTCGGTTTTTTCTTTGAGCTTCTGTTTTGCCGGTTATCTCGACCTCGTATACTGGTTCAGATGGCTCTACTAGTTGTGGTCTTGCTCGTAGGAGATTTCGAATTTCGATGCCGTCTTTCGCGAATACTGCCATCTTCAGTATTGCTGCCCATTTTGTCCACTCTAATGGGTGTTCGGCCGATGCTCTTTCGCAGAATGGGTTTATGTTTAGCGGGTTCTTCGAAAATCCTGCTGGCTGCGCCATGTCATACCGCTAAGTCCTCAAGGTATGAATTGCTAATTCCTGAATCCGTATGGATAGATAATATCGGGCTTGTGAGAGAGAGAATTTAAAACAACTATTTAATGTTAACGTTAATTCTCTTTCTGAACCGTAGTTCACTTTAACCGCCGTTCTCGTCCTCGCTATCAAGGTCAATCGACCAGTACACATTAACGTTACATAATATCAAAACATAAATGATGTATAAATACATAATAAGTTTTATATGGAGTTTTATCTATCCATGCCGGATGACAATAAGGTTGATTCGACCCCTGCCGACTAGAACGGTCCCGCCTTTGTACTATTTTAAGATCCCAATTTTTGAAATATTTTTGGTCAAAAATGATGCAAAAAGTGCCTAAAAACGCCTTGTTTTCCAATATTGCCTTGGCGCAGAAAATTTGGCCGAAACTTGGTCTTTTTAATGCTTTGGGAGATCTCGGAAAAACAAATTAGATCTAAAAACAAGAAGGGCGACAATTAATTTTTTTTTAAATTTGCCGCGCCCCTTCGAGAAAATCCTAGGTCAGCCCTGTTAGTACCGTTAAGTTTAACCGTAAAGTGATAAATTTGTATGTTTCAACTCAAGCGAGTATGAGAAATGCATGCTATGTTATAATTAGAAATCGCGGCTGTTGAGTACAATAATGATGCGAAAGCGACTGATGATGTTGGTGATTTTAGATGGACTACATGGGAGAAGAGAAGGAGTTTCTGATTGGTCAGTTGGAGGCGGCAGGTGTCCCCCACAAGGCCAGTCGCAGTGGATCATCAGCAAGCACACACCACCCCGAAGGGATGCCCTCGGGGGGAGGGAAGAAACATGACACATCATCCACGCTCTCACCCACAACACCCGATGAGCACCCCAGTCTGTAAGAAACCCCAGCTCAACATTTGCAATAACTGTGAACTAATGGCGTTATCGTGTTTTTTTATGAGGTGGAAACTGACAAAAGTTTGTGGATGTCGCTTTTGATAACTTCAAAATTGGGTCCTGATCGTTCTTGATCAGTTCGTCGTTCCTTTTCCTCGAAATTCAAAACTAACTGGCTCTTAGAGAGTGAATTGAGAATTGAGTTCCAAAATCTACAGCTAAAAGGACATACTTGTTATATAAAAATGGGGGCATACAGTTATAAATGAGATATAGTTGGTGCATATTATATCAGTCAGGAATAGTTGCAGTTACTGAGTTCTCATTGAAGATAGAGAATTCGTTTTTTTTTCTGGTTATTAAAAAGGAACGTGTCGTTCCTGAAATCGCTTTTAACAAGTTTCGTCCTAGACAAGCGATGATTTTTTTTCGTTTTTTTTTACAGGAAAAGTCTCAAAATTTATTTAGGCTCAAATTTACGTTTTCGCGGTTTGACTGCTGACTTCTTTACCCTTGCAATAAGCAAGGGTTTTGCAATCGTGTGCTAGACTTTTTTCCCGTAAATATCTTTGTTCACAGGACTCATCTGAACTCCTGGTGGTACCTTGGTTCATAATGATTTCAAATGTTTGTGTCTACTGCACAGTTAGACTGGGGGTAACGAATTCTCCTGGGTTCGAATCTGACTAGGAATTATTTTTTTTCAAACGGTAAATATTCTGATTCCAAAAAATTTCGGCCTATTGTCTGCTTATGTTTTTTCCGCTTAGTTGCCACATCTAAGAATCTTTTTGCTGCAAACATTTTTCACCGTAGTTGTTTCAAGTGTTACAGGATATTAAAAGTCGGGACCAATCGAATTTGTTTTCTACATAGGTTGTAATTTTAAACATAAATGTTTCCCATTAGTTTAGAATTCGATTTTTTTTTTCGTTGTGAAAGGTTTCTGTCCATCCAGATAATTTCGGCTTTGTTACCTCTTGGTTATTATGAATTCAAATTCAATCAACTATCCGGCGCATCTGGAGTAAAGGTAACCCAACTGCTCGAGACCGCAAAGGGTTGCGGTTCGAGTTCGACCGGGGCCTCTTTTTTGCAAACTTTAGTTGTGCTTTTTCGGGTTATTGTCTGTCTGTTGGGGGTTAAAGCAATTCTTCCAAGATAAAGTCCGGGATTTCGATTCCAGTCGATCGAAACATGTTTTTTTTTCGCAAATAGAAAATTTTTGGCTAATTTAGATTATTGTTGGTCTGCTTATTTTTGTCGGCTTAGTTCTGCAGAAATGATTTAAAGTTTCTAATGATGCAGACATTTTTTTCCGGATTGTTTGGGCTTTTGTTGCAACTTTTTGTTGACAATTTCTTCTTTTGTTTCATTTTCTTTCTGTTTCATTTTAATCATAGCCTCTGTGTTTAAAGTTAGTTTTTGAACTGATTGTCATGTTATGAAATGGCTGTTTTAAGAGTCAATCGATGAACCTAGTTCAGACTCTTTTATAGGTCGTAATGATATTGTTGATGTTTAGCGCCGGACTCTCTAGTGTGAAGTACAAGAAACTACAGGAACAGTATGACGAACTGACTCACGAAAACTATCGGCTAGAAGCAAGTGAGTAGAAGTCAATATTTTTGTAGCCACGCGCGACAGCTGACAACAAATGAAAACATCATACAACTAGGAACTGCATTTAAACATTAGCGAACGCTTATTAGCGATTGTGGTATTTGTTGCTGAAAATGGAGCTTTGTGCGCAACTGGAGATTGGTGTTTTTGTATGGATTCCTTTCTCCAATATTCATGGCTGTATTTCTGCATTATTTCAATAGCAAGAGCTTCATCCCCAGTTTACGAGCAGCCGTGGTCGAGTGGGTTAGGCACATGTCTCTCAACGCGAGGGTCATGCGTTCGAACTGAGCAGGCCGGCGGCTAATAATAAAATCCCCAGTAGAATTATGAGCAATTTTCGCATTTTCTTGAATGTTTTGAGCTCTTTTTGCCCTATTTCCTTTCGTGTATGCGGAGTGCAGCTTATGTGGTATTTGTTCTAGTGAAAGACGATCTAAGAGGGAGGTGTGAGGAACAGGAGCAAGAGATTCAAGAAATGCAAGAAAAAGTGAGTGTAGTCGCTTAATGACCTCATTATCACCACAATATTTGACATCCTCGAGTTTATAGAGCACTGAGTATTGTTTTAAACAACTTCTGATTTAGAAATTTATTTGCACTGAGCTTCAAAACAGTATATTATGTTTTTTTACCATGTTCTTAAATCGAGTGTTCTCAAATATTGGAAAACTTGATATCATTTTTAAGAGTCGCGGTGAAAGTAGTTCAGACTTTTATAGAGGTCGCGATGATTTTTTTTTCGTTTATTTTTTTTCAGGAAAAAAAGTGTTAAGTTTGTACAGGCTCAAAATTACTTTTTCGCGGTTTGACTTTTGATTTCTAACAATTTTTTTGTTAAAACAATTTACTACAAAGGAAGGTAAACTCCACTATCGAACAGCAAAAGTGTAAATGTCACGTTGTGTGAGTAACTTCTAAATTCACAAGTGGTATTTAATTTCCAGATTTCTCATCGAAATAAAATTTTCACCTATTGTTTCAGTTTTCTCAAACTGAGTTAATTTTATCAAAAAAATCTCAATCATAAATTGTTTAGATTTTCAAAGAGCTCCAAGGCTATGTTTTTTTTTCATTGAAATTGCGAAATTTAAGTTTTAAAAAAAAAACAAGTCAGTATTTTTCTGTTTGTTTGTATTCATTGACTCTTTTCCAACTGTCTGTTAGCAATGTTTTTTATTTATGGTTCTTTATTCTCATGATGTGTTTTCTGTTTAGATGTCGGAGATGTCCGAATTGGCCAAACATGCGAGACAGTACAAAGACGAAGTGGATGAACTGAGAAGTGAAATCACGAAAACAGTTAGTTTTAAATTAATTTTCCCTTTCCTAAATGACCATATAAGACGGCAAGGCAAGCACAAGTACGATACCTGTATATGAAGCTGAAAAATCTTCTACGTCTTCGGAGTTATGTAGTTTTTGTTGTCAGTGAGATGATATGAAGCGAGCATCATTAATTTTGCGATATTAGTTTAATAAATAGCATTCAAAAGTTGTTGCTAATTTGATAAACTTGCTCTAAATAATAAACGTACTGCAATTTAAATTAAACTTGCCAAGTTACCACTAGCTTTTAAACAGATACAGGCTGTTCTTTCACAATTCGTTTTGACTGTAATTACAGACAACTTGTTACTTATTGTCTCGTTGAATTTGAAAGCCATTCCACAGCGCCTTGAAGCAATTTCATGATAATTGTTCTGAGTATCTTGGTTGATATATATTTGCGACTGAACCTTGGAGCTGTAAATGTTCATTTGTTTCTATTAAGTGGGAAGAAAGTGTACTGATTAGTGTATGATGTGTTTGTGTGTTTGATTTGATGTAGGCCAAACTGGAGTCGCAAGTGGATACCCTGAAGAAGAAACTGGAGGAGATGGGAGACATGAAGAGACAACTGAAGGTGCTGGAGGAGAAGAACCTCTCATACATGCAGAACAACTTCCAACTGGAGGAGGTACAGTCATATCACTTTTCCTTTTTAAAAAGTAGCCAAACAGAGTTTAGTTTCCTCATGCAGATGCCACCCGCCAAGCTCATGTCTTCTTGCAATTATCCCAAGCCGAACTAAATTGTAAACGTACAATTTCATAGAAGGTATACTTTTAAGTTTTGGCTTGAAAATAAAATTATTATACTGAAAACCATAGCCGAAAGTTGAGTTTTGGAGTCCAGTGATTGAACTGAATTTATATGCAAATTTAATTTGATTGGGTTCCAATTGGGTCTAGAGTTTTCTTAAATGTCAATAAGCGAACTGCAGACTTCTTCAGGTATTGAAGTTTTTGGTTAGTTTTTTTTTCATGAAAGAGTCAGAAAAGTTATTCACGCTCAAGTTTGATTTTCCGCGGTTGGATTTTAATTCTGTTGCGCTTGCAATTAGCAAGCGTCATCAAATCGGGATGATGATTTTTTTTCAGGCTAAAAACCACCGAATCAGTCGATTGCGTGGTTCATATTTGAACGAAATACAGCTTCTTTGCTGCACATATGACAGAGGTAACGTCCATGCCTGGGACGGCGAAAGTCAAGGTTCCCATTCCGGCCAGTAGATGTTTTTATGGCAGTTTATTTATTTCCGCTTGAAGAAAAAATAATTGTCGGACCATTTTTTGTTTACTTTTTAAGGGCTTACTTTCCAAAGCATGGAATTTTTCTTTCAAAGAATCATGTTTTGTATTTGAAATTTTACCCAGAAATGATAGTCTTTTACCTAGAAATGGTAGTCCACCATAGTCTTTTCGGCTGATTTTTCCCCCGATAAATGATTTTCAATGTTTAATTAATCGCGGTGATAGTGTTTTTTGACTTTTTTTTCAAATTGAACATCAGTTGAGACATGTGTGAAAGTTTTGAACAGTTTTCGAATTTTGTGGCGTACGTCTCAATTTCTGTCTGTTAGTTTACAATGATATCCTTATTAGGAGTCGATTCTCTTACATAGGTCTTGATGTTTTCTTTCTGGAAAAATTTTAAAATTTGTTCAGGTTCAAATTTACTTTTCAGCTGTTTTTGATTTCTTCAAGTTCAGTTCATTTCTGTTAAGTGGAGTTCTTTTCCTTTGTTAAAAGGAAGGCCGTTTCCACTATCGAACAGCAAAAGTGTAAAGAGCACGAAATTCATGATCAACTTCTAATTTTGGAGATAGAATTTAATTATCAGATTTCTCAACGAAATACATGTTTTACCTATTGATCCAGTTTTCTCAAATTGAATTAAATTCCGCAAAAACTTTTAATTTATATTTTTTCGAGAAATTCAAACCGCTCTAAGGCCATCTCTTGTTTCTTGGAAATTCGAAAATTGAGCTGTGCCAAAAACAAGTCGTTTTTTTCCTGGTTACTTGTGTTTATTGACTTTTTTCCTACTGTCTGCATCGCAAGTGCTAGTGAGCCACGTTATGCAATGGAAGTTAAATTACGCTCTCCAAAAATGAAAAGTGTATTTGGAGTGAAAAAACTTGATTGACTTGTAGTTTAGAAAGAGGACTTCATTTTTCAGAATTCTCAGCTGGTTTTAAAAGTTAACGATTGGCCCAGTTTTCTCTAATTGGGTTATTCTTTGAAAAAAAAACGTTATATATAAGATGTTCGAAAGCAAGCGTCTTGTAATCGGTAACTAGATTTTTCCCGTAAACAACTTTTCTTACAAATTTTCAACTTGCTTTTTTATTGAAACTATTTAAGCTCCAGACGCCTTTGCACTTGGCCTTGAGGGAATGCCTTTGCCTTTTCGTCGTATGGTACGAAGTTCGAATCTCGGCCGGACCTTTTTTTTGTCTCAACTAGTGTCTGCTCGTACATTGTCGCCTTTGTTTCCATTTCGTAAGCTTAGTTCTTTTGCTAATCTAAAAATCCATTGTCTGGCTCGGCATTCGACAGAATGCCTATTTGACTAAATCAGGTATTATGAAAATGTATGGGGTTGCGTTTTTATATTTCTAAGACGCTTTGGAATGTTTTCTTTCATTTTTTGCTAAAATTTTTATTTTCTCAAACTATTCTGCTGTTTTTTTAAACAAGGTTATAGTTGTAAAGACCGCCTGCTCCCTTGTGTGTTTGCATACTCCTCAAGTCTCTTTTACTTTACCACGGCGTCGAAAAAGTCTGTAGTGGGGAATATTTGACCCATATTTTTAATTTTTCCCCCGAAAACTACCCTCTCAAATCTAAGTTTTTGATTCAAGGATTAGAGCGGGTGTTAGAAAGCTCCGTTGCATGAGCGACTTAAAGTTTTTGCACTCAAAATAGTCAAATTCATAATTTTTCGACCGTTTTAAAAAAATATATTTTAGGCTTTTCTCGATTCGATAAAAAGCACCCAAAACTGAGGTTATGGTTGGAATGGAAATAACGTTTATTGGGACGATCTCCTTTTTTAGCGGCTACTAACAATTTGTTTTACAAAAAAAGTAACCCCCTCGGAAACGTCAATATTTTGATTATTTTGACCGTTCTTTAAATTTTGAGGTGTCTCGAACACTACCCTCCTCTATCTGAGATTTTGGGTTCAATCCAAAGAACGGGTTATGGGAAGCTCCTTTGCATACGCTTCTACGCCCAATTTTGCTAACACGAAAATTATGGCCTTCGAAATAGTCAAATTTTTAGACCGTTTTTTGAAATTTTTTCTGGAGAACTAACCTCCCAAATCAGAGTTTTTTTAACTCAATCGAAATTATAGTTTGCGTGAATGTTTTCTGGACAGCGTCTGTGCAAACTTTTTCACACAAAACAATGATTATCAGAGAGGTTTAAATTTTTGATCTGTTGACCGTTTTTTGGACTTTTTTCGATAACTATCTGATATCATAGGTTTAATCGAAACAACAGTTTGCTCAAAGTCCAACATTATAATTGGATGTGCCCTTTTTTTCAACAGAAAAAAGTTATGGCCTTCAAAGTTGTGAAACTTTGAACGCGTTTTGGAAACTTTTTACTTCTGATCAAAATTGAGAAGAAAAGTTTAATCTAAAGAACCGGTTGTGAGAATTTTTTCTACAGAAGCGGCGACTCCTTATTTTTTGTATGAGAAATGTTATGCCCCTTAGAAAGTTCCAATTTTTCAATTTTTTTCTCTCTTATTTTAGCATTTCGTCCCGCATCAGTATAACAACTTCAAAAATATCAAACACGTACCACCATCTGGGCCCCTAGTTTTCTTGGATCGAGACCATGAAAAGTAATTTTTTTTTCAGTTTGTTCGAGTTTATTGGCTCCTGGTTATTGTATATCTCTTCAAATGTTCCTGAATATCGGTCGACCGCAATTCTTGAAAGTTACTAACAAAAATGTTAGAAACTCTTTCGATGTGTGTATTACTAACAAACAACGTAAACAACCGTTACTAATTGTCAAGATAATGTCTTAACAGACAATCAGTTGTTGCCAATCAGGTAAAAACTTTTGTCGGGAGATCAAACAAGTAAACTTGTCCTTTTTTGGCTTTTCCATTGTCCCTTATTTGAGTTTTAATTTTGAAAATCTATTTCAACGTTGACAGAGTTCAATGAAATTTTACAGGTGAACAAACTAAAACTTGTGAAATTTTTTTTCATTCCTATCATCAAAACATCACGCGTTTAGCCATAGTAATATGTGATACAACTATGAAATAAGACCTTTTGATTTGTGGGGGGAGAGGAGAGGAGAGGAGAGGAGTGGAAAAGAGCTCTTTTTGTTGATCAGGAGACTAGGAAGTTGGCCACTCTGAGACAGCAAGTGGAGAATTACAGACTGCAGATGCAGAAACTAGAGCAGCAGTTGATGCATGAGAGCAAGAGGGCAGACAGGGCCCACTTCGACCTGGACAAGAAGGCAGAGAAGATGGAGATGATGGAGACAGAAATGGAGGTGGGTATCAGCTAATTGTTGTCAGGCTTATACGATATTAATGCCCATAATCATTGTTACGGCAAAATTCATTCAATAATCTGTAATAATATCTGATTTTTTTTGCTGTTTGACTTTTGATTTCTTTTCAAGTTCAATGGAAGGAACATTACGGTAGTGAATAACAAAGGTGCAAATGGCATGCAAAAAGGAGAATGACGGCTAGTTTCAAAAATGCATTTAGTTTTTCAGAATTCCCAGGGGATTAAAAACCCATTTATTTTGTTATGAGGTTAGCTTCATAAAAATTTTTAAAAAAAGCATCGATCATAAAATATTCTGGAAGTTCAATTAGCTTCAAAGTGATGTATTTTTTTGGAAAAGGTTTGTAACTTTTCAATTGTCTGTCTGTTGGCTATGTTCGCTCTTAATTGTATTAAAGCATCTGTGTAACTTAAATCATGAAGAAAAAGTATGCTAACAAATCAGCGTCGTGCTGTCAGAATATCATAGTAGCTAATACATGATTATTAATCCTTTTTGTTCCGCCTTTCGAAAAAACGGAATGTTTGTGCTCGGTGTGCTTTTTTTATTCAGTCAATTTTTGCCGGTCGAAATAACAGTTTTCAGCAAAAATTTTTTATACCCCATTGAAGATATCGACTTACTGAGTTCAAATTTAAAAAGATATTTTACCTCCGATTATTTTCTGCTAAGTTCTGAGGATTTGAAAATTGCCAATTTGGTCATATTCTGGACTAAATTATGCGCGTTTTGAAGAAATTATTCATATTGCTGATAGCGTAAGGCGAATTATCTATGCGGGGCGAATTATCCCGCACAACAAAATCGTTCCAAATTGAATTGAGGCTAGCTAATTAGTCCTATTTACACTTGCGAAGCAATGTGTTATAGTACGAACTTTTTATAACACATTGCCGTGGTCGAGTGGGTTAGGCACATGTCTCTCAACACGAGGGTCATGCGTTCGAATCCCTCTTCGGTCACTGTTGGAGGGGTCCCAGTATCATCCGCCTCCTCAAGGTAGGACTGGCTGCGGCGAAATAGATGACAGCTCCCCCTCACCCACGGTTGGTCCTGAACTGAGCAGGCCGGGGGCTAATAAAAAAAACTAACTTTCTTTTTTTTCCAACCTAAGTCGCAACGTTATTGAGATTGGTTTTTTTTAGACGCTTTTAGAAATTTTCGTTTCTCTCAAAAACTGCTTCACCGATTTTCGAAAGAGTGGTACCAATGGTAAATCCGATACTCTCCTGTGTGCATGCATACTCTTCTAGTCTCTTTTTACCATACCCCACTTTCTACAGCCTTCGAAAAAGTGTGTTGGGGGAATTTTTGACCCAAATTTTTGCATTTTTTTGAAAAATACCTGTCCAAATCTGAGAGTTTGGGTTCAACGGATGGTTTTTGGTTTTTTAACCGTTTTTTAAATTTTTTTGGACTTTTCTCAAAAAACACCCTCCAAAATATGAGATTTTAGTTTCAATCGAACAGACGGTTTGTGGGGAGCTCCTCTGCATTAGTGGTTACGCTCGTAATTTTTTCACACAAAAAGTTATGACTCTCAGTAAAGTCAAAATTACGATTTTTTCACCGTTTTTTCAAACTTTTTGACTTTCCTCAAAATACCCCCCTCAAATCTGATATTTTGTCTCCAATAGGTAGAACGGGTTGTGGGAAGCTCTCCTGCATAAGCGGTTTTGCCCAATTTTTTTTCTACACTAAAAGTTATGGCCCTCGGAAAAGTCAATTTTTCGATTTTTTTAACCGTTTTTTGAAAATTATTGACTTCTCTCGAAAACTACCCACCCAAATCTAATGAGCAACGTTTTAAGCATCTTGTAACATAACAAGTTCTTGTAATTGCTTTAATTTTTAAGAAAACTGAAATAATTGATGAAATTAACAGATTTTGAAGTCATTAAATTGGTATTTACTTTTTTTTGCTATAGGTCTGTTTTTGAAATTACCCTTGTCCTTCCGCATCAACACAAAAGTTTCAAAAATCATCTAACAGCTATTTTCAGCTTTAGCTGGCCTCTAGTTGCACCTTTGATACTTAGTTGCACCTTTACAGCTGATTGATAAGATGTGCTTTGACATTCGAATAGTTATAAGTTTACACAGTTGATGCTTTTTTATCAGCATATGTAGCTGCATTATTAGTGGCTTATTTTTGGGGATTTTGAACATCCGTGGCTGAATGGTTAGTGCGTGAGACTCAACTTTGCTAGGCCACAGATTTTTGCTAATTCGAGTTTTTGCTAAGCCTCGAGTTTCTGCAAATTCGAGGCTTACTTCTCCTTTTTTTGATGTCACTTGATAAAGCTGCCTTTTGGTCGTGTTCATGCAAGTGTTTGCGAAGCGCAGCTTCCTCTCTATTTTATGTCGTTCTACTCAAAATTTTACACTTTGATATTGTCCAAAATGTAGGCTTTCAATATTTTCATTTCCCAAAAACTATTCCATATGTATTAAGGGACAGTCGAAACATTCAGGGCTTTGCCCTGATATACGAGGAGTCTTGTTAGTTACTATGATTACTTAATAGTACTCTCTGAAATTGATTTTTGCCCAAACTCTTTTTTTTAAATAGAATTTATTTTCGTATCAAGAATGGCGCAAAACAACGCTTCCCCTCTAAGTTGAACAATTAAAAATTATGTAGGCCTAAATTTCGGCAGCATTGTGAGGAAAGAGCGAGCAGATATATAACTTAAGTTGTCGTAAAATACCAGATTGTTCTCGAAGTTTAATGCAATTCAGTTTTTCTTTCAATTATTCCAACAGTTATCCTTTTGAAACTTACGCAATTGTTGAAGTCGAATTGCATTTATTGAAACATCTTTGAATAAAAAATGCAAAGTTTGAGATTCGATGAAATAGGCAGCCTAAGTTTCTGATGGTTATAGATCATTACATAGATTCTCAAGTCCAAGCTCGTTTTACCTTGACGGGATACAGTGTTAGTTTCCGCTGCAGTAATAAACAGATAAAGCAAAGAACCGAAAATTGCGTAACATTTCATACGAAATGTAGCAATTATCCGATAAATTTATATCATAGCCAAAAAGCGTCCTTAAATCGAAGCCAGAAAGTTCTGCTTATTTCTATATGTTTTTTTTTGGTTCTCGGTTTATTGCTAAATAATTTTATTGAACTAGAATCGTTAGATTCGTACATTTTCTTTTGATAGAAACTGCGAGTGGAGAAGCAACAGTTGCGTGAGGAGATGGACGAAATGTCTCTGCATGGAAATTTGACACCACGCAACGGCGACACCACTGAGTCGGATGTGAAACAAAATGACAAGGAACAGTTGTCGCCTGGAAGCCATGAAAACTCATTCACATCTCTGGACTCGCCCCGAGGCACAGACGGAATGCTGCCTGGGGAAGAGTTCCTGTCACCGCAAATCAAGGAAAAGATTTCAAGGTAGAATTTGCTGGGCTTAACTATCTTTCAACGTCATTGCTGAAACCTCTGTTCATCGATTAGATGCACTAAATAGGTTTCGCAAAACAAGAGATGCACATAAGTCTGACAGTATTTTATTTAGATATTTAAACGAGAATGCTGTCAAAGCTATGTTTCTCCTGAACCAATTTTGGGTTGATTTTTAAAATATATATATATATATATATATATATATATATATATATGGAGCGAGTGGAATTGAATTTAATTCATCTGCTCAAAATTGGTTTTATCACCCTTTATCGTTGTGTTCAAGATTAACTCACGAGAACAGGACGTTGAAGCGTAGTGTGGGTGATAACCCAGATGCGGCGGAGAAGCTGGAGTTGCTGAGGGTGGATCTGGAGGATGAGCAGAGGCGCAGGGCAGACATGGAGAGCGAGAACAGGTCTGTCTGCTGGGAGGGGGGCAGGTCTATCTCCCACTGGGAAAATCGAACAGTAGATCTCCATATATTCAAAGTATCAACACTGAAAAGACAATTCTTCTTGTTGACTTCAATGTTTGTTAAACTATCAACACTAAAGACAATAATTAATCTTGTTGAGTTGATAAAACGATTAGTTTTGGAAAATCAACCTATCTGTTTTACAGCTGGACCGCTGTAAAACCGACAAGTTGGGTTTCCAAAGCAAAACATATTGACTCAACAAGATTAACTGTTTTTTGAGTGTTAATAGTTAGAAAATACAGAGGTCTAGTGTTCGATTCCCGCAGTCGGGCAGATGACTTTGTGATTATTTTATTTGTACAAGTAAGGTTGTAAAGCAATCGGCTTGATTTAAACTCATTGCAGCTCATTTTAAAATCGAGCCGAGCATGGTAAGGGCGCTTGTTAATTTTTTGGGGAATACAAAAGTAAATAAACGAAAAGTTTCTTTTAGCCAAGGTTAGCTAGGGATATCGGGTTTTCAGCTGTACTTAAACTAATGCGTTGAACTTGTTTACACATGCGAAGCGAAGTGTATTATTACGAAGATTTTTTTCTAACCTAAGTCGCAAATAAAAATGCTCATTTGGTACCACTTCTGGTATATTTCAATTTAATCATATTTAAGCATAAAGATTTTAATGGCATATGTTGCTGCTTTATGTTTGGCTAGTGTTAGGTCCTGTTTAAAAAAATATGTATTATGAAAATCTATGGGATTTTCTGTTTTTCGTTTTTTTTTGTGACGCTTTGGAAAATTTTTGCACTTTTCGCAGAAATTTCAATTTTTCTCAAAAACTACTGTACTGATTTTCAAAAAAGATACCAATGGAAAAACCGGCTACCCTTCTATGTGCCTGCATTTGTGGCTAGTCTCTTTGCATTTTACCTCACGTTCTACGGCCTTCGAAAGTTACAGTAGGTAGAGTTTTGGCCTATCTGTTTGGAATTTTTTTCTCAAATGATGAATGCACGAAACTGAGATGAAGGTTTCAATCCAAATACCAAATTATGAGAATCTCCTTTCTCAAGCGGCTATTCCCTAAATTCGGTAGAAAAAAGTTATGGCCTCAAACAAGCCCATTTTTTTGACATTTTGGTAAACTATACTGCTAAATCGGAGACAAAGGGCTTAAAGGAATAAAATCCAGTTATGTGAATGTTACCTGCACAAGCGGCTATGCACTACGTTTTGAAGTAAATATGGCTTTAGAAAATGTCCAGTTTTTGAAGTTTTGCCCGTTTTTTGGAAAGTTTTCAAAAACTAACCGGCTGATTCTGAGGTTGATTAGTCATTAAATCCTTCATGGTGCATCGATTTTTTCCCCGTATAATCTGTTTACCTTGTTTTTTTTTTGTAGAAAAGCTGATATGACCTCTGTTAAAATTTTAAACATTTTTGTTTAGAAGTTTCTTCACTAATCTTAAGAAAACTACTAAATAAATCTGATATTAAGGGTTCAATCTATAAAATCTGGGTGTGGAAATCTACAATCTAAAAATCAGGGGGTGTGGAAATCTACAATCTAACAATCAGGGTGTGAAAAGCAGAGGCTGTTCCCATGCTTTAGTAGAGAAAAATTTATGAATTTAGGAAAAGTCAATTTTGTGAATTCCTGATTGGTTTTTGAAATATTTTTCACTTTTTTTTCGAAAACTACCCAGCCAAATCTGAGATAAAGACTTCAATTGAAAGAGCGAGTAGTATTTTTTTCTTTAAATAATCCGTTATTTCCATAATTAAGCAGAGAATTAAGAAATACTAGGTTTTAGCGTTAAGTCTATTTTAATTTTTGAAAATTACACATTTTGGTGGCAGTACAATATTTGATTTAAAATATTAGAACAGGTAGATCAATCAATAGCCTGGCCAAAAGTTTATTTCCAAGCGACTGTGACGAGGACGTGAGATTCCTAATCAACAAGTCGGATATTAAAATCCGGAACATTTAAATAGTTTTATTATTCGATCGAATTTTTGCTGCATAACATTGGCAGTTTGATAGAAACTGTAGTAAAATTACAAGCGGTCGTGGAGAAGGTGTGATTTTCCTTTCTTCACTTTTTTTTGCCTGTTTAGAGCTCTTTTTTTTCCTCGCTTGTGTTTGGGAAGCGCAGCTTCGCCTCTGTGTAAATAATTGAAAGGATTTGGTTTTCAAAAGTGCCTACCAGCTGCTGAAGCTGCTCTAAATATCTATCTAGAGTATTGGAGATGGTGTGATAGTTTTGTTTTGTGAAATGTAGACTGTCGAACAAGAAAGTGATGGAACTTGAGAGCAGAGTTGAGGAACTGCAGACGTTGTTGAACTCCTCGAACTCTGCCAGCGACTCTTCATCTCAACAGCTTACCGAACTCAGACACAAACTGCACGAATACATGTGAGTAGTGGTTTAATTATTACCAGTAGTGGCAGGCGAAAATCAAGTGAATAGTACTTTCCACAGCGCAGTCACGAAGTTAAGAAATCAATGTTCCCAGCGGAATAAAAATTTACTTAATAATCTAGTTTTCTCAAATTGGGTTTGGTTTATTACAGTGTATTAGTACGAACCTTCTTTTTCTTCCAACCTAAGTCGCAAATATTGGTGCGGCACCCCAATAATGGTGGTGCACCTTTACAGCTTTTGATAGCATGTGCTTGAACATTCGAATAGTTATAAATAACCCAGTTGATGCACTTTTAATCATCAATTGCACCGAAAAAAGCTTAGTTTCAAACAACATCACAATAATAAAAACTCGATTTCAGAAACTTTCTAGCTCAATATGTCTAGCAATTTTTTGAAATGCATAGTTTATACATAATATGGCTTTGTGCTTTGCAGTTTTTTTACCTTCAAAATTAGTGTGGATGCCCGAAGTTTGTTATATTCCAAATTATTAATTGCAAAATTGAGTCTATTTGTATTTGGTGCTGAATCGCATTGGAAATTTGTTAGCATATATAGCTGCTTTAATCGTGACTAGTTTTTCTCGGTTGTTAAGCTTGAGTGGCTGAGGGGATCGTGCGTGAGACTCAAAATCTCTTGATTGCAGTAGGTCGCAGATTCGAATCCTACTTGTAGCCGAGTTTTTGCCAATTCGAAGCTTATTTCTACATTTTCGTATTCAACTTGATAGAGCTGCTTTTTGGTCGTGTTCTCGCAATTGTTTGCCAAGCGCAGCTTCGACTCTGCGTCTAAAACGTGCCAATCATAAATTGTTCTTAAAATTGAAAGAGCGTTAAGGCAATATATTTTTTATTTTGAAAGTATATTTTTTGTTTCTTTGCGCTCGTTAAGCATTGACTCTTTTCCAACTGCATGTTGGTTGTTTTAACTTTGATTTTCTGAATTGTTTTTCTAAGGTAAGGGGACACTTGATAAAGATTCAAGAACTAGTTTTTTATAACTGGAATTCAAAAATATAGAAAAAATTCGAGCTTTTCTGTTTTTGTGAGGTCTTTCTATTTCTGCCTCGTTTCGGTTCTGAGGTGGAGTGGTTTCGGGTAGCTGGCTGATTGACAACATTTCATTTCATTCGGAAAATAACCGTAATTTTCAGAAATTACAAATCAACAAAAAGAAACGAACTGCCATAAATTTTGGTATTTAAAGCAGAATTCAAGGTCATGAAATACGCAAAAAGAAAACATTCATATATCAATTTTAAAACTGCGCCTGAAAAACTTGTAAACTTTTTTTTCGACCTTTCAGTTTTTTAAATTTTTTCACACACTGTTCTTCGTTCAATAGAAATTTCATTAGTTACGACTTTGGTTTTTTTGCTATGAATTCTAGCGAGAACACTTTTTACAACAGTATTTTTTCGACTAGGTTGTACCAAGTGTGTTGTCAAGTTGTCGCTTGCGATGTTTTGCTTCGCTTCTGTGTACATCTTTACTTGATGGCTGTATTTGATGGTTGATTAATAACAAACAGACATCTTCTTAATGTAGGGACAAGACGAGACTGATAGAGAGCGAGAGTGAGAAGAGGAAGTTGCAGCTGCACTCGAGTGAGACTAAACTGAAGGACAGCGAGGACAAACTAAAGAGTGTGAGGGACTTACTGTCCAAGAAGGAAAACGACATGCGACTCATGGAAGAAAGGCAAGTCAAGTGGACACTCTTGCAATTTTTTAAAGACTTTTGTGTATGGGAAATGGCCAATGTGAGAGATATTGAGCTCTTTAAGGAGAACCCCTTGATGTGTATCGTTAGACTTCCTTGCATCGTTGTATTGTAATACAGATCTGTTTTTATAGGTATAAGAAGTATTTAGAGAAGGCGAAGACTGTGATGACCGAGTTGGATCCGAGGAACAGGGCAGGGGTCACTCCCGAGATACAGACGATGAAGAATCAACTAACGGAGAAGGAAAAACAGATACAACAGCTGGAGGTATTTGTCAGTTATTTTTACACAAGCGAGCAGCTAGTGTTTTTGTAAGAGCCTTCTTTTTTTCTAACCTAACTCGCAAATATAAGTTTTCATTAGAAGTGTTCACTTGTGCTTTTTTGCTATAATCACGATCTGTATCATTGGAAATTTCTTAGCATCTGTTCTCGGCTTTATATGTGGGTAGTGTTTGGGATGGACTAAGTGTCCGTGGCAGAGTGGTTAGAGCGTGAGACTAAGTTTCTAAGTCGTGGGTTCGAGTCCGAGACGTCGCCGAATTCTATGCTAATTTTTTTTTCTTATTTAGAGCTGCTTTTTGTCGTGTTCTCGCTTGTGTTTGCGAAGTGCAGCTTCGGCTTAGTGTAATAAATAGTCTACACGCTCACAAACTGGACCACCCTACCCCTTCAGCATCACAGAGTCCCCAGAATAGTTCTACATCTTAAACATTAGTTATTGCTTCAAATCAAATCTGTGTGATCACCTTGAAGTCAGTGTGTTCATATGTGAACCCCTCTATATTCGGTGTTGTTTTGTTGGTTAGAAGGAGCGGGACAAGAGTAAGACTGTGCGAGACCAGGAGGAGAGACTCCTAGTCTCTGCCTGGTACAATCTCGTAAGTACATCTCTGATAATGCTTGTAGTAAAAACACAAGTTACTGCTTGCTAATCATGTCATGCATGTTGCTTAATCTCTATAGCTGTAGATCAAAACGTTATGAAGCACCTGTGATGTTTTTTATCAATATTTTTGGCGATCAAAGAGAATAAACTATCATTTTGTCTCTATACGGGTTTGAAGATGCCTAAATTGGGCTCAATAGCTGTATTTTTACTCGTAGAAGAAAATTGAAAGGCTTGGTAATTTTAATTGTTTTTTAAAACATGGTGTTTTTGTGCTCCGAGTTTTGTTCATTTTTGAGATTTCAACCGAATAAGAAAGCATGACGAGTGGAAGACAGTTGCTCTCTGCAAAATGGTAACTTCCCAACTGCCATAATTCCCAAATGACATAAAAATGGAAACTTTTCCCAAATGGCATAAATTTCAAGTTTTCATTGTAATTTAAACGTTTTCTATCAATTTCTAATTCTAACATTTTGTCAGGAACGAAAGCATGTGAACAAGATTTGGAATTAATTGCTTCCAAACAAATTTAAGCAACAGATTTGTCTTATGCTTCTTGCTTTTGATAAAAAGTTCTACAAGTTTTTCACGATAAAATGTCAATCAACATTTGAATTGACAATTTGACTAATTTTCTCACATTTTTCACGAAAAAATTGTTCTCGATTTTTCCAAAGCAACTGATGCATGAAATTTATGCCATTTGGGAAATTCATTTTTATGCCATTTTGGAATTATGCCATTTGAGACGTAATCTGCAAAACTATTACACTGCAATAGTGTTATTGCTGTGTCTAAGTCGATGTTAAGTTGCATGCTAGAACTGTTGACTTGAGACAAATGGTTACGGGTTCCTTTCATCATCCTATCACAGCTTGGCGACGCTATCAGTGCGGTCAGTTCAAGGCATGATCTATCAGTACCTTCAATGACACCAAATCAAGATATGTACAAATTTTTTTTGCCCCACTTATTCAAGAACTGTGAATGTCACGAAAAACTTGATTGACTTCTAATTTCGAAAGTGGAATTTAATTATTGAATTTCTCAGCGAAATAATCATTTTACATATTCATCCAGTTTTGTCAAATTGGGTTAGTTTTATCAACAAAGTGTTAATCATAAGGCCTTCTATAATTCATAAGAGCTTCAAAGCCATCTATTTCTTTCTTTAAATTCGAAAGTTGAGATGTTTTTTTTTTAAATTAAATCCGTGTTTTTGTTCTGTTTACTGACATTTAGATTTAGAGTTTATTCGAAAAATTTGGTTATGAGATGTTTTCTTGTATAAGTAGCTCCGTGATTAAAGGTTCAATCGAAACAACATCCTGAGGAAATCTTCCCCGTGGAAGAAGGTACGCTTTATTTCGTAGAAAAACGATTGACTTAGGAAAAGCCAAGTTTTTGAGGTTTTGGTAGTTTTTTTGGAAAGTTTTTTCCCAAACACCGCCCCGACAATTGTGAGATTAATGATTCAATTGAAGAACAATTTGTAGAGCTCTTCTCTGCATAAACTGTTGCACCTTATTGTTTCGTAGAAAATAATCAGGGCTTAAAAAAGTCTATTTTCCGAAATTTTGAGTTTTTTGAAATTTTTCTTTTCTTGAAATCTACCCTGCCAAAACTGATATTGAGTTCCATTGAAAGAAATGGAAGAAGGCTCTCCCCTACATGAGCGACTTATATATTTTAGTAAAAACCACTATGGTTATGGGTTAAGGCGAATTTTTAAATATATGCTTTACATCCTTTGTCAGTACAACATATTCGGTAATAAGCTCAAAGAAAGAGGCTCAACATGTGTTCAACTAGATATCTTCTATTATAGACCAAACTTCTAATACCAAAAAGGAAGTTTAATTGTTAGATTTGCCGGCGAAATAAAAGTTTTAACCTTTTTTTTCCAGTTTTGTCAAATTTGGTTAATTTTATCGAAAAAATGCCTATCATAAATTGTTCTAGTAATTCAAAGAGCTTAAAGGCCGTCTTTTTTTCTTGTAAATTCGAAAGTTGAGGTTTTTCAAAAAAAATTGTCAGTATTTTTTTTCTGTTTACTTGCGTTCATTGACTCTTTTCCAATGTTCTGTTGGTTATGTCTTTTTTTCTGTTTCATTGACTTTTTTTACCACTGACTCTTTTGGCTATATTTCGTTGACTCTTTTGGCAATGTTTGATTGTAATGTAAAATGTGTTCAGAAAAGAAAAAAGCTCAGTGCCTAGAATTCTCTTTTTTCGGTGCGATTATTTTTAGCCTAATTTTTAGCCTCTTTTTAGCCTAATTGTTGTGATAAACTTATTAAATAGTTTGAGGTAATGAATGATAATCAATCTATCTGCGATGATGATCTTATTTTTGACCAAGTTGACCTTTGCGAACGAGAAGAAACAAATGAATTATTGGGGAAAATACAAGGACTATCGGAAGATCCAAAATTGCTTGAAGTAATTACACGGTTAGTCAATATAGTAGTCAAGCAAAGCAAAGAGATCAAAAACTTGAAGGCGGATCAATCGGAATTTGAGAAAAGGATCATACAAAATCAGAACGATGTATCCGAAAGAGTAGTAGATCTTGAGAAGTACTCTCGTAAGTTATGCCTGACTTTCTCCAACATTGATATCACAGCAGACACAATGGGCGATATCCTGCAAATTATGAGTAACATCATGTCGATTAATATTCCCAGACATAATATTGCCTCCTGTCATCCTTCGAAACCTGGAACAAATGCGCCTTTAATTGTGAAATTCATATATCATGCGGATCGTGACGTTGTTTGGAGGCGCAGATCATGGTTGAAAAATTTCCGGAACAATAAAGGACAACCAGTGTTTATCGAAGAATGCTTATCCCCTCGCGACAGCAATTCGATCAGAAGCGATAGCCAATCATATCCCATCTTATATTAGCAAACAAGTTGTGTATGCCAATAACCCTAGCAATTCACATCCTAACCCCGTAAAAGTGAAAACCAAAGCCGAATTGCATGCAATAACTGGAACATTAACTGAAACCAGAAAGCCGAAAGAGTCCAATCAATTAAATTGGGCCGATGATGTTATAGAAACGCCAAAACTGTCAACTTCCAATGACGAAGCAAAAGCGAATAATCCTATGCGACGATCCGTAAAAAAGCGAAAGATAAATCTTTCTCCCCTTGAGGAGAAGGAAGAAACTCAATCGATTGCAAGTGAAATTGTAAATGCAATTGTTCCTCATATACTTTCAGCCTTAAAGCCAACTACCCCAGCCCTTAATTACAATGTCTTGCCAACACCAGGCACAATGTCAGAAGGTGCTTTTCGCGTCGAACAGTCAACTGGTACCTAACCATAATTCTGTGTCATCCAATTTATCTGATGCTAATAATGATTTCTCAGTTCTGCATTTGAATACCATGTCACTAAAACCGCTTTTTGAAAAATTGGAAGCACTTATACTAAGTATTGAGTCACCACCAGATATAATTTGCTTAAGTGAAACTTGGCTTAATGATAATGATAACTCTAAAGGATATCTTGTTAATGGACATTATGATTTTTTTGTAAAAAACCGCACTAATGTAAGGGGAGGAGGGGTTATGATCCAAGTTAAGGAAAACGTGAAGATACTCAGGCAACTGGAAACACCATTTGAAAAATCGATCTTTGCTGAGGTCGAGAAAAACTTTTTTCGGTTGAAAATAGGTGTTGTTTACAACCCACCTAGAACAAACAAATTGCAGTTCGTTAATCAGCTTGAAGATTTCTTGGAAATGAATAATTCAACATCGGAAAAGGTCCTCATATGTGGAGATTTTAACATCAATACGCTACTGGACAATCAGCTTTCAACTAGCTACATAAATAGCATCATTTCTAATGGGTTCGAAATTTTTGGTATAGAACCGACTCGCGTATCAGCAACATCATGTACATGTATCGACCACTTTATCTATAAGAATTTATCGGATGCTAGAACGAAAGTCATGCAGTATGAAGAAATTGCTCATCATTATCCGATCCTAATCATCTGGCCAGTAAAACAAATTTCTTCAGATTCTATATACACTTTTAGAGATACCAATTTTCTAAAATACAAATCAAAGCCGAGTTTTTTTCTCAAAGATTTAAAACTATCATTCGAAGCGAATGAAAATGGGATTCAACTAATGGAAGATCCCGAGCAAGCCTTTGACAGCTTTCAATCTATCTTTGAAAAAGTGTTAAACCGATATGCGCCAATCAAGAAAATTAACCCTAGCAAGAAACCACATCCACCATGGTTCTACAACGCGTTAAAAAATCTTAGAACAAAGAGGAACAAAGCCCACAAAAACTGGAAAAAAACACTGAGAATAGTACTTTAATGAATATTTTTACTGATCTAAGAAAAAAATTCGAACAAGCGGTCAAAATGAATAAACGAAAATTTTATTGGAATAAATTTTAGAATTGTATTGGTGACTCAAGACAAACATATAAATTACTTAATGAGCTAAATGGAAAATCTATATCTCGTTTTAAAGTGCCCATTCTTGAATCATGCCAAAAACTAAATGATAATCCAACTGAAAAAGATGTAGCAAATAGATTCAATGATTTTTTCATCAACATTGGTGAAAACTTGAAAACAGATATTCCAAATGTATCTCCACCTCCAGTACCTAAATTAATTTGGTCAATGTTTCTATACAGAACAACGCCATCAGAAATCAACGATATTATTTGTCAATTAGACAACAAATCAACATCCGGGGATGACTATATTAGCAATCAAATAGTGAAAGCATCTAAAAACGTTACTTCCCCATTTCTATCGTTTCTAGTCAACCTTTCTTTTGAAAAAGGCATATTTCGTTCTGCTTTGCGTAAAGCAAAAGTAATTCCTGTTCATAAAGACAATTCCCGATTAGATGAAAATAATTACCGGCCAATCTCTTTACTTATTGTATGGAGCAAGGTATACGAAAGAACAATGTATAATCGAATCTACGCATACATGGAAAAATTCGCTTTGTTGTATAGCAAGAAATTTGGGTTCAGATCAAAACATAGTACAATAGAAGCAGTTGTTGAGCTAACTGAAAAAATAAGACTTAAAAACTCGTTTAAGGAGGCTTATAGTTTTTTCCTTGATTAAGAAAAGCTTTTGATACTCTTGATCATGAAATACTTCTGACGAAACTTGATGCATATGGCATTAGAGGCAATTGCTTAAAATGGTTTAGGTCCTACCTCAACGATCGTCAACAACGAGTTGAAGTAAATGGTGTTTCTTCAGATTGGAAAAAAATAAAAATGCGGCGTCCCTCAAGGATCGATTTTAGGACCATTGCTTTTCCTTATATACATTAATGATTTGCCCGTGACATGTAAAACAGCAGAAGTAATCTTATTTGCAGATGACACCAACAAAACTGCTATAGGCTGCCAGATTATAGATATTTGAGATGATCTTCGTCATCTTGACCATTTGTTACATGGAAATAAGCTAATTATAAATAATGATAAGACAATACAAATGAACATAAAAAGTGCTTCCAATTCAAATTTCACACTTAATTGCTCAGAGGTGATTAATAAACTTGTTTGTAAATATCTAGGTTTATATATTGACTTTAAATTATCATTTCGAAGTCATATCGATTCGGTGAAAATGAGACTCGGAAAACAATGCGGGATTTTATCGAAACTAAGACATTATGCACCACGAAACCAATTGCTTGAATACTATAGACGTAATGTGGTTCCTATCATTCAATACGGAATTTTGATATACGGTTGTTGTAGCTACAGTTCACTTGAATGTTTATTTCTACTGCAAAAGAAAATTCTTAAATTCATCTATTTTCGAAAGCGTAGCGATAGTTCTCGTGATATTTTTCTAGAGAATAAATTCTTATCGGTGTTTGAAATTCATGTTTACGAACTACTCAAGTTCGTGCTTCGTGCTGTCACAAAGTCTCTCTCTCAAAGTTTTTTAAGCAATCTGTTCTCCTTTGAAAAGAAAACAAGGGCCACGAGACTGTCGAAAACAAAACTATTAGCTGAACCCATATGTAAGAAAAAAATCGATCGGTTTTCCGTTCGATATCCTGCTACCAAGCTTTTCAACCTTCTCTCAGCGCAAAAGTTAATCCCCGAGGATATTGAAAGATATTCGAAAACAGAATTAGTAACATTTTATCATACATTTAAAACTGTATTTTTAGTGCAAAATGAAGAGTTAATCGATTACATATTCAAATTATAAAAAGAAAAAATTTATTGAACACGTGGTTACATGCTGACGGGGTTGTATTTTAGGGTTGAGGTTCTAACGCTAAAATTTGACCTTCCAGAAACTCTTAGCTTAGGAGATATGGACGATTTGACGATTTTTAAAAAAAATACTCAAAAACTTAGAAAAAAAATCTAATTCGATTAAATTTTCAAATTATAAATAGAAAATGTATTGAACCCGTAGTTGCATGCTAAATTTGTGTATCTTAAGGTTGAGGTTCTAACGCTAAAAGTTGACCTAACAGAAACTCCTAGCTTAGGAGATATGGACGATTATGATATAAAAAAAAATTCAAAAAAAATCTAATTTAAAATTTTTATTTCTTTTCTTTTTTACCGGCGGTTGCCTGCTTACGTAGGTATAATATAGGCTTCTGATTAGAATTACAATACTTGACCGTCCAAATGCTCGTAGCTTAGGAGATATGGACGATTTTACGATTTAAAAAAAATTCAAAAAAAAATCTAAATTTATGTTTTCTTTTCTTTTTACCGGCGGTTGCCTGCTAACGAAGGTATAATATAGGCTTCGGATTAAAATGACAATACTTGACCGTCCAAATGCTCGTAGCTTAGGAGATATGGATGAAATTACAAGTTTTCAACAAATTCAAAAAAAAACGTTTAAAAAAAATCTTTTCCTGATAGTGAAAGAAGCATGCATAGCTAGGGTAGGCGTTTGTGTGCCATATGGCATATGGCCCCGTTGTCTATCCTCTCCGAGTCTCATTTTAATAATTACTTATAACGATGAATTGCCAAATTTATGTAATGAATGACCGGAGAAATTTATTCTTTCTTTCTTTCTTATTATCAGTACCGTCAGTGTCTGTGATTTTCGAGATATCGTAGCCAACCTGAATCATTATCAATTTTTTCCTGCTTCCTGTGGAAATGCGTTCAGTGTTAAAACCTTCCTCTAAGTAAAATTTTAGTTCAGCCGCATTAACAAGTAACTTTGTTTTTAAGGAGGGCAACTATTGTTTTTTATGTGTTGTTGCATGCTTTCTATTATATGAATACCAAAAAAAATGTTTAAATGGGCTGCTTTTGGCTGTTTATTGTTTCTAGGAGAAAAATTTCAATTTTAGGGCATACAGCTGCACAGACAAAGCGTTGATAACCGTCTGGCCAATTCAGCAGTGGGAGGACAGCACCAACACGGGAACAGCCACTCCTCATCATCGGGAATAAACAACAACAACAACAACTCTCAGAGTTTCCTGAGTAAACACAGAGGCCGCAGTGCAGTAAATAACACAAACAGTAGCAGTGGTAGACCCCCAATGATGAGTTATGTGTCGGCCAATGCAGCCCCAATGACTCACGGCAATTTGAACAGTTTCCAGACCAATTCAAGGTTTGTCATTTGTTCGAATTAAAACGCTAAGAAGGCAATCACGATTTAAATAATGCTTCCATAAGGTTTTTTTAATGATTATAAACTATTTTGATTGGTTTCCAATTTTGTGCCATTCGGACAATCTGTCAAGAGAATTGTCTGTTAAAGAGTCAAAGGAAATATTTAGTTTAAGCTATTCAAATGAACATGAATAAGTTTTAACAGATGAAAAATATCTCAAATTTATTTATTTATTACTTCCTGCTTTTGTCTTTGTGTTGATTTGGTGCAAGTTGAATAATGTGACTAAATATTCAAGGCTATTTAGACGGTAAGTGTTGAAAAATCTATGTCGCTTTTTCTAAATCTCAAAGTCAAAGAAAAAACTTAATCACCTTTAGTAAGTCATTTGGATTCGGCAACTAAATCAAGAGACTTCTACAGGAAGTTATGAACAGTTTATGCGTCGCAGTCATAAAGATCAACAGCAAAACAGCGTTTAAATCAGCTTTGGATTAAATATTCCAGGTGAAGTAATTTGTCAAAATTTTTGCGAAATGTATTAACATAGTGTTGTCAGAAGGGTCAAAGATACATCCGTTTGGTTGCGTTTTTTCCTCTTATACTTTATCTAATATTCGCCAATTTAAGATCTTGAAACATGGTAGAAAAGTCAGCGCTTGAAATTTTTGCAAATTTCTGATACATCTGTAAGGGTTAGCTATTTAGTATATTATCTACCTGGAAAGCAGGTGAGCTTTGGTTCGAATCCCGAGTTCCGCTTATCTTTTTGAATTCTTTAGTTTTTTTAAATTGCTATTCATCTTTGTTTTTCAAATCATAATTTGAAGCTTATCATGGCCAATGTGGATGTAAATACTGCATGCTGTTTCAGCTAGACTGATGGAAATGCTTGAATGATGGAGTCTCTCCTTATCACAACTCATTGCATGACATTGCTCCGAAATGATACTGTTGTGATGTGCGCTTTTTCTGCAATTACCACTTCGCTTATCCAATCAAAGCGAAGCAATAAAATAAAACTCACCTCTTCACCTTAGAACAATAATCAAACAAAGAAGCTTCTATGTCGTATTGTGCTATGCTTGCGTCTTTCCACTTATTCCGCTCAAAAGTTCAAAATACAGACAGTTTCAAGAATGCTCGGAAAAACAGAAAACGATCGCATCTGATTGGTTAATGAAATAGATAATCAAAATTGTGATTATTGTTTTCGTTACTGATGATCAAGTTCTTTTATGCGGAGTAAGTGAACAGACTTTTATGCTTCATTGTACTGTGGTAGTGATGCAAAGCATGTATACTCAGTGGAGTAACAAAACTCCAAAAATTTATCTAGAAACTAATAAAGTAATTTTACTTACTAATGTGTGGCAATAATGATTGTTTTGCTCAAATACTTACAGCGTTTTCCATAACATAATCTATAGTTTTCTTGTTTGGATGGAAATTTTGCCTAGATTAAAACTATGGTAACTTGCATGATTGCTTCATTGCAAGTTATGGAAAATTCAAACCATTTTAACTAAGTTTGTAAAAATGTGTTTGCCGATTAATTGTTTTGCGTGCAAGCTTAAGTAAACTAAACATATCATTTGTGTTTGAAATGCAAATATAAGAAAACCTCATTTTATATTCAATTATTTTATTTATTTGTGAAAATAGAATTTAGGTAAAACGATTAATGTGTCCTTTTGTAAAATTCAAGTTTTATGTTCTCAAACAGTTTAAGAAGCAATGAACGTAGTGAAGGCCAGAGGTGGAATCGGGCCTAAGTTTTGCGGCGCGAACCCGTTGCTTAAAAAAGGCTGGCCTGAAAGTTTTACGACAAAAAACTTCCTCCGGAAATTTTCTTTTTTTTTTACACAAAAAACCATTTCATTTGAACAACTGAATTAAAAATTTATTTTATGTTTTCTAGTAATCGAGAGGTCGCAGGATTGATTCCCGTGGTATGTCCATTTTTTGTAGCTAGATTGCAATAATTTTTAAGTTAAACTTTTTCCTACTGATTGCGCTTAGGACCGAAAATGGCCCGAAATATATATATTTTATGAAAGAAACTGTTTTTATGAACTTTTTCGTATACCAGTTAAAATGCGTCCGCTCTATAAATTGAGGCGTGTCAGTTGGTAATTTTTTTTTCAACTTGAATGGTAATGATCATGGGTCATAATTAGCTTGCGTCACTTCAGAAATTTTGTAGACTCAAAGTTTTACTCATTCAGTTTTTTTGCCAGTAGCGTTATCAGTAATATTTTTGCTTGTGTATGCGAAGTACAGCTTCGCCTTTGTGTAAAAGAAAGGAAAACTCAAGTATCGAACAGCTAAATTGTAACAGTCATGAAAAACGTGAGCGGTTTTTGGTTGATTTCGATAGTGGATTTTAATTTTTACAGCGGAATGAAAACATTGCCGATTGATCCAGTTAGATCGAATTGAATTAATTTTTATCGGACATCTGTCAATCATAATTTTTTTAGGAAATGCAAAGAGCTTTAGGGCTATATATTTCCGTTAAAAATCGAAATTTGAAGTTTTTTCTAAAAGATGAGTTTCCTTTAAAAGTTTTTTTTTGTGTTTACTTATTCACTCTTTGCCAACTGTATCTTGGCAAGTTTGTCCATAAGAATAACAGCGTAGTACAATTCGACAAAGTTCAAAAGATAGGTCATCGACATTTCTTTTTTTTGGAAGAATTTCGTAGGTTCTGGTTAACTGGACATAATTTTGTTCAAATTTACTTAACTTGCAGTATAGTTGCAAACATGAAAATAAAATGTTGGAAGGTGATTAAATTCGCTTCGAAAGCGTAAATATACCAGATTCGAATCAAAATTTAAGCGTAAAACGTTTAAAAGCGGTTTCAATGTCGCCTAGAACCTTTTTTTGTGGTTCATGCTCATTTTGTTTGCGATTTGTTTTGATTTCTTTTCAAATTAAATGCTACCATGAAAAAAACTACGCTCTCCAACATGAAAAGAGCAACTGTTGCGAAAAACTCAACTTTCACAATTTGAATTCAAATAGAGTTTCCCAGAAAAATTCGTATAGATCCGTTTGTCTCTAAATGGGATTCTCGAAAACACTATATGTTTCAATCATGGTTTATTTTGAAAAAGTTGAAGGCAATGAGTTTTTTCTAAAGATCGAAAGCTGAAAAATTTACTTACATTTTTTATCATGAGTTGAATGACACTGTTTCCTTGTTGAATGACTCTTTACCAGCTGTTTATTTATATGCTTGCAAACTTTTTGAGGGCATGAGTTCGTATTTCAAAAGAACTCGAAAGAGCATGTGATAGCATGCTCTTTTTTTACCGCGTTCTCGTTTTCGAAAGCGCGAAACATTACTCAACCAGGGAAAGATTAAAACTGCTAATACTCGAAACAAAAAAATCTATAGGGGCGACTGCTTTTTCGAAAAATTATATTCTGAATTCTCAGCGGAATAGACAGACCAACTATCAAACCAAGTTTTCAAAAAATGTCGATCAGAAAATGGCAAAGTTACGCTTGCGATTAGCAAGCGTTATCAAATATGAATGTAGACTTTTTTGTCGAGCTAACAACTAAATTAACAAAATCAGTTGAATCACTTCTGAACTTCCGCTGACATGCTCAATTTCATGAAATTTCAAAAGCAGCTGAAATGCCTAATTTCATGAAAATTCAAATTCAACGACTGGAGGGGTACTAGTTACTACAAGATAGTTTCAGGGGGGTCGACTTTTTTAAAAGTTTTTCTAAACAAAATCAGTTTTTTCCGACTCAACTGGTGTCTGCTCGAATTTTGTCGGCCTTGTTGCCTCTTCGTAGGTTTTGTTCAGTTGCTAATGTGAATTTAAAATGTCTTCCTTGGCATAGGTGCCTAGAATTCCTGTTTGATAAAATAGGTTTATGAAAATGGATGTGATTGGGTTTGTTAATTTACTTTTTTTGAGACGCTTTGGAAACTTTTATCCCTTTTTAAAAAAAGTACTTTTTTTCTCGAACTCTTCAACCGATTTTCAAAAAAGGGGTATATATAAAAATACCGTTTACATCATTGTGTGCCTGCATACTCCTCTGGTCTTTTTTGCTTTACCCTGTTGTCTACAGCCTTCGAAAAAGTTTGTGGGGACTAATCGACCAATAATTCAACAACTAACCTACCAAATTTGAGATTTATTTGTCAATGAGTTGTGCTGATTTGGAAAGCTCCCCTCTATAAGCGGTTACGCACAAATTGTTTTCGCACATAAAATTATGTCCTGGCAATAGTGAAATTTTGATTTTTTGACAGTTTTTTGAGTCTTTTTGTTTTACTCGGAAACAAACCTCCCAAACCTGCGTTAGCGCCACTTTACAAAATAAATTATCGTCCTCGGAGAGTCATTTTTAATAATTTTTCGAGCGCTTTTTCTTAATTTCATGAATTTTACCAAAAAATGCCCTCATTTATGGGATTTTGGGTTCAATCCAAAGAAAATTTGTGGGAAGCCGCTTCTTTGCATACCTGATTTCGCCCAAATTTTTTGACACAAAAAATAATGGTCCTCAGACAAGTCAAAGTTTTGATTTAGGACCGTTTTGTGAAATTTTTTGACTGTTCTCATGAACTACGCTGCCAAACCTGGATTTTTAGGTCCAATCGAACTTATAGATTAGGTGAATTTCTCCTGCATAAGCTGCCATGCCCAACTTTTCTAAAACAAAAAACTATGATGCTCGGAAATGTCAACTATCTGATTTGTTGACCGTTTTTTTTTTTACTGTTTCCATGAAATACGCTGCCAAACCTGTAATTTTAGGTCGAATCGAAATTATAGATTAGGTAAATTTCTTCTGCATAAGCTGCCAAGCCCAATTTTTCTAAAAAAAAACCAAGATGCTCGGAAATGTCAACTATCTAATTTTTTGACCCGTTTTTGGACTTTTCTCTGTAACTACCCTGCCAAATCTGATATAGGTTTAATCGCCACTACTGGTTGTTGGAAGCTTACCTTTTTAATTTGCTAAGCCCAGTTATGTTTACGAAAAAAGTAATGGCCCGCAAACAAGTGAATGTTTTGAAACTTTGACCGTTTTTCGGAAGTTTTTTTACTTTACTCAAAATATATTTTGCAAATTCGAGGGTTAAGTATTCAATCAAGAAACCCGACTTTGGGAATCTTCTCTATTTTAACGGCCACGACCTTGCAGAAAGAAGTTATGAATTGCGGAAGGTAAAGTTTTTCAACTTAGAAACTTTTTTAATTTAAAAAAAAACTACCTTATCAAATCTGAGATGAAAAGGTCAAGGGAAAGAAGCAATTGCGCGAGTTTTTCCTGCAAAAGTGACTACTCCTTATTTTTTGAGAAAAAAAATATTATATCTTTGGAAAAAATTGAAAATCTCAAAAATTTTCACTCTCTTATTTTAGCAGAGAAACAACTAAGGTTTTGGGCAAAGTCCAGATTTTGAAATAACGCGTTTCGTCCCGAATCAGTATAAAAAAGTTCTAAAATTATCAAAGACGTTAGTCCAGTTTCAGCTGGGTCCTAGGTGTCCTTCATCGAGGTATAAGTAAAAAAATGAAAAACGTTGAAACTTCTTATCTCTTTTATGATTGTTGTATCGCAAGTGGTGCGAAGCTCCGCTTCGCCTTCGTGTAATCAAAAGAGCTGCAATTATTTCTGTTATTTAATTTTTTCTAGAGGCTCCACAGTTGAAATAAATGAGATTTTTTCATTTATCATTTCAGTTATTTTTCTGCAAATGTCAGTTGGGCAGGTTTAATTTTCAGTGTGTAAAGTAAGGAAATTTACTCCCTTCAAGAAATGTTGATGAAAGCAATCTGAGCTGTCTGCTTACACAGTCTGAATGGTGAGGAAACTTGAGCTTGCGATTAATTTTCAAAGATGAAAAACTACGTATTGATACATTTTTTTTCTTCAAATTGGATTAATTTTAATTAAAAAAAACTATATCTTTGTGCTGATATATATTTTCCTCTATCAAACTCTACGTTTCTTGTCCATAAGCTTGTATACATTTTGTCAACTGGCTGTTTGCTATGCTTATGTACATCGTTTAATTGTAGTGATTACTGTTTTCAATTTGTTGGGATCGTTGCGTTGCAGAAACTTTAACCTAAATTTGAAACTAATAGAAACAGTTTTAATAACTTAAATATACCGTATCAAGAGAAAAAGCTTGCTGAGCAAGTAGCACAGAAAGATCCGTCATCATAATTAAGAAAAAAGTAAAGGAAAGAAGAACTTTTTTCTTCGTAAGAAATTGTATCGTTATTTGTGCATGATTCGATGAGAGAAAGGAAGAAACATAGTGAAAGCTTGTAATTTCACTAAAACAGTCATTTTTCACTTCAGTTTTTTCAAAAAAAAAATCAAAACAACTGCGGGGAAAAAATTCAATAAGTGTTCCAGATTGTGCTATCATAACACCTAAAGTAGTCTAAGAAATAGCAAACATAGCTCTAAATTCGACTGGAAAAAAAAAATCCGTTAAATCAACCGCAGTTTCGGTTTTTTTTTCTACTTTCAGAACTTTTGAAGGAAGGCTATTTATGAACTTCATCCTTTACAACTTTACTATTTTTAGCTGACTTAATTTTTCAGTATTTTATTTACTCTTTTTCCCATTCACTATCGTGTAGCGCTATGTTTTTTGCATCGCAAATGTTGCGAAGCTCTGCTTCGCCTCTGTCTTAAGATATTTGTTTTCGCCTTTCAAATTATTGTCTGAAATGCCTCTCAGGAATGCGAGTTTAATTTTGTAATTGAACTCGTAAATATCCTTTTCGGTAGCCATATTGAACCAAGTGAACAATTTCCCCCTGAAATAATTTAGGGAGGAGATAAATAACTTGGTTTAAAATAATGTTTTTCAGCCTATGATGTTTGAGCCGAGTATATGCAAGCCTTACAGCTTCAATTGCATTTATATTTAGGGCGAGATTGTTCACTTGGTCTATTCAGGGATGGTTTTGTCAAAAACTATCGGATTTGTCAAAAAAGAAAATGACTTCTGAAAAGAAAAATTCCTAATTTATTTTGAAGACGATAATCACGTCAACGATAATCACGTCAACGATAATCACTCACGTTTGCGATTAGAAAGCGTAATTAAGTCGGAACATGGAACTTTTTCGGTAAGGCGAGGATATAACGTCCATGTCTGGAACGACAAAGGTCCACCAGTACCTTTTTAAACGAACTTCAAAATTGTCGGACTATCGTTTGTCTGGTTTTGTCGGTGTTAGTTGCCAGGGTGCTGACTTTACACTTGTGACTTAAGCAGTTTTCACTAAACTCGTAAAGACTTCTGATGTAATCGTAAAATGGTGTACGTAATCAGGTACCGTGAAATTTTTCTGAAATTTTTTGTTGAAATACAATCCAGGGACGTTTTTTTGAAGTTTTTGTTTTGAAAACAATGATAGGAGCGATCAATGTACTCTTTTTGAATTTATTACATTGATCGGATTGCAAAAATTTGAAAAAGTAAATACGATTCAAGTTTTTTCTGTAAATGATTCCTTCACATGTGGCGAGTTGTAAAATGAGCTTTTATGAATCAAAGTTGTGTTAAAGAATGGCGCGCTCGTGACTTCTCTTGAAATACTTCAAAGATTTTGAAAAATATGAAATATGTCTCAGTTATTTTTAGTTTTTTTACCTGAACACTTGCATGTTTTTGAATCGCAAGTGGCGAAAAGCGAGAGCTTCACCTCTCTGTAAAAAATATGGCAGCCATTCCTTATTAAGGGAAAACCAAAAAAACAATGCAGATAAACTCTTTGATGTAGGATTTTAACTGACTCTACTCTTCAATTCAAACTTTTCTGCTGATTGTCAGCTATGTGACGGAGCAACAATGGATTCAAGCGCAGCAAATGTTGCCTAATTCCAGTCATGACACGACTCCAAATGACGCCTCTAACCACCCATTCGCCAACCAATCAGATCATTTCCACAGCAACGCCGCAGAGTTTGTTCACATGGGCGGCCAGTCGGCAGGTCAGAAGAAATTTAAATTAATATTAAGGGAAATGATGGTAAATTGGCCAAGGTCTCCGCCTCTCTGTCGAAGGTTGGTGATTCGAGACTCAGCCGCTGTGGTGTACGTCAAAACACATCTTACAAGTCTTGGTTTTAATTAGCAGGTCAGAACGCAGTGGCTTCCCATGGACAAATCGACCCCTCGATTTACCCGCAGTTCTACATGCAGTTCGAGAATTCCCAAGGAGGATTCGACAGTTCCCGACCTTCTTCCGTACCCTACCCTTCCTGGTCATCAGAAAACAACTCGGTATCAATGGGTTCCTCTTACGGTTAGTAACTTCATCTTTATAATCTGCAACATCATCAAGCCTTGTCCCAGCTTTCTGTAATATCGAGGAATTAAGTTTATCTAGAGTCTTGTAAAACATTTTTTACAACTCTGTCAGAAACGTTTTTTTTTTCAAACACGTGCAAATGCTGAGATAAAATGTCACAAAAGCAGCATTGATATTGCAACTTTGTTCATATTACTTACAAAATTGAGCGATCGAAAATCCGAAAAAAAATTCAATCTTTTTTTGAAAAAAGTTTTTTTTCGGATTTTCGATTGCTCAATTTCCGTTTTTTTTTCAATAATTGCCATCTGAAAAAAAATGGACTTTTTTCATGCATGAAATTGAATTTTTCTCTAGGTTTTATTTTGAGATATCCATTTCCCATTTGTGGTTGCAGACCCTAAAAATTTTCTAAAGGCGCTTTTGGCGTTAATATATACTAATATTGATGGGGTAGCGCGCGCCGAAAAAACGCATTTTTTTCAAAATTTTTCAAAAAGTGCCTAAAAACGACTTTTTCAACCTGCTGTTTATTCAAAATTATGCCTGCGGCGTAGAAATTTTGGTTTTGGCCAAAACAGGGACTTTTTAGTGCTTTGGCAGAGCTTGGAAAATTAATTTGGTCCTAAAAAAAGTTCGAAAAAATTCAAAAATTGTCATAGTCACTATTTTTCATTTTTCTCTCAAAAAAGTGGTCACCCTGGGCGTACTGTTACTTGTTATTTACCAATAGGGATTCTGAATAGAGAATTTTGTTTTCTTTCCTGATTATAATGATTTCGATATATTTTGAGTCTGCTTATGCAGCCTATTTTGCGTCCTTCAATTGGCATAAGTTAAGAATTGTTTACAAAATAGATCAGGATGTTTGTGATGTAAAAGTTGTAAGGGTTATAAAGGTTGTGATGCAAGTTCTAAATGAGCTCCAATTTTTTTGTGACAACAATTTTTGACATGTTTTAATTTTTTTTGCTTTGTATGCATCTTCCCAAGAGATTTCGGCTTAACAGCTGTTCCTGGAATGATACTAACAGCTAATTATTGCTGGTGGTTGTGTTTGCCGACTGTCTTCATGAATTTGAATTTATAATTTTAACAAAAGAATATCAATTTTTTTTTCGAATATGTTTTTTGACTTAGTGATTAACAATCGATGAACGTAGTTCAGACTCCTATATAATTCTTGATGATTTTTTTCAGGAAAAGATTTAAAATGCTCTTGTAACGAAAGAAGTGCAGTCAAACTTATAAACGCACATATGATTGCTATAAGGTATATGTGGACTTTTTGAGTTTAATTCAAATTCATTTGCTAGAAGGTAGGCAAAATGCACTCTCCAATTATGAAACCTGAAAAAGCGCAAAAAAACGTGATTCTTTTCTAGTTTTGAAAGTGGAATTTAATTTTTGATTTTCCCAATAATCCAGTCTTCTCAAATTGAAATAATTTTATCAAAAAAGTGCTAAAATGAGTTGTTCTTGAAGTTCAAAGAACTTTAAGGCCATTTATTTGTGTGTTTGAGATTCGAAAGTTGAAGTTTTTTCAAAAACCAATTCTATTTTTTTGTTTATTTGCGATCGCTTTTCCAACTGTCTGTTGGCGATGTTTTCTTTTGTCGTTTTCTAGTTGCTAGCTTGCAATCCAGGTTCCGTTTTACCTGTTTGTTAATTGCCCAGCTAATGTTTAAGTGTCAATCAACGATTTATTTATCAGGTCGTGTTGATTTTGCTCCAGGAATAAGACCGAGACGTTTTTCTCGCTCAAGTTTGTTTTGCGGTTGCCTTTTAATTTCTTTTCAATTTCAATTCAAATTACTTGAGAAAGATAATACCAATCACGGTCTCCAATAACGAAAGAGCAAATGGCACTAAAAAGTGCACTATTAAATATTAATGAACAGAGTGAAAGCACCTATATAGGTCGTGTTGAATTTTTATTTTTTTTTCAGGATTTTTTTTTCATGTTGTTCACCTTCAGATTTGATCTTTTGCGTTTTTAGTTGGGGTAGTTTTCAAGATTTAAGGTGATGCAATCTTTTAGACGTCGATTTATTTTCGCTGTCTTTTGAGTTAGTTGTCATTTTTACAATTATGTTCGCTAAATTTAGTCTTTTTAGTTTTGCTAACTATTGAAACCCTTAATGTTTAAACCTTAAACGTAATCAACTAATAGATATTAATGACTAGCACTTGAAATAGGCTACTAATCCACACTAAAAATGGGAACTTTAACTTCGGGTGTGATTATTTTTTTCTTCTTTTTTGTCGCCTTGCAAACATTAGTTATATGGAGTTGAGAATTTTAAGGTCCTTAAATCTTGATTCAATCAAAATTCAAAACCTTGAAAGACATTTTCTGTATCGAAAAAAAAAACGGGTGGTATTTTTTCAGTCAAACTTTATAGCGAATAAAGCGAGCCATTGGAGCAAAAGTTATTTTATTAAGCTATGAAAAATAAATTCATAGCTTTGGAAATTCAATTTTTGAAGCTTCAATCAGCGCTTTTCTCAACACGAAAAGTTCAAAAACTATGGAAATTACAAAGAACGTTTTTCAAAAATCAATACTTTTTAACCGATTTATTTTGTTCTGCATGACAAATGATTGTCCGCGGATTGCTCTCAAAGTATAATAGCGTGTAATAGCACAAGTTTAATATCAGTACAATTGCATGGAAAAAGATTCACCTGGAATCAAAACCTATAAGCCTGAAAAAATAGAAAACAATCAACCAGTAACTCAATGTCTCCTTTCATTTCCTTTTTGTTTGTGCATGCTTTATAAAGGACCATTGCGGGATCAAGTTTGGATCTAAAATCATCGGTGCAAGCAGGCTTCAAAATGCATGAACACAATTTTGATCATCAAATATGTTCAGAAGCAACTACGGGAATGTTCTTTGGTCCAAACTCAAACAGCGACTACACCAACCCGAGCTACTACAGCGAAAAGCAATCGACTCCTAATTTTTTGAACAACGATATCGACTTTCCGACACTGACGAGGAAAAATCAGAACTCGGGTAAGAGTAAGGGCACTAATTCGAATCGTAACAGTTTCAATTTGAGGAGGGACGACAATACTGCCTCGCCTGTAAACAGCGATCCTTACAACAACAGCAACAATGTGAAGTCTTCATCGCCCATTCCGCCCCACAAAAGAAGACCCGCCAGTTTTGCAAACGTGACCAAAAACACTGAGAGATGAAACTGACCTTGAGTGTTGGTGTTAGGTGCTTTCTATACGAGTTCTGGTTCTATGTTGATTGGGCTTAGTTGGTACCAGTATCTTTTCTACCTACTGTAATGAGGTCTTCGTCTACTTACGATAAAGATTTTTGTTAGAATACAATGTCATGAATTTTCCGGGGTATTGTAGGTTCTTGCGATATGTTTTTCGTAATATTAGTTCAAAGTAACGCCACGAGCGCTGTTGCTTGAATATCTTTCTGGATATTTTGGTCCAAATTTAGGATTCAATCTAGCCTCTTGTCCTAATCAGATACTGATACAATGTACAGCTGGCGTACAATGTTTCGAAGTTAATCTAAATAAATTTGAAACCTATTTTTTGCATACTCAGCTGCTCGATTATACATTTGAAACCTAGTTTCAAACATTCTCATCATTTAGAAACCATTTTGACGTAACTTTAGATCCACTAATGATTCAGCCTTCAAATCTCGTGCTCATTCAAATTTCAACGTCACTGAAATTTATAGTTGTAAAAACCTTACTTTTTCTTTAAAATTGAGTTGATATACATATTAATATCCAGACTTAGATATCTGATTCAGGATAGCAAGATTGTGCATACTTGAACTTAACGTCTTATATATGGCAATTTACTTCATAGTTTAGGTGCTTCCCTTTTAAGATCATTAAATTCGCTCTTCAAAAAGCCGGGCCTGGCTCCTGTTTGTTTGCTCAGAATCATGTTTTTGCACGAATATTCGAAATTGCGCAAGTTAATGTTTATTTCTGTTTATGGTTAATTGGGCTTATTTAGACGTTTGCAAATGTTGTTGTTGAAACCATTTGCTAGTTAGTTTTTTTCGTTGCTTCATTTCATCATTATACTTTCACTGGTTTTGACTTCTTCGTAACTCTTCCATTTGTTCATTAAAAGGGTGCAATTATTCAAACGCTTGATTTTGTTTACTTTAATAACCAAACGGACTGATGTAATATGGTGTTTAAATTTAACAGCACGAGTAATTCAAAATTATCACAGACATTTTTGACCCAAAACCGAAAGCAACAAAAAGTGTTCCCATAATCCAATGTTATTTAGCAACTCAAACTGAGTCCTTTCGTCTTAATCGGGAAGTTAATCTATTTCAGATTCTAAAATAAGCTTCAAGTTTAGTTAGGAAATAAATCAAAGCAGCTCATAATATCATAAAAGTAGCCCAAAATTGATTAACTTGACCTTAATAGTTATATGTAATCACGAATTGGAATGCCGAAGAGCCGTCATGAATTGTCAGATACATCCAAATAAAGCTTTCTTTGAAATAATTGGTCACGAGGAAAGTTCGTTGAGTATTCCAGATTCAGTCTTTTGCCCGCTAAGGCGTGGTTGTTTTGCTGCTAAAGCGTCACTCAGTTTCCGGAATGTCGTGGTAAAAAAGATTATAATTACCAAGAGGGGAAGCTGAGCTTTGCACCACTTGCGATACAACAATTATACAAGGCAATAGAATGTGAATTGCCATTTGAAAAAAGCCCAAAATACCTTAGCAGAAACCCTTTAAGCCGAAAAAAAATCAACGAGAGTTAAGACTTATAAAAAAGTAAAAAGTCCCCCTCGCCCGCAGCTCACGCAAACAAAAAACTCAAATTGCTCGTCAAATGAACCAAAATAAGGCCACTAAGCCGATATTATAAAGGCAGAAGTCTTAATAATAAGATTGAATTAAACCCGCAAGGCGGGTATTAGTTGCTCTTAGTCATTGATCACAAAGTTAGTAAAATAAACTAGAAAACCATGACTCTGGATAAATCGAGTATTTAAATGTTAGTAGTTTGTCAAACAATAACAGGTTCTTGAAAACGTTCATAGCCAGGCAAATTGTTCGATCTCGCTAGGGTGTTTGACATTTCTGCGACACGGTAAAAGAAATTTTTGCAAAGTTTGCTCCGTGTTGTCATTGGCATGCTCAAAAACGTCTTGTTTCCCGTTCGGGGGAAACAAGACATTTGTCGAATTAGGGCCTTAGTCGATTGTCCAAAAATTAAGAAAATTTATCGGCAACTCGTTATCAAGAATGTTTTTCAGAAAAATAAAATAGTTTTTTAATAATTATGTAAGTGAAATTGGCAACAGCTTGCTTTTATTCAAGTAAAACACATAATCCTCATCAGTAGTATATGAGTGAGGGAGAGTGGGGGGGGGGTGGTGGTTGGTGACCCCCATGTATTAAGATAATCTATAGAGTATCCGGTCACCAACCTATGTATTAAGATAGGGAATAGATTTCCTATGTATTAAGATGGTAAGGTTTCAGATGGTAAGTTTCAAAAAATTTTTGTCGCCCGATCTTACCTTGTTTTAAGATTCTCTAGGTCATAGATTTTTTCATTGTATTAAGATATGATTTTTATTTTGTTTTAAACCATTTGAGTTTAAACCGAAAGTGTCTGAAACAATACTAAATCCTAACTGAAGCTTCAAAGAGAAATACAGTTTTTCAGAAAAAAAATTTAAATTACTGTAAATTGTTATATTACAGTTGAAAAGTTAAATAACATGTAAATCATTGTATGGTATGAATTTTAAGTATAGTTTAAATGTTACATTTACAAATTCAATGGCTTAGTACGTATTCCATCATCAAGTACCTCCCTTTTCGGGTAAAAGTAACTGAGTCCTTTTTTAGTTTGTTCATATGCTCCAACTAAATAGTTGGAGGTTTTGAATCCGCGATTGGTCGACTTCAAATTTACAGCTTCGTCAAGAATTCGTCTGTTTTTAGACATTGGTCCATCCCCAGTGTCTTCTAGCGTTCTTTTGTTGAGTCCTTTGCTGCTAAGTTTAAAAATGTCGCTCTTACTATCATAGCAGCAATATGTCTTGCTGCACAGGCACAACATTTCAGTGCAGCGAAATTCTTCTTTAAATAATCCAGGTTCTCGTTTGTCATGCTTTTTGTGAACAGCGCAGCATGTACGTGTAAAAAAATTATTATTGCATCAGCTATAAAGTCGTCTCTACAATCATTTCGACGAATTAGTGTCCAATGAGCTTTTTTCTCAGGTAATATACAATCGTCCAAGTTTTCTTCTGCTAATGCTAGATACAAAGAGTCCGTATCCATCTCTAACTCCTCGAATTTATTCTCATCGCAATACTTGTGGAAGAAGTTGTAGTATAACTCCAACATTCTAAGTTTGGCGTATTGAAAAATGAAAAAACCTACAATAATTGGTTCTCTATGTTCAATTGTTGACTTCAAAAATTCTACTTCATATAAGTCTTTTTTCACAACATTCAATCGTTTGAAAAACTTCTCATTTATTGCTTTGTGTGTCTTCTCATCGCCGAGATATTTGGTTATCGTGTGTCTGGATCTGTCCATAATAATTAACCGTACGAGCTGTTACCGAGAAGCTTCATCGTCTCAGCAACAACTCCAGAATGTGGATTCTCGTCTCCTTCTCGTCGAGCATCAACAACAGATTGAACAAATTTGTTGAAACATTTTCTTGGTGTGTACTCAACAAAACGATACATTTTTGTACATTGAAGTCCAACACTTAGATAGAAGTTAAGAAGAGGTGTGATGATTGTACCATTTTCTAATTTAAAACTGGAAATCAACATTCTTTGTGGGGTTTTCAGCAAATCGTTCTCTTCGGCATAGTTTTTCATGTATTCTCCAATATCGTTTCGGGAGACGTCAATATTTTTGAATATTGGAGGAAAATTTGAAAATGTAGTTTTCAACTCGTCGGGAACTATTACATCGCATTGCACATAACCAAAAAGAGATCTGTTCTTTATTTTTTCAAGTAAATAATCAGTAGACAGAGGTCTTTTGTAGGGAAAATTTGTCTTGACATGATTCTTGACTGAAGAATCTGTTTTGAAATGCTCCCACCACTCACACTCCCACATTTCCTGAATTTTGTAACCTCTTTCTTTTATGTACTCTCGTCTCAACTCAGCCACTTCTCGCTTCTTATTTCCCCTTTCAAACACTTGTTCTGACAACGATGGACGGGTTTCTTGGCATGAGCAGAAATGATAGTAGCAACCCATAGCTTCAAATACTGTTTTACAGTGATCGCAGTAACCATCAACATGAAAACAGTCAATTTTTTTCTGCTTTCCGGTTGTGTAAAAACTCTGAATTTTACACTCTGGTCTCAATTCTTGATAAAAGGACATAACCATGGTCTCGAAATTTCTTGTTCTGTTCTTTCTAGCTTTCAAACGATCAGTTTCAGAGTCATACTCCCATCTTGTGTAAAGTCCGGTTGGCATCTCTTGACACATTGAGAATGGATATAATTGGCTAGCGTCAATTCCAACTATTGTCTTACAATTATTTGACGACTTACCAATATAAGTTTGGTCGACAACAGCTTTTCGCGTAAAAACTATTGATGGACCACCAGTCATGTCTTCTCTAATTTTCTCACATAAATCCTTATCTCCTTCAAAGAACGGGTAAAACTTGTGATTTGTCGACTTGTGTAAGCAGATATTTGCAAGATTTGGAAGCGTACATCCCAGTTTTAGCATGTCAATTCCCTTATCATGGTAAAACTCTATCATTTTTTGCATAGCTTCAAGAGTAGGAACAACATCTTTGTTGTTGAACCATTGTAAGAAGTCTTTGAAAGTAATCATACTGTGTTGTTCCCAGATGTTTTTCAAATAAGAGTAATTTTTAAAACCTGTTGGTAGAACTGATTGAATACGCAACTTTTTCAGCGCACTTTGTTGATCAAGTCCTCCATTAACCAGTTTTTGGTAATCGTTGAAATCTTTCTCGAGAGGGTTGTGGTTTCTCAGTTTGCTGAAAAAGTATTCATATGGAGGCAATTCCGTACAGTCAAGCTTGTCTGGACTGTCAAACCATTCGTAAGGGAAAAAACCTTTGGTCTCACTTGCTTTATAGGCTTTCAGAAACGAATCCAATGTTGTTGCCCCTCCAAGAAATTTCATTATGTCCAAAAACTGAACATCTCCAAATTTGAATGATATGAAGTCATTTGCTTTTTTAATGACTGTTGGTTCGATTTCTTTATCACATATAAGGTATGGAATCAAATAAGATTTGATAAGGTTCAGATCGTATCTGCCGCTATTGAAACCGAACACCGGTAAGATATTAACATAGAGCTCTAAATGCTGTTTCAAGTCGTTCAACTGATTTTTTTGAATTCTCAAGAATTGTGTCGACATGTCATCTTCGTCGCCATCCTCAACACATTCATCTTCATAATCGAAGACTTCTAGTCTTTTAGTTAATGTTCTAGCATTAAGCTTATCAAAAATTTTTTCGACTCCATCATTGACCATGTTTTCGATTTCTTGAAACTTGGTTCTCATTTGTAGTTTGCTTTTTTCAGCCAGAAGTTCCAAGCTGGAAACAAAAGCAATTATTAGAAGTTCTGGATCTTTTTCACACAAGAAAATTGGAGCATCTTGCAGATTTGAAGATATTGAGACGGAAATAGAGACACGTTTTCCAATCCAAGTAATTGTTTCAGTTGCTTTCAATTCTTCTGTGGGAACACAAATCGATTCGAAGTCAAAAACTGCAACATTACTAAACAATTTCTGATCTTCAGTGTAGGGAATGTTGAAGCCATCCAATTTCTCGAATATTGTTTCCGGCAGTGTGTACGCGTTTTTGGGATAAATATGTCGCACTCTATCTTTACACGTTAGAAGATGTCTGTTGAAGTTGTCTGATCTGTTGAAGAAACAGTCACAGCTAGGACATCGAAAACACTTGAAGAAGGAATCAATATCATTCGTGTGAATGATATGGTTGTTGAATCTTAGCAATTTCACCGTTTTTTCAAATTTTCCAATACGTCGCCTGGCTAATTCTCCAACATACTCTCCTTCTTGAATATCAAAATCGTAAATGAATATGTTTCGTTCAACTATTCCCTCTACAACAGGTAAATCATCGATTGACACTCCACAAAAATTCTTCGGATCGTATCCAGATTTTGATATAAACTCTGTAAACAGCTGAGATATATGAGCATCGAGGTTACTATGACCATGCAAATACATTGTTAACGCACGGAAAAGACAAAGATGATCTTTGTATGGTTGTTTATCTTTGTCCGATAAAAGACAGTTTACTTGCGTATGTCGTAGTAAAGGTTCAGGTAAGACAGAGTCTGGATATCCCATTTGGATTTTTTTCAGAAGTGCAGCAAAAATAGAAACATTTGTGATCAATTTGAACCTCCACTTTGTGTTCTTGACGTTCTTGGGTGCATTGCTCCACGATATCAAACTTTTTAACTTTTCCCTGGATTGTAATCAAATCCGCTTTCGTACACAGTAAATGCGGAATCTAGCTTGTTGAAGACTTCTTCAAGCTTCTCGTAGATAATCTTGGTATCTAACTTTGACATTTGAAAGTTAAATACCTTATGCCTCCCATTCTCCATCTCAGTGTCCACCAAGAAATGCTGATAAGCACTCAACTCCTCTTTGAGTTTCTCTCCATCTTCCCCTTCCTCCTCCACAATCTTGTTCAAGTCTGCCACCGTATCACTTGGTTTCCTTTGTTTCGCCCATTTTCTTTTCTCCGATGTTGTTGGAGAGAGTAGTAACTCGGAAACTCCTGCTCACAAGATGAGCAAACCGTTGATTGCTTGGAAGTTGATGGCGCATGTTTTTTGGCCACGTGATAAATCGTTTCCTGTTGATTGTAAGTGAAATACCTACATTCGGAACAAGAAATAACTCCTCGCACGCAATTTTTCCTATGTCGAGCTGCATGCGCTTTAACATACAAGTTTCTACAATCCCCACACTGCACTTTCTCGTTTCTATTCAGCGATGGCATCTAAAAAATGGGAGAATTTTTAAGTCTCAATATAAAGGGAATGGAACTTGGTACATATCAAAGTGAGAGATTTAAAATATCCCAAAAAAATATTAAATTTTAATATTTACTTTGAATTGTTAAAAATCTTTGAATTTTAATTCAAGTAGTTATACAAAGTATAGAGCGGTTGCTTTTAACGTAAAGAAAATCAGAATGAAATAAGTTTTATTTACTGTTCCTTGGGGAAAATCAACCAATCAGAATTGAGTATTCTTTTAGTAACACTGTTTGTTGGAAATCAACCAATCAGAATCCAGCATTTTCTAAAAGAGAACTGTTTATTATTTTAAAAAAACCTTAATCATTATTTGAAAAATGTCTATCAAAAAACATTTGAGGTTCCTCGAGTTACTTTACAAGAAAAAGGAAAAAATTCCAATTGATTTTCTTATTGATGAAATTAATGTTGACTCTTACTTTTTTCATAATTTTTTGGACTTCTTTATTGTACAAAATAGAGTTATCTGGCTAAGTAACGGTCTCTTCAGAGAAACTTACTCAATCAAAGAGTTTACTTTTGATTCACATATTGCATATCAAAGTTTTAAACTTACTGCTGAATTACACCTCACAAGGAAAGAAATTTTGTTTATTCTCGAGAATTTGAAATTGATCAAAAAGTCGTACGATAATATATCAAAAACTCTTTTTATCCCCTATCCAAAACCCAAATTGATTTCCAGAAGTTTGCTTTGAAAAATTCGTCAACTTTGAGTTATCCTCCCAAATTTACATCAAAATCAGAGAACTTGACTATCTACTCAAAAATCAGCAATTTCTCATTGATTACATACAAAAAATTCAATTAACTTGATAAAAAAAACTGCAGAGATGTTACTTTTATTAATTTTCTTTCTTTTGTTACTTATATCAGCAATATTTCTTTTTTTTACTGCAAACAACTTTTGGTCATTTAATTTTGCAATTGCTTTTGTGTATATTTTTACTTATTTGGAAGATTTAAGTCCTTAATTATTTCTCTGATTGAATACGACAACTAGAACAAAAATGAATATTTTTGTGATTGGAAACGACAATATCCAAAATGGAGCTTTGTTTCCGATTGGACACGACTTTTATCCAAGAACACCATAAAAGGAAGCTGAAATCTGATTGGACACGACTACAATCCAAATAAGGAAAATCAATTCTGATTGGTCAAACCCACACAGTAGATTTGAAGGTACCCCTAACTCTTAACTAAAAATCATTTTATTTTGAACTTAACTACCGTCAACTACCTCCTCTCTCAGCTCTAAATACCTTAATTTCAACTTATCGTCCGTCAGCTACCTCCTCTCTCAACTCTTTCTTGTTTTTACTCTTTAACTCAGTTTGTTGCTTAAAATGATCTTCTCAGTGCAAAACAGCAATCTCATGTACTCTGTAGAATTTTCGCCTGATCTAGTAAAAATTCAAGTGCGAGAAACAGTCTCTGGAGTTTTTCTGGCACGAATGGACATCCCAATCCAAGTCTGGCACATGGTGGAAGTGATGCGAAGAGATTTCAACGAACATCATATGATGCAAGTTCCCATCACAGAGAACCAACTTGAAGAAATGCAAATGATGGGGGAAGTTTCTGATCATGTGGGAATGAACTATCCCGAGATTCCGGACTCAAGATTTGTGGCTCAACCAGTCGACGACTTCCTCTTTCCTTGGGAGGAGGAAGGATCAGTCAAAAACCCCATCACAATAGATGAAGATGAGGGTTTCTCAGAAACAATGACGCCTCAAAACACTCCTCCACAACAACCACCAGCAATGGAACCTCGTCCAGCTCTGCGTTCTATAGAGAACCTCCAGAACTCTTCTGCTGCTCGACAGCTCTTTGATTAAATGTTTTTGTAAATTAAGGTTGTTTGGTATTGACTTCGTTTTCTGTAATTAATTTTTTTCTTCAATTTCATTTCGTTGTCGAAAAAATTGAAACACATTTTGCATTTTTATCGAAAAAAGTAAAACACTTTTCGCATTTTGTCGAAAAAATTGAAACACTTTTCGCATTTTATCGAAAAAAGTAAAACACTTTTCGCATTTTGTCGAAAAAAGTGAAACATTTTTTGCATTTGTAGTGAAAAAGTGAAACACTTTTTGAAAAAAGTAAAACCTTTTTCGCATTTGTAGGAAAAAGTGAAACACTTTTCGAATCTTGTTAAAAAAAATAAAACACTTTTCGCATCTACTAAAAAAAATTAAAACACTTTTCGCATTTTGTCGAAAAAGTGATACATTTTTCGCATTTGTAGTGAAAAAGTGAAACACTTTTCGCATCTTGTTAAAAAAAGTAAAACCTTTTTCGCATTTGTAGGAAAAAAGTGAAACACTTTTCGAATCTTGTTAAAAAAATAAAACACTTTTTGCATCTTCTAAAGAAAGTTGAAACACTTTTCGCATTTTGTCAAAAAAATTGAAACACTTTTTACAACTTGTTAAAAAAATTGAAATGTTTTTTGCAACTTTTTGAAAATCAAAAAAAATATTATATCTTTCTTACTGGTTGAAAATTTTTTTGCAAATGTTTTTGACAACGGTGATTTTTTTTTCGGTAATTAATGGTAATTTTGTATACATATGAGAGAAAATAGATGGATTATCAGAAGTTTTTTATTGAAAAATTGACATGATCACTATTTACAAATCCATAACCATCAATATAACAGTCAATTATTTTTAACAAATCATGTTCATATTTTGAGTTTTGTATTTTACGAACTCTTTCTAGAAAAGCTGAACCAATAGTTTGTGTGGAAGCTAGTTTCTGGTTAGAACATAAATAGTGACGTTTGAATTTTTTGCGTAACAGTCTTTTGTTTGCAACACTTGGCATTTTTTCTGCTCCTTTCCATTTCAAATGTGATGAACAGCGCGGTCAAGTTGATTGAAAACTTCGCCAGTTGATGAAATAACAATCGAATAAAATCTGTATTTGTACAGAGTGTAAAGACAATCGATAATTTGGTATGTGAATTGAAAATTACCCAATCGTTGTAAAGTTTGATCGAAAGATGAACCAATCAGAAGTATGTGGAACTTACAATTTTCCAAAGAACAGTAAGAATTGTGGGTAGAGACACAAAAATTATTGGTTACTATATATTTTTCGTAAAAATCACTGGAAACGGAAATAAATAGCGATTTTGACAATACTCTGAATAAAAGCTGGGAAGAGCTTGACACATAGCTGCAGCCATCTGGAACAATGATTTTTGCTGAAAATTGTGGATTTATATAGGAACACTAACACCTACACAATTCCATATTTGGAAATTTCCCTCAAAAATTCCAATTATAGTTCTATTTCCTTTTTTGGTTCAGTGAATGACTCATATTGTTTACTTCCAATTTCATTTAATCTCAAAATCATTTCTCTCATTTCTCTTCATCTGATCAGTCTGTTCTTCAAAAATGTACTCAAGAAAAGACACAAGTCCCAATTACCTTGAATTCTCAAAAAATCAAACAAGAATTGGGAGATTTGCTTGGTCCCAAAAATCCTACAAAGGGAAAACTTATTTTGAACCCTGCTTTCAACTATTCAAGAAAAATGAGTTGGGACAACTCGAAAAAAGACAGCAAGTCTATCTTGGTGAAAAAGAAGGAGAAGCAATCTCAGCAATTAGAAATACTGTTATTCACGATGCTGAAAACCTTGGACTCGTTCCTATATTGGAACTCACTTCTGACAAAGAGTCAACTATGGATCAGGAGCTTGCCAACTGCAACAAAGTGTATGACATAGCAACATACAATAGAAGACAAGTTTGTGTCACGATCAAGAAGTACAATATTAACAAACCTCCCTACGTTCAGATTCGACTGTTCACCGCAAAAGAGAATGAAGCAATGAAACAAGTTGCCTATATCAACTATACTTTGAACGAATTCAAAGAACTGTCCCAAATTTTGGGAGACTTTATGTTTGTTGAGAACTGTAATGTACAATAATTTGTGTTATTTATGTTTTTTGTCTTGTAATTTAACTATTTATCCTCAAAATCATTTTTCATTTAGTATTGGTGTTGAACAGTATGAGTTGAAAAATTGGTTTTTCAGGAAATTTACTCTTAAAACTTCACAATAAATTGGGACTTTTTCATATTGTTCTAGAAGAAAAGTCCCAAAAACATTCACTAACAATTATAGAATCACAAAGTTTACCAAACTTGCAGAATTTGGACGTAGACTCACAAATATCTCACTTTGAGTGGATTCTGCATAATGGTAGAAGAAAATCTCCCATAAGATACCGACCTGATACCAAAAAAATAGATCTTGTAGAATATCGTAGAAATGGAAATCAATGGAAAAATAATCAATCTTTAGAACTACAAAGAGAAGAATATGATAAATTACTTGATATGCTTCCTTCATTACTAGGTTATGTAGAGACCTTCAAAAAATCTTGTATCATTATTGACGAATGCACTGTAGAAAATGAACGTACAGAAATTGAATGAAATTCTAAGAGTTTTTGAGATTATTAGGCAAGATTTCTCATCATATACAAAAAGAAAAAATTTATTTCTTTGTACCTGCATTGTTTTGGAGCCGGACATAATTTTAAAAGAAATGGACCAAAAATTTCCTTTTGGAGGACTAATTGGATACGGAAATTCCTGTATGGATTACTTTTTGCAAACTCCAAAATTTTTAGACTACATGCAATTCTACATGACTCTGCTGGATCTGTGAAATCTACTACAAAAAAAGGTCCTGGGTATTGTTATGTTGCACCTAGTCTCCCCAGTCCATGCTTTCTTGGTCACGTGACTGGATTATTTTTCTGTTTATATGTTAATTTATTTGCTTCATCAGTATATGCATTGTTTGATTGTTAATCATTTTAAACAAAAAAACTCCAGAGAAAACAGTTAACAGAATGAGTCTAGTTGTTTTGGATATTGAATGTATCGAAAACAATATAGTGAAAGAAATAGGAGTTTATAAGGATGGACAAACAGAAGGATATTGCTTTCTTCCTCCCAAAAAATTCAAACTAACATCCCAATCTTTTTGGTGTACACAGCATCTTCATGGAATCAATTGGAGCAGTGGTTACGAAAAAAATACTGAACTTGAAAAAATATTGAAAAATCTAGAAGCCACAGAAACGGAATTTTTTGCAAAAGGTTATGAAAAATGTAAGATTCTGTCAGAATTTTTGGAAACAAAGATTATTAATTTGGATGACTACGCTTGCCCTAAAGTTCAGTTTTTGATATTCAAAGATAAAGAGTATGATTTGAGCTGTAGCAACGACCTATTTCGTCATGCAAAAACTCTTCACTGTGCAGAAAGAAAAGCATTTGCATACGGAATATGGACTCGATGTTTTTTTTAACAAATTGTAAATTATATCATTCTTAATGTACTACCATTTTCAAACTTTAATTAAATTTCATTGTCAACTTTTTCTTTTTAGAGTTAAGATGGTCGATCAATGTGACAAGCCCGTAAAATTAGGAAATTTTGTTTTTGATGAAGAAAATCATGAACGAAAATCATGGAAGTTGTTTGGACTTACATGTAATAGATCTCTTTTAGTTTTTTTGTGCCAATTTTTTGTTATAGTTTTGATGCTAGTAAGTGCAATCGTTCGAATTATGTTACCCACAACATGCGAAGAAACAACAGTTTGGGTAGCTATCTTATCAAGTACAGTCGGTTATATTCTACCTTCTCCGCAGCTATGAATAAAATAATATCTACCAAAGAACGAATTTTTATTTCCCTAGTTGGACCAAGTGGATCTGGAAAATCTCATCTTATTTTTGATTGGTTGAAAATTGGTACTTTTCAACCAGCATTCGACAAAATTTTTTATTTTTATCAACATATCAACCCCTTATAGTCAAAAGCAAAGAAAAAAACCTTAAATTTATCCAAGGAGTAGATTTTGACTAGATTGAAAATCTCCCCAATAATGGAAGTAAGTATTTGCTTATATTTGATGATTCTTGTGAAGAAATTTCAAACTCCAAACAATTTGTAAAAACTGCGACTGCTGGGAGACACAGGGATCTGAATACAATATACATCAAACACAATTTATTTCATCAAAGCAAATTAGGAAGAGATGTAGAGTTACAAAATACACACATAGTCTTGTTCAAGTCGCCGAGGGATGTTTTACAAATCAATACATTAAGTCAACAACTAGGTCTAGGATCTCAATTGAAAGAGTGGTATCAAGATGCAACATCCGTTCCTTATGGTCATTTACTTATTGATTTAACCCCAAAAACAGTTGATTCACTTAGGTATTGCACCAATAGTGGCTCAGTTCCAACAAAATTTTACTTACCCGCTGGAATAGAGACAAAGTTTTTGGACGATGAGTATACAATACGTCTCTATTCTCCCAATATTTCAAAAATTTTCCCTAAGGCTTCGAAAACAATTCATTCTCAATTGCCCAAAAGATTTCATTCAGTTTCTGAGCGAGTGTTTAGTAAACCTATTAAGAGGAGAGCTTCGAGATCTTCGGAAAGTAAAAGTCCTTCGAGAGAAGTAAAATATCGAAAAGAAATTTCAGAACTAACGCAAAATAGAAATCCTCTACACAAAAGAAGAATTATTTTAAGTTCAACTAAAGAGTTACAATTGATATCTATCATCACCCCTTTTGTCATTAAACGATTGACATAGTATGGAACAGTTTGTTTTAATTCCATACTCAGTTTATCAATCACAAAGTACACTTCCAAGAAAACAAAAATTGGAACAAAAGCAATAAAAAGAGGAGATTGTACCAAAAAATTTTGATTCTGTTTACAATGCTGTAAATGCGAGGTTGAAAACGAGCAACAATAAGCATATTATTGATTTAACTTTGAATTCTCCTAGAATTAAACTCAGCCAGTCAGACAATATTATATTAGATAATCGAGATACAAAAGAATCTATTGTAGACATTGTGTGTGCACTAAAGCGAAAAAATACCGATTTTCCAGATATTTACTTTACTCTTTTGGAAGCAACTCAACTTTCTCCTAAACTTGTTATTAACAAGAATGCCAAAGCAAAAGATAGAGGAACTTGGATCCCTTTCAAAATCTGAAAAGATTAGACTAAACAGATTGTATTCTAGGGGTAGAGCTGCGTACGGTTCTATTCAAAACTTGAGTAAAGCGAGTGGTTTATCAAAAAAGAAAGTAGAAAAGTTTTTACAAACCAAGACATCGTATACAAAATTTGGTCCTCCAATCAGGTCTTTCCGAAGACTTCAAGCGTTTTCTAAATATATCAATGAAATCTGGTGTATGGACCTGGCTTTTGTAGACAAGTTAGCTAGTCAAAACAATGGAGTCAAGTATTTATTAGTTGCTGCAGATATTTTTTCGAGATTTGTCAGAGTTGAAGCAATGAAAACAAAGTATGCCAAAGACACTTTACAAGCTTTTAGAAAAATGATTTCTCGAAAAAACACTCCTGAAAAACTTTGGGTTGATAAAGGAACAGAATATTGGGGAACTTTTGAAAAGTTTTGCAAGGAGAAAGACATTGAAATTTACTCAACAATGAGTGAAACAAAAGCTGCATTTGCAGAGAGAGCAATTCAGTCTTTAAAACATATAATACATCGTTACATTGAAGATCACGGTAAAAAAATTTGTCCTCAAATTGCAGCAATTTGTTTCTAGATTGAACTGCCGCAAAAATCGAACAATTGGAAAATCTCCCAGAGATGTGAAAAACAGTGATTTTTTATCAATATTGTATAACAAATCATTCAAGAAATATACTAAACCAAAATTGAAAATTGGTGATAGAGTTAGAATTTCGAAAAATGATATTCCGTTCCGAAAAGGATACAAGTTACAGTTTACAGATAAAATTTTTGAAATTTCGGCAATATCTACAAAAAAACCTCCTACATACATCATCAAAGATCTCAAAAAAGAAGAAATTTTGGGAAAATTTTATGAAAAAGAGCTGAGAAAATGTTCAGATTAGTGGTAAGTCCTTTTTTAAATTGAGTGTCTATCGATCAGTTGTCATGGATTCTTTTACTATTGAGCTAGTTTCTAATACTTCTTTTCATTGTTATCCGAATAACAGTCTTAATTCCTTTACAAATTTTCTACCGGAACAAATACATCTAAAAGGAGAATTGGAGGTTGCTATTTCAGAAATATCGTACCCTTCTTTGTACCAAAACGTTACAGAGGGAAAGTTTACTTTCGTAGATGGACGAGAAAGTCCTGAGGAAAAAAGAAAGATTCAACCGATGCATATTGAACCTGGATTGTATTCAAGCATTGTTGATATAGTTGTAGCCATGAATGACAAAGTTCGAAAACGTATAGGCGCACAAAAATATGAATATAACGAAATTTATGTATCAGTAGATAAGATTACACAAAAATTTGCTATTCATTTACCTGAGGATCAATCAGTGTTTATAATTCAAAGTGCTGATTTGAGTCACATTTTTGGTTGTGATTTAGAACAAAATCAGACAGGTGTTATAATGAAAGGAAAAGGACCACATTATCCTCAGTATTCTTACGACATTATAAGAATACATTCCCTAATGATTTATAGTGATATTATAGAATATAATGTAGTAGGCGATACAAAAACTCCATTACTGCGTTGTATTCCGTTCATTTCCAAAGTAAAAAATGGAGACATAATTTCTACAGGACAGTACATGAATTATCAATCCTTTACAAATCTACAATTTAAAAAATTATTAAAAAAACTCTTTCCACAGCATAAAAATAGAACTATGGGATACTACGGGTGAAAAAATACCCTTTGTGTCCGTAGGAATTACACGAGTTGTTCTCTTGTTTCGCAAGATTTCGGATAAACATTTTTGATTTATACTTCAAACAAAATGGTTGCTCAAAGTTCAGCTAATTTTCCTATTTTTCGTGGACATGCAAGACAACGTGGAAGAGGTTTTGGTGCTCTTGCACAAACTCTTGGGAGAACTGCAATTTCCTTTATTAAAAAATATATAGTCCCAGCTGCAAAAAGAATCGGAGCAAATTTATTTGAAATTGCCGCTCCAGAGATTGGAGAAGTTGTCAGTGGAGGAAAAAAACTCAAAACGTTTGCAAAGATGTTGGAACAAAAACAGTTCGAAAACAGCTGGGAGGTGGAAAAAAGAAATCCAAGCGTAGAACAAGAAGAACAATATCTCGAAAAAGTAGTTCAAAAATCAGTCGCTCTCGCAAAGACATTTTTGACAAGTTAAAATGAGTGTAAATCAAACAGTCATTTTTGGTACGGAGCGTTTACAAATTCTTCTTTGGAGATTTTTGATAAAGTCCCAGTTTTGGAAACAATAATTTCATCATACACACAAGAAGTATTTCCCAGTACTTCTCTAGATGAAAGCAGTATTGAGTTTGAATTTGAGACGGACCGTAATCTTTATTTGGATATGCGTGATACCCACGTCAGTTTAAAGCTTCAATTATTCAAAAGAAGATTGTTTGAAGCTTTTAAAAAAGAAAAAGCAGAACATAAAGCAAAATCGGAGGAAGATTCAGATGAGGAACCCCAAACTTACTTAACTAACTAAACAATCTACTACATTCTCTATTCTCTAACTGTGAAGTTTATTTTAATAATACAATGGTTTACAATGCCAATGGTTTATATCCTCATAAGGCACAGATATCGAACGAATTCAACTCGTCAGCAGTGAGCAATAAAGGAATACTTGCTTGTCATGGGTATAGTTTTGAAGAATATCCTGATGCATACCATATGCATCCATTCACTGATAGAGCAAATTCCTTGGGAACTGGGATAACTTTTTCACTCTATGGGAGACTCGCCATTGACTTGTTTACTTGTGAAAAATTATTACTACCAAAAACCAAAGTTCGAATTAAACTTATTCGAGCTAGACCTAATTTTTACATGCTGTCTGATAATCCAAATGTTAGTCTGAAAATTGTTGATTGTTCACTGTTTAAAAGAAGAATTTTAGTAGCTGAACCTAATCATCAATATTTGCAATGGAATCTGGAAAGGGAACCTGCTCATTTAAATTACATGGAAACTATAGCAAGAAGCTTTATCATTCCATCTCGTCAAAACCAGTTTAATCAGGAAATTATTTTCAATAATGGCCCAATCAGAAGGATAGCTGTTGCAATGAATACAAATTTGGCTGTTGCGGGATCTTTTCATGAAATTCCTTCCAATTATCAACAATTTCATTTGAGAGAGCTTAGAATTATTCGGGGCGGAAGAACAATTATTTCATTAGATACAACTTCTCCTTGTCGACCCTATGTTACAACAATGAAAGCAATGCAGTTTAACGAAGATTTTCCGGCTCTTCCTATGGAAGATTTTCAAAATCACTATATTCTAGTTTTCGACTTGACTTCACTACAGGATGCCGCTGAACACTTGCATTATCCAGAACTTAGTGGAGAAAGCTTGAGATTAGAAATGTTTTTCTAATTTCCCTTGGAGAAAGTAACGGAAGTGATAGTCTTGGGAGAAAGACAATCAAATATTCAAATTGACAAATTCGGAACAGTCGCTAAAAATGTTTAATTTTTTTGAGTTTTCAGGTTCCTATAAAAATATTGTAACTTTTTTGGGACTTTTCTTTGTTATTATCTCTGTACTATTTTTATTGTTTTTCTTCAGACCTAAAGCTCCAGAAAAAATAGAGAAGGAATGCTGTTTAGTTGAAAACCCGAGACACTTTTTCAACCTAGTCTGTAAAACAGTATTCAATAAACTTTGCCCACTATATAAGGCTTGTGTATGGGACTTTGTTGATTCAATTCCTAAATGTGTGTAAGTCATTATTCTTTCTTTTTTTTAACCTAAAGTACACTATCAAACTATCAATTTCATTTTTAGCTGTAAATCAGCCTACAGTTGCAAATATGGATAATTTTTCACTTTTGCAAATTATTGAAAGAATTACAGAGCTCAGGTTCAAGTACATGGGATCATACCCTTCTGATACAGTACCTCAACTAACAAAATACTCTTTTGCAATTATTAACTCAGCCCCAAGCAATGATAGAGGAGAACCCTGGATTATGATTGCTCGACTGGATAAAAGCTACTTCTTTGCAGATTCTTTGGGAAGAAAGAGATCAACTTACCCCTTTTTGACGAAAAAGTTTCGACGAATGGTTCCTCGAAAGTACAAAAGACTGATAATTTGTGTGGTTTTTACGCAATTTATTCAGCTTTTCTCCTTTTTAAAATCTTCCAGAAGAACTTGAATAAAGTTCATGATGTGTATGTTTTGAATTTTATCAGTTTTTTTATGTAAAAGTGCATTTTTTATTTGTAAGTGTAAATTTTTGCAGTAATTTTACTATACGATGTAGTGAATTGTTTGATTACTTGTGTAATTTAACTTTTTAAATTCCTTAAATTTTTTACGAAAAGCATCTTAGCAACTAACCCTTTGATGAAATACGGAGAATGATGATGGAATATGGATGTTGTAGTCCCCCAATTGATAGAATTAACGATAGAGTAGATAAATTTACGAAAATGGTAACCAACTTCTAGTAAATTGTATAATTTTCTTAAAAGTATACTCTGAGAAAGATGGAAAAAATATTACACAAAAATATCAGAACCAAAAAAAATATGATACTTTATTTTTCTCAGTGTAAACTTTTACCGTGGTAGAGCAATTGATAAATTTGGATGATAATTTTTTGGAAAATTTGGAAATTTCAAAGAATTTTTTGAAGATTAAAGACAAAGTGCTTAAAAAGAACTGAAATGAATTGTAGCTAGATATATGACAGAACAAATAAACCAGTTGAGGTAAAAATAAGTGAGATAATTATGTGAAAAAAGATAAAATAAGTCATAAATTTAATAAGTGTAATGAACCTGTCATCCGTTCTCCAGATAACCTGGGGGAAAAAGATTAAGTGGGATATAAAAGTAATCAACCGTGAGGAGCTGTCAAGATTACCCTGATATCCCGTGGAGCGGAATAACTAACCTGTCAAAGATAATCCCCTCTTGACCATTTTCCCAAGATAACCTGAGGGAAAATAAATTACATGAAATAAGAATTTAAGAGATTCTTTCGAGAAAAAAATATTCTGAGATATTTTAGTTTATGATCCCATACACTAAATCGAAACTTATTTTCTGTCGAAACTTACCATCTGAAACTTATCACCCAAAAAAATTTTTTCGATTTTTTAATATAAAATTGTTTTTTCAAGATAAAAATGTATTTGCAAGTAAAACTTACAAAAATTTCAAAAAATTTTCTGAAACTTACCTTCTGAAACTTACCATACCGAATTTTTTAAGTCAAGATAGCCCTTACATATCACAAATCGTAGAAGTTGACTAAGAAACGCAAGTTTTGGCAAAATCGAGCTCCAAAAAACTCGGGTGCCAAAATTTTTTTGAAACTTACCATCTGAAATTTTACCATCTTACCATCTGAAACATACCATCGTAATACATTGGGAAACCTACCATCGTAATACATTAGGAATCCTATTCCCTATTGAGTTCTTAATTACCTACAATGAATTTCTTATACATAGCGAAATCTATACATGGGAAATTTGGGCGCCGAAAAAAACTTACCATCTGAAACTTACCATCTGAAACCTCGTATCTTAATACATTGGGAAACCTATTCCCTATCCTAATACATAGGAAATTTATTCCCTATCTTAATACATAGGTTGGTGACCGGATACTCTATAGCCTATCTTAATACATGGAGGTCACCAACCACCCCCCCCCCCCCCCACTCTCCCTCACTCATATACTACTCTCATCTTTCAAATCATGTTTTTTGTAACACCATTTTGAGCATCGTCGTTGAAATTGCTCTATGCAACTTTAAAAAAGCGAAAACCGAACAAAGCTACTCAGTGAGTTTGGTGAAGATCTTCTGATGTAATTAAATTGCATGTTTGCTTTTTTAAGCCTTTCGCTGATATGGTATATCCATGACATTTTGAAAATGCACCAAAGTTACGAAAAAAAAACTATTTGTTTTCTATTTGTGAGATAAGATGCAAAAAATTGAAGAAAGTCATGGTGGAAGCCTATTTTGGCAAGCTTGTATAAAATGATGTTCTGGATAATAGAGTCGAAAGCTTTTGCAATATCTAAAAACAGCGTGAGAGGTAATTCTCCTTGTTCTAATTTCTTGTATACAACATCACAGTACACCAATTAAGACGTAAAAAAGGAAAACAAAAAAGCCGAAAATAAATTCAAAAATTATTGATAATAATTACTATTAAAAAATGATTAAGTCAACCTCAACCTCAAAACACACTGGCACACACGAATGTTTTCCGCTGGTCTACAGACGCAATATGAGGCCATTAATCCAATTAGGGCGAAAAAAAGACAAGAGTAAACAAAAATGCCGAAAAAAAACTGAACTATAAATTCTATTAAGATTTTAAGAAATTGTGCGATCCAGAGGTGAGCTTCACTTTAAACGACTCAAAAGTATGTCAAAAGCAGACAAATAATAAGCCGACAACTTTTATTGAAACGGAATACTTTCTGCTTGAAAAAAAAACAGCTTCCGGTCAGATTCCAACCCAGGACCTTAGCCGTAACAGGCGAATTTGTTACCTCCAGGCTGTGGGCCGGGAACGTAAGAATTTGAAGGGTATCAGAGGGTATCACTAGAGATGAGTCCTGTTGACAAAGCTGCTTACGGGGAAAAATCTAGTACCCGATTGCAATACCCTTGCTTATTGCAAGGGTTATAGCTTGAACTATAGCATAGCATGAGAAGTGAATTAATTGTTCAATTACCCATAATAAATATAGCAAAATTCATTGGCTCGAGATGCGAGCGCTGGAATTTTTCATCAGGAGGGAGCAGTTTTTTTGAACAAAAGAATTTGTCGAGATTTCAGAAAACAGCGGCAAAAATCAAATGGAACGACCTACTCTCTCGCAAGGTTAATTGGCTAATTCTTCATAAAAAAGTCAATGGAAAAATAATTTAAAATAAAGTATGTTTTCGTTGCTCTTTGGTTTCCAGATGTTTTGCATCACTACATGGTGTATGAGAATCTATATGGAGTAAGTGTAAAATTTCCTCATTTAACTGTTTACAGCTTGTCAAACTATCAAATATTAAGTCTAATGGCGTGGAATGACTCGATCGTAAAAGAACCGTTTCCGACTGATGAGTTAGATGGTATTGACACACCACAAAATGATTATAAGTAGTATGACATTAGGTGACGACCATGATTATTTATTCTTGCTAGATATGAGGTCACTGGCTGGCTGTATGGTGAGAGCTTGATAGTTAGCGAGCATTCGCTTCTGAGTTTCTAGTGAAGGTATTTCTAGTTCTCATAATAAGCTAGCATCTCAGACGCTGGTTCCTTATCCGTTAAATGGAGCAATCAGCAAAGACGAAACCCTTGCAATTAGATATTTGAAAATGCAGCCTTCTTCAAAATAATTAATTTTTTTCTATGCACGAGATAAGTCACGGGAGTTTCTTAAACAGTTAAGATTGAGTTTTTTGCCCGCTAAAAAGTATTGTTTTGTTGCCAAAGAGTCACTTATTTTGCGTGCGAAAGTATTTTTAATGGAATAATAATTGCAAAATTTATTGGATTGAGTGGCAAGCGTTGGAGTCGTTGTCAGTCAAGCAACCTTTTTTTAAAGGCCATTAATTGTGATTGTTCCAGGATCTGCCAAAATGGCTTATTTTGCAAAATATATATATATGCTGATTCCCCAAAACTTCAGCACTATGGCATTGTGATCGTCCTAGAGCATGATAAGATCGCCCAGTAATAGAACTGAAAAGCTATTTTGAGAAAACAGAGGCAATCAAAACAACAGAAGGAAGGGTACAATTCTCCTCCTTGGCAGGATTTTGGGCTAATTTTTCCAAGAAAAGTCTGATGAATGAACTTAAACTATTGCTTTCCTTCCTCTTTTGTTAACGCTTTTTTTTTAATTTCAGATATTTCGGTCCTAAAAATAGCTTACGTGGATCTACGTCAGGTCATTTTTCAGCCTCACAATTCGAAGGTCTATTAAGACCGGGGAAAAATTTACCGTTTAAAACTAAATCCACAGCCTGGTAACATTCAGCATAGGTGAGAACTCTTGCGGTTAGATATCTCAAAAAAAAACTTTCTTTGAAAAAATTGAATGTATCTTCTCGAAGTAAGAAACGAAAGTTTGTTTACAGTCCACATTGGGTCCTTCGAGCTAGGGAGTGGATGTTTCTCTGCTAATGAGTCACGTATTTTATATAATATTGCAGCTGAACGATTGTGTTTAAAAATGTAACCTGGTTAAATGAGTTGCCGCCAGGCCTGCCAACTAGTTCATATGGTTCATATTTGTTTCATATTTGAGCCAGAGTTCATATTTCATGTTTTTCATTGTTTTTAATGAGTTACACGTAGGGCGTCTATTTTATATAGGTTTTTTTAAACCTTCATTTTTTCGAAACTTGATTTTTTTTAGAGAATGGGAAAATGTACTGTGTCATCAGCTCTACTCGAGGGGTTTTCTTGGGCCAAAGCAGAGACCAGGACCAAGTCCGATGCAAATTGGATAATCGCATTTTTCGGTTTTCACATGGGCGATTCGATCTAAAGCAACATGAAGAGACTCCACAAGAAAGCGGTAACTGCGCGCGCTGCAACTCCCGACATTAGGACAGCAACATCTTCTCAGACTGATTGCCAGCGATTGAGAGCACTTATTATTCAGGTTCTTGATATTGCAGTGAACGGCCAGTCTTTTGCTTCCAGTGATTCGGCATCTAATGCTCGCGGGAAGTACAAACAAACGTTTTCCGATTCGGGCCACGCTAATATTAAATGTGGAAAGACGATAGCAACCTATGTGGCAAGTCACGGAATAGCCCCATACGCTCGTACTATTTTGAAAAATGAAGTCAAAGACAAGTTCGTCGGTATTCATCTCCGCGAAACATCTTATGATGGTAAAACAAGGGTTGAACTCTAGGTTGTTTACTATGCGGATGGTGTTCAAAAAAATCAATATTTGAGGATCATGGAACTAAATGTCAGTGTTGATACTGACTCTTTTGAGTCTACAAATACCAAATCGCTTTCTGATTTCAAGTTCGTGTCATCGCAGAATATATTTGTTCAGTAGTACAAAATTTTTGTCAATTTTCAAGCTGCTACAAGGAGTTCTGGATAAATTCAAAATTGTTGAAAAGCTGGTATTTATTTCTGACGAGCTGCTCAACAGGTTTCAACTTTTCCTTGTCAGCCCTCCGACTAAGAATTGTCATATTGTTTTCATGCAGCTTTCGGAGATTGAATCTTTTACCAAAATTGCCCGATTGGCTAATTTTTTTGGCCTAGTGAGTGTGGATGTCCTAGACGAGTTTGCTGCTGCTAAGCTGTGTATGAATGGAAATTTATCCTTGGGAGAGTGCTTCAAGAAATCACTGTTGCAACAGTGGAAGTCTTTGGGATCTTTATGTGAGTTTGTGTTGCTAGTTTGCCCACATAACATGAACGCAGAATCAGGGTTATCGCGCATGAAGTCCGCTGAGAGTCAACACCAGTCTTTAGCCGCGACGATTTCGAAAACGCGTTCAATTTTCCAGCTGAGTTATGTGACAGTTCGCCAAGCAGCTTCTGAATATAAGAAATCCACGGAGTCGAAAGTAGAAGAAAAATTCACGGAAAAGAGGGCATGCTGACAATTTGCGAGAGGAACTGCATGTTTTCAAGCGAATGACTCCTTTAGCTCTCAAGAACCAGCTGAACGAAGTTGATTCTAGCATTGACGAGGCTAAAAAAGCTCTTGAAGCTCTTGAAAAGAAGAAGGAACTGCTCCATAACCAACGAACTGTTTCTGTGGTCACATTGGATCAACAGTTTGCAGTTGTCATTGACTCAACATTTGTCAAGAAATAAATGGTTGACCATGTTTTTCTGAAAGTTAGAAAATGCTCTTTTAGGTTCATATAAAGTTCGTTTTTCAAGGTTTGGTCCCAGGTTCATATTTCGTTTTATAAAAATTGGCAGGCCTGGTTGCCGCTCACCGATAAACACTAAAAAGTTAGCACAAATCCTGCAGATGAGGGTCGTTCCCTTTCATTTTTCTGCTTTGGTTGCTACTGTTTTCTGAAAGTCGCTTATTTTCATACTTTTACAATTGTTGACCTATTGTAACTATTGTTGACCGAGCCGACCGATTGATCTAATCATTTATATAACGCCATCAGCGCCAAAGTTCCTAAATGTACAACCCTCTTCGTAGGCATGATTTTGAGCTAATTCTTCAGAAGTCTTGAAACTGAATATAGGTGATCATTTTTTCGGTTTTCCAGGTTGTTGAATCTTTAAAGTGGCTTATAAAGGTCCATATGTAGCAAGTATAAAATTTTATGGGTTATTTTTCAGCCGCACGTGTAGTAGGATCATTGCAGCCGGCGGAAAATGTTGCCATTCAAAACATTGTTCACATCCTGCTAAACTAACAAAAACAAATTCTGATGACGGATATTGACTTGATCGTCAATGTACCGTGTCAGACTTGTCTGGCATTCGCTGTCTGGCAGAGGTACATAGCTAAATGATCACTAAGCAGTAGTTATATGCTGGACAATTGATGATCGACCTTGATTAAGTAAACTCACTAGAAATGACGTAACTGGCTGTATGGTGGTGCAACACGAAGCCGTCTAACCTCTGTAGTTAGACCTTGATAGTTAGCAAGGAGTGGAACAAGTTTAAAAGTGAATTTGTTTCTAGTGCTCTTAGAAGACTAGAGTTTCAGAGGTCTGCTCCTTTGGGGCCTAGTGCTACGACTCCCGGCATAAAATCTTAACGCCCTTGAATATTACCGCCTCACCTAACCGAAGCTGTAGGCAAACCTAGAGAATAGTTCAAAAAGCTCTGTTAAAATTCAGGAAACGCTTTGGTTTTATAGAATATTATAGTCAACAAATGGCTGGAAAAGTATAGATGAACTCAAGTCAGCCAAAAAAATGGTTGAAAAATTGTCAACCTTTACAACTTTCGACGAAAAAAATTATCACGTTCAAGTTCCTTGATATTTTTCAATCCGCTCGAAATTCAAAACATAGCCAACCGACAATTGCAAAAGAGTCAATAAACGCAAGTAAACTGATTTACTTGCGTTTATTGATTCTTTTCAATTGTCGGTTGGCTATGTTTTGAATTTTGAGCGGATTAAAAAAATATCAAGGAACTTGAACGTGATAACATCAAAGTTCGAATTTCCAAGAAAAACTAATTATCCCTTAAGTTCTTAGAATTTCTGAAACAATGACTCTTCTTTGATAAAAAATAACCCAATTTCACAAAATTGTAACAATAGATGAAATTTTTATTTCGCTGTGAAATCTGATAATTAAATTTCATTTTCGAACTTGATCACGTTTTTGTGACCAGTCCTATTTTCTGATCGATAGTAAAATTTGCCTTCCTTTTAACAGAAGAAATGAACTGAACTTGAAAACAAAGCAAAAGAAGGCCAAACCGCGAAAAATATTATTTGGACTGAAAAAATTTTACGACTTCTTTTCCTGAAAAAATAACTGCGACCTATATAAGAATGCGTTTTTATCGACTCTAAAAAATTAAGTCCATTTTCAACACAAGGAGGCGCTCACGTCAAATACTCACATCAAAAAGTCATACCATTAAAAATCAAGGTTGAGCATGAACAAGTTTTGAGGTCAAAATTTACTTGGCTCATTAACGCTGGAAAATAAAATTTTGTACACAGGCGAAGCTGAGCTTCGCACCAAATATGATAGTAGTATTGTATCGTGTCCCGGATCCTAAGGGGGGGGGGGTCCTTCCTAAGGGGGGGGTCCTCACGTAAAGCAAAATCCTAGGAAAGGGGTCCTTAATTTTTTGGAGGACCCCTATCCTAGGATTTTGTAAGCGAAAGAAATTTTCCACCCAAAAAGCAGAAGACCGCCTACTTAGGATCTTGCTAAGTTTAGCTTAACAACAAGGGACACGATACAAAATTCTTTCTAATTCCAATTTTTGGGGTCCTAATTATTGGTCCTGGTTAATTATATGAATCATATTAATTGTTATAATTGTTTCGGGCAAATGAACTTTCGACCTAGTTGAAATTTGTTAGTGAACGGGGAATTGACTTTTATGGTATATAATAAAAATGCGCCGGCCGCGTAGCTTAATTTGGCAGCGTAGCTTAACTGTTGGCAGCAGTAAACTAATTCCTTAATTTGACCTAAATTTTATGGTGAAAAGTCAGTAAATTGAAATTACTCTCAAAAGGCGGCGGCCGTTTCTGGGCAAAATATACCAAATGATAAATTTGACAAATTTTGAAATAAGAAAAATGAAATTAGAGGGAACTTGGTGTACTGAAGATATTGATAATGAACATTTACAATTAAGAGTGATTTCAACCGCGGAAAAAAACTCATTTTTCAAATTTTGTAATGAACGCTACGTCGTCTTCCTCGAAAGGGCAAAGGAAATTTCAAAGAAAGAATACGAGTTAATTTTCAAAGAACAATTTTATTTGAGTGAGCTTCAACAAATCTCTTGGTGCATTTCTACAAAACAACAGTATGGTACTGTGAGCGATTTGAATTTTGCTGATTATGAAAACGTATTCGACTATTCGTTTGATTTTACCTCAAAAAGGGTTGATAAAGACTTGGAGAGAAAAATTCGTCTATGTTTCAACAAGCTATCAAAATACAAAAAACTTCCGGTGGTTTATTTAATTATTTACCACCGTTATCTTAATGAGACTAAATGGTATTTGCAAGGTCACTTTTATTTCCACTGGCTTGAAATTCAGCAGGTTGGAGAGGTGTTGGAAAAAATAAATAATGAAATTGCAAAAAAGCAGAGTAACTCCTATTGATTTGAAAATAATTCACGAAATTTATACGTCTTTGAAACAAACTTATCCTGATAATTCTAACCGACGCAACTATTTTCTAGCTGCATGTTCTCTGTTTTTTGTTAGTTCTGATAACCTTAACTACGACATTTTAATTAAGTTGAGACCTTATGGTGGCTTGATTGGTATTGATAACTCTTCCTTGGACAAATACTTGAAAAATTCCAAAATTTTACGGTTGCACGCTATTTTGCACGATGCGGCCGGATTTATACACGAATTTTATCAACAGGGTCCCACGTACTGATACATGTTGCCCTGGAACTGTAACAACAGCTTATTGGGACATTTGAGTGGAATAGCGTTCTGCCTTTTCATTAAGTTGAAAAAACCAGAAGTTTATCATTTACTAGAATGCTAGGCGAGAGATCAGTTGTGCTAGACGTGGAAGGCTTTCGTTACAAGAAAAACGCCTTTGTGGTTAAAGAATTAGCAATAACAACTTCAGACTACAGCGATCGACTCATTTTCCTACCTCCAGTGAATTTCAATATACTACCGAAGCTTGAACAAAAAGCTTACAACTGGTTAATAAATTATTTACACGGTCTCCATTGGGAAAACGGTGATTATCTTTATATAAACTTGAATCAAATACTTCAGAGTTTTGTGCTGAGAAATCCCGGTGCCGTTTTTTACGCTAAAGGAAAAGAAAAGACAGAATTTTTGGCCAAGTACTTGGACCGAAAGATTGAAAACCTAGATGATTTGGGCTGTCCTCGGGTTGAAAACTTATATTTTAAAAATTATCCAAGTTGCAATAAACATATTCCACATTACAACTCCAGGAATCATTGTGCCCTGAAGAAAGCAAAGGTTTTTTATGATTGGTTGAAAAATGAACAACAGCGAGAGATCAGCGAAAGTGGAGACATACCTATCACCAAATTCAATGCTTTGTGCGTGGATGACTCCAGAGGGTGATATGAAAATTTCATTAGCGAGAATAGGGCGTATTGATTGCAGTGGCCAAATTGTTCAGAGGAAGGAGCAAATAATAATTTCCGAAGAAGAGTTGTCTACGTTGAAGAGGTTTTTTCCAGTTATTGATCAATTTGTATACTTCCAGAGATTCAAGTTTATCAGAAATGTTAGCCAGCAAGCGAGGAGTATATCTTCCCGAACTAGTCTTAGTACCCAAACGTCAGCCAGGAGTTCAGATGGATCTAAACAGCAGTGAATTGCCAGATGAGATTAAGACGATTGTGAAAGAGGATACTGTGAAGAAAATAATGTACTACAAAAAAACTGCAAATATCCCAGCAAACTTTGTTTTAGAAATGCATGACATAAATGATAGAGATTTCACACGTTATGAAATTTTTTACTGTTCTCAAAAGTAATTTAATTTTTACAAGCTTCATTCACAGAGAGAAAAAGTCTAACACAGTCTGTAGAATAAATAATTTCTCAAATGTCAGAAGCAACAACAGCAGTAGATGAACCTGACGCAACATTAGTAACAGAGTTTGTTTATAACGAGACAAACAGTGAAAAAAAATCATGGAAATTTTGTAACAATGTAACTTTGCCAAGGTCTGAAGTAGTTTTTGTTGCGCAAATGGTAGTAATTCTAATTTTACTAACTTTCTGCATTCTCAAACTTTCTTTCACTAAATTAAGTTGCAAAGAAACGTCAGTTTGGTTCTCGATTTTATCAGGCTTGGTTGGTTACGTACTACCAAACCCAAGAATATGAATAAAGTGATTGATACTTCGACAACAATTTTTATGGCGATAGTGGGACCTTCAGGATCCGGTAAAACTGAGTTAATTTTGAAACTTCTGATGGGAAATACTTTTTACCCTAAATTTGGAACCGTTCTATATCTTTACAAAGAGATGCAACCTGCATTCTCAGAAAAAGTGTCTTCTCGCGAAGTGAATGTGGAGTTCATGAAATTCGACGGATTCGAATCTGTGAGAAAATTAGAAAATGTTCTTCTAGTTTTCGATGATTCATGTGAAGACATCTAAAATGACAAGGAATTTGTTAGGTTAGCGACAACGGGTAGACATAGAGGGATAGATGTAATATATGTTAAGCATAACTTGTTTCAACAAAGTCGATGGTCGCGTACGATTGATTTGAACACTTCACACATCATTCTGTTCAAATCGCCTCGCGACGTTCAGCAACTAGATCTTTTAGGAAGACAATTGAATGTATCAAAATTTTTGAGAAACTGTTACGAATTAGCTACCAGAGACTCTTTTGGACATCTTCTAATCGACTTGGACCCCCGTACATCAGATTGTTTGAGATATGGTTCAAATATCACACCACCTGGGCCAACAGTTTTTTATTTACCCTTATCTGAAGCAGAAACTACTCCAATCACAAATGAAAAAGAAAAACTTATCTATTCTGCGGCATATGGTACAACTGAAACCTGACCAGCTAAGAAGATTAATTAGAAAAACTTCAAACCGTGAGATCATAACACTTATTTGTGAATGTTTGCTCAATGTAGTCAATGGAAACGTACCCGTTAAAATCGCAAACATCGAACGATTCGAGACAGCATACAAATACTTAATAACTCCAAAAACCAGTGTTGTCAAAAAACGTGCGATTATTTTGAGTAAAGAAGGCTTCCATTTAGTTCGACAAATACTTTATTTTTGTTACAAGTACCTCACAACTTAATGATGACTGCTGAAGAATTCATTCTAAGTCCGAAACACTTATATGTTAAAGAGCAGCCACATGCTGCACGTGTTCTTCATGATAATAATATTAAACATAAAATGCTCAACTGTCCTATCTTAACCGGCTTAGACCCCAATTACCTCCACAAACTAGTAAGACTACTGCAACGAAGGAAACATTTACGGATAATGTTGAGCCCCAACAAGAACAGCTTAAACTGTTAACGGACGATGAAGAAGTACCGGTCGAACGTGTTAAAGACGAAATACTAGAAGAGAAACACAATAGACAGACCGAAAGCATTTTAGGACAGTTACAAGTTTTAGAAGACAAAAAATTTGTTAGAGCAAAAACCGTACTTGAAATCATAGAAAATTCAGAAAGAGTAACCATAAACCGTGACAATGAGGTGATATATGTAGATAAAGTACCAACAGGACTTAAAGCTACAATATTTTTATACGACATACAACAACCAACAAAAAAATTACACAATCCGGCGTTCATTAACATTTTAACTGCTCTCAACTTGAATGAAAACCTGGTAATAAATCGAAATGCCAAACACGCGGTTCAGTCAGCGCCTATTAACGCTCAAGAGAAACGAGAACCCGGACTCTCAAGAACCCGCTCAACGTCGCCCACTTGGCAGGAAAAAAGTAGTGCAAACCTTAAGAGAAGTAAAAAACACAAACGAAAAAGTCTCAGCGGTAATAGAAAAACCTAAAACCAAAAACGTGAAAAAGAGTCAGAAGAAGGCTCTGACTCATACGGAACGCCCCATAACGATTCAGATTCTCCAAGGTCAGAAAAGACGAAGGCGCAAACAAAACAATGGGAAAATTACCAAGATTGAAGAAAAATTGTTGAAAACTAAATACAGTGACAAAGGTCCCGCGTTATTTGGTAGTGTGAACAACTTGATAAAAGCAAGCAATTTTTCGCGAAAGAAAGCTAAACATTTCCTTCATACTGAACCTGCTTACACGAAATATCGAACTGTGATCCGAAAAACCCCGCGACTCAAGGTCATAGTTTACGATATCGATGAAATCTGGTCATTAGATCTGGCCTTTGTTGATAAACTTGCCCAGTACAACCATGATGTTAAGTATCTGCTTGTTGCAGTTGACTGCATGTCCCGCTATCTCAGAGTACAACCCTTGAAATCAAAGTATGCTACTACAACAGCAGAAGCGTTCAAACTAATGATAACGACAAAACAACCGGAAAAAGTATGGATGGACAAGGGCACAGAGTTTAAAGGGTCCTTCGAAGCATTATGTAAAAAGAAAGGCATAAACACATATAGCACAGAGAGCGAGAAAAAGTCCGCATTCGCTGAGAGAAATATCCGTTCCTTGAAAAATCTTATTTATAAGTACTTGGAGGATAAATGGACTTACTCATACATTGACAAATTGCAAGATTTTGTCAATGCAATTAATTCGAGAACAAATCGTGTCACAAATCTTGCACCAATTAAAGTAACTAAAAAAGATGTTCCTCGCCCGATTTCATTAAGAGCAGAACAGTCTTTGAAGTTAGTTCGACGTCCAAAGCTTTATGTTGGTGATTATGTTAGACTTGCCAAAGTAGACATACGTTTTCGCAAGGGTTACAAACAATCGTTCACCGATGAAGTGTTTGAAGTTTTTGACATACCAACACGAAATCCCCCAACATACAATTTGATTGATTCTAACAGAGAACCGATTGAGGGAAAATTTTACGAGTCTGAACTAATTCGCGTTCTGGAGAAGGACAATCATGACTGAGGGCACTTCCAACAGCCTTTTCACCCATAATGTTCCCCCTTCCTTCACAATTACCCTAGTTTCATCTGCATCAATGAACGTTTTTAAAGATAACACTCTGGCCAACTTCAAAAATCTCCTGAGTGAAGAAATAAATTTGCAAGGTGAATGGAGAGTAGCAGTTACAGAAATTACCTTCCCTACTCAGATAAACAACGTAACTGACAACAACATTGTGTACTACAAAAAAGATCGGGTTATAGCAAGCATTAAATTTGAGAAAGACAAGATCTCCAGACCTTACCTTGGAGAAACAGCAAAAACAACAAAAGGAGAATATACGAGCATTGATCAAATACTGGACGAGATTCGTCGAAAGACAGAATTAGAGAAATTGGATTACGTAATAGATCCAATAACCAAACATCTTTCCTTATGGCTGCATTATTGGTAAGGTATAACTTTTTCAAGCCCGCAAATTCCTAGTCTACTTGGATTCAAAGGCGTCAGAGATGGAACTGGTTATCATATAGGTTACAAACAAGGAAGCACGAAACATAGCACATTCTCTACCCAAGATCTTATTGCTGACTATCCCGTTGATGTATGCGCTGGTACTCAGCTTATGTTTATTTATCTGGACATAACTCATTATCAAATAGTCGGAGACACAAAAGCACCCCGTTTACGAGTCATTGATACAAATCGTCGAGTGAAAAACGGTTACGCATGTACAATTGAACCGAATCATCGTAAAGTGTTTAGTAATTTGGATTTTAAAAAACTTTTGGTCAATAATATTTCCAATATTTCTGTGAACTTGCGCACAGAAACTGGAGGACTTGTTCCTTTCGCTGGAGGGGGAAAAGTTGTTCTGACTTTGAAATTTCAAAAGTTTAGCAATTGATCAAAATGGATTCATATTACCACAACCAAGCAAACCTACCACATTTCTCGGGGCATTATAGACAACGAGGCAGTGGCTTCGGTGCATTAGCCTTGGGAATAGGAAGAGTCGCACTTCCACTGGCTCGAAAATTTGTGATATGCGGCTAAAAAAATCGGAAAAGAACTACTTCTTCAGGCAGCTCCAGAACTGATAGAAGTTGCAACAAAAAGAAAAAGTCCTAAGCAGGCACTCAAAAGCACCGTTAGAAAAACAATCAAAAAGCAAGTAGGAGGAGGAAGTAGATCTCGGAAAAGTCATCCGAAAAGAACGACAGCGTTTAAACGAAAAACCAGACGCGTCATTCCCAGAAAGCGAACTGCACAGAGAAGTCTCTCCGATTTCTTTACAAGGGTTAAAAATGATTTCTAATTTAATCCCGAGTGAAGCAACTCACAGCTCCTTGGACTTATTTGAGAAACCGCCTTTACTTGTCACTTTTGAAAATGCATTCACCCAAAAAATTGGACCTTCCTACTCTCCTGATGGTCCTATGCTCGAGTTTGAAGTACTCGGCGACAGAAATAATTTCATCGATCTTCAACGTACTAGTTTGGAAATAGTTGCACGAATTGTTCGAAGCAATGGAAACGTGCTTCGAACGCATGCTACAGAGGCGGCAAACAGAGATACGCCGTAATTTGTTAACAATCCTTTATCTTCATTATTTTCTGAGTGTACACTGTCTCTGAATGGTGAAAAAATATCAACTACCAATGCTAATTTTGCCCATAAAAGCTTTATTGAGACCGAGTTTTCATACGGTAATGATGCCAAGAAAACATGGTTGGCTTGTCAAGGTTATTATTATGAAGAAAATCCATCAGCCATTGACGGCGCTGGAAGGAGAGCTGATGATGTTACGGAGCGTAAAGGTCTCGTTGCGGCCTCGAGCGAGCTGAAGCTATTTGGTAAAATTGCTTGCGACTTTTTGTCGTGTGACAAGCATCTACTTAGCGGTGTGACAATAAGATTGTCTCTTAGACGTTCTCCTAATGATTTTGTTGTCATATCTGAAGATGCAGCTAAACACTACAAGGTCCAAATAATCGAAGCTAACCTCTATGTCAGAAAGATGACTGTGACTGACTATGTTCTCTCATCAATAGAAAAACTTTGTTGAAGAACCCGGCAATTTACAATTACATCGAAGTAGTACCAAAAACGTTTCTCGCAACTGCAGGAGTACAAAGCTGGCGACAAGAGGATGTTTTTGCAAAAGAACCTGTTCGAAGAATGATAGTAGCAATGAGCATAAACGAAGCATATTTGGGTACTAATAGAACAAACCCTTTTCATTACCAGAAATTTGGGTTGAATGAGATCATTGTGTACAGAAACGGTCTACCCATTGCCGGAACTCCCATCTCAACATCAGACAATAAAAGAATTTATTACAATACGCTTGAGGCTCTTGATTTTGTTTTAAACACTAGTCATGGAATCAGTCTCGCTAATTATGATAATCATTATATTGTGGCTTTTGATCTCACGTCTACTCAGGAGGCTTCACACGATTTTATTCATCCTGAATTGACCAATTGCACTATTTCGCTCGAACTCAAGTTTGACGCAGCTCTCGGTAATAACGTCGAGTTATTGTTTATGGGAGAGCGTGCATCAACAGTTTATGTGCGTTCAGATAGAAAAATTACCAAAAACACTCTTATGACCTAAGATAGACATGGATAATCTTCAACTAGTAGAAATTATTAACCGTTGTAAACATTTGAAACATCGCTTTAGAGGTGTTTTTCCGGCAGATTTGCCATGCTCTTCAATACTGAAAAACGATAATACGTTCATGATTATGAATGCCTCACCATCGGATCAACCTAGAACCCACTGGTTGCTTTTTGCTCAAGCTGGAGGACAGATATTCTTCGCAGATCCTCTAGGTAAACGATTATGTGATTATCCCCTCGTGTACAAGAATATGCGACGTACAATTCACGAGGGAAATCAACTACTGTTGAAAAAACCAATACAATCAGCTGATTCAGTGTTATGCGGACTTTATTGTATTTATGTTGCTCATGTTATAATTACAAACAAATTTCCAATAGGTTTCAAACTTAATGATCATGATTTGATAAGATTTGCCAAACATATGTTATTCTAAATTAATTTATTGATGTTTTTGTAAAATTTATAAATTCGTTTTTTTTTTTCAATTGATTCTTATTAACAACAAAATTTTTTTTCTGCAAGTTTATGTGAACCGCGAAAAGTTTCATATCAAGTCCTTCGAAATAATAAGGCATGGCCGTTTGGTTTAAGGGGCAATAGCTAACCCGGCGTTGCTCGTCGCTACGCTCCTCGGAAACGCCTTCCGCTTGTGTAGTAACATTTTTTTTTTGATATACAAGAGCGAAAGAAAACCAATATTTAAAACTTGAATTTCTTCTCCATGATAAATTTCACAAACAAAGTGTTTGAATCAATTTCCATACAACCATACCCACTTAAAATTATGTCAATTATTTTAGAAAACTCAGCAGCGTTTTCACCATTCAAAATATTAGTAAAGCGTTCAATTGTTACGTTAGTAATCAGGTCAGTTTGAGTTTGAACAGATTTAGTCTGCGAGCCGAAGCAAACTTGAGGCAATCGTCTGCAAACTGGAACACCACTAACATCTAAGTTGTTGATGGAGTTATAATTCACAGCTATTTTCAGTTTTTCCATCAGAGGGCCAGACAATTCATAGTTGGAGCAACCGAAAATTAAATATTTGAATGTAGAGAGAAGACAAGGAACAACGAAGGCTTTTGAAGTCATCTTGTTAAGTAAATCGGTAGACTCTTTCGTAAATTCGACCAGCACATGATAATGTTTTTCGTTGTCAATCGAATGGTTGCAAAAATCTAATTTATTCGAATGGGAGGATACTGCAAAATTTGCTTTTGAAGCGAAGCCTGAAAAGTTGGGTTCATGATTCAGGATGAAAAATTTGTAATTTTTACGGAACTGTTTGAAATAATCAGGGGATTGCTCATACATTGCTTCAACCATTGCTTTGAAGTTTCAATCGAATAACGAGTTGATAATATTACACAACCCGACAGTTATCATCGTTTTCACTTTCGCATTCCTTTTCAGAGCATGAAGATTTTTTAGATTTGTTTCGCTTTTTTCTAAGTTTTTCAGTCACGTCGCAGTTTTTTGCTTTCGTCAACCTTTTGATTTTTGTATAATTGTGCGCCAAGGACTCGAATTCACCAGTTGACAAAGTTATTCCTTGTCGATACTTGAAAGTTCCCTCTTCGTCTTTTTTGTACAATTTGATAGTTATGTAAGTACCGGTCTGTGCGAATGTTTTTGCACCGACTCTAACTAAACGTTTATCTTTCGAAGATATATCCCTAAAATCATCGAAATAGTCTACATCCGTGTCAAGAGAAGCGTACATTATAAATGAATAACAACCAACTGGTTTTTAGTGTGGAACGTTGAAGAATGACTGATCACAGTATACGAGACAGATCATGCGCTCCCAAAGTAAAAATGTAGGTGATAACGTTTACGAGCGCCCTAAGCCATATTGATAATACTTAATCACCAAGGATATAATTTCTTTAACGATAAACCTCTTTTTATATGGGTATTTAGTTACTTTTTCCCCCGGCTATACTCTAAAAATCTTCTAGTGTCATTTATTGTGACGGTTATTTTAATGACTGCTATGAATCATGGTAATGAATTTCTAACAGCATAACAAAGAATTTCTGGCAAACTATCATGAAAACTTGATTTTGAGTGCTTTCGCCCGTAGCCACTATAATAAAGCTATCACATAAATCTAAGAAATCGGGTTTTCACATTAATTCCTAACATGACCTAAGGCGTCATGCTTAAAAGAATGAATAAAATTTGATAGCCTCGCCTAAAAAGTTATTAGCTTTGACTTAATTGAACTATGCCACCTCTTTCCTAATCTCATTCTTATTAATAAACTTTTCATACTTTTCATTCTCTCAATTTCATTTCGGTAGTTCAGTCATTTCATTTTAACAAAACTTTAAACCTCTTCAAGTCATGACTAGTCCTTTACAAATAATCTCAGTGTCTGATCGAGAAAGAACAATTATCTACCAAACATACACGAGAGAGTCGATTGCAGTCATCCATCAACAGAAAGAGAGAGTCTCTCCGTCTACAGCAAGTCCGTTCAATGACTTGGCTCCCCGAAAAAACGACGAGAATCAAAACGAGGAATGGACTACAAAAAGTCATATCATGCTACCGAACTACCTCCTTGATCACATCGATCTACATAGACAGAATCGAAAACGAATGTACGAGACTTGCACTATTCACGAGAGCTATCCGGCATTTAAAAGACGGAGATAAACTACACAACCTCGCTCGAGCAGTCTCCAAGAAAAATTCTCTTCGCGTATGACTGCGAGTCAATGCCGTTGTATGAAAATCAGGAGGGATGTATTCGTGATTATGCAGAGCGCGAAGCGTACTGGAATATTCCGACAGCAATGTCTCCCGAGTCGTTTGTTAGGGGAGCAGTTTCAACTCCAGAACAATCAACTTCCTATTCGGATGCTCGGGTTTCATCTAGTGCGGAGACAATTGATCTAGTCACCCCAGATCTCATTCAAGGCACTCCTCCAAATGCAGCTTGCTATGCGCCAAAAAAGAGAAAACTACAGTTTCGAGGTTTCTAATAACTTAAACAAAAAACTTTCCTTTGTTTCAAATATTATTCCAAGGTTTTATATTTTCATTTTTGTTTGATTTGACTTCTAAGCTGTTTTAACATTACTGTGTGTATATTTTTTGTCTCAGTTTTTATTTTGCTTAATAGATCAATTAAAGTTTTGCCCCCTAAAGTTTTCAGCAAAATGTTAGAGAAAAACTAGAAAAAAATCACAAATCGAGAATAATTTTACGCTAAAATTGTTGTTTGAGAAAGAATGAGAGAGAGAGAGAGAGAGAGAGAGAGATAAATACACTTGCTCAGTAGTGAACCCCATTTGGAATATCCTTTTCGGGATATTGCTTTCTTTTCAAAAGAAAGGTAAATATGGAAGGGTCCAACATTTTCTTGTTGGTAGTCCAACCATATTTATTTGGCTTTTTTATCAAACACTCTCTGTCCTCTCTCTCATCATAATTTGTGCCCGGTGGGGTTAGCCAGGTCTTACGCAAAGTAACAGAGAGTGTTTTAAGCCATAAATCTGCATTATATTACATTCATATACATGTTTTGGGTGTAAAACGGACAATTTTTTGGTAAAAATGTGAAAAAAAAATTTACGTTTTTTTTCAAAAAATGAACATGACCCTTAACCCTGCTCAGAAATTCATGGCAAATTGATTGAGGGTAGTTTCAATGGATTTGGAGAGAAAAAAATTTTTTCCTAATTTTTTTTTTCAATATTTTCACAAAAATCAGATTTTCTCAAAAAATCACAACTTTTTAAGCGTCTACTCTCATTGATTGGGCTATAATTGTTTTTTTTTTTAATTTCTACGCTTGTCCTAATTACGTATCAGATAGCTCCTAAAAATTTCAAACCACGTTCACTTGAATTTAAAACGAGAACGAATAATTCAAGCTAAAAATGAAGGAAAAAAGAAGTTAAAAAATTAAATTTTTTTAAATTTCGAACTTGACCAGTAGAACTGTGCTCGAGGTCCCACAAAACTTACTGGTTTTTTTGTTGATAGATTTAAAAGACACTTTTTTAAACATTACTTTTCCTTTTTTCACAACATAAAAAGTTTGAGGTTTTCCTTTATTTTGAAAAAAAAAATTTCACTTGAAATTACAGAACGGGAGGCGTTCCCGAGGAGCGTAGCGACGAGCAACGCCGGGTTAGCTATTGCCCCTTAAACCAAACGGCCATGCCTTAATATTTCGAAGGACATGATATGAAATGTTTCACGGGACACTGAATGACATGAAGGAAAATTTGATTCCGATATCTTTTACACATTCAAATGACAATCTATGCTTATCATGCGGTAACTATCAAGGTTTCAAATTTGCAAAATTTTCATTTTTTAAGTTTACTATTTTATTTCAACTTAATTAGTTAGTTGAGGGCTTTACTTTCTGAATACTTTTATCTCATGTTTCTACTTTTTATTATACCTATTTACGCAAACCAAGAAGTGGGCTTGAAATCATTAGGAAATTACTGTTTCACGGTTAAAATTAGTCAGAAAAAGTTTTAGGCTCTATCTGAATCATTCTAAGCTTTAAATTTTGTAATTTAGTGCTGAAATGTTCATTGAAAGTTTAAACCAGTCCCCTAAAAAATGCCAAAACTTTATCGCTAACCCTTAAAATTAACAGCAAAAGTTTGAGGCTGTAAATGAATCAGTTTTTAGTATACAAAACCCCTGCACTTGAGCAGAGTGATGAGACATTTAGAGCTTAAAGCTAGAATAAACCCTGTTTTTGGAAAGGAAAGTACTTATTGTCAAGACGGCGAAGTATAATTCTCGTTAATGGCTTCTACTTGCCCTTAACCGCAAAGTTTTTTGGTGCTAGTCACTTCTCGCTTTTGCTTTTTCATAACCAGTTCTACTTCTTGAAATTTTCCTGAATTACTTCAGTAACTTCAACAAACAATGCCGAACTCTACTTCTATCGCGACACCTGTTCCTTGCCAGCAGTGCGGAAAAATACTGAGCTCTAAAAAGAACTTGAGAAGACATGAGCAAAAAGTTCACAAGATCCTTCCTCCCCCTCCTCCTCAAACTGTTTGCGATGAGTGTCTCGAGTCATTCGAGAGTTTGTCGGAAGCCCGAGAGCACGTCGAGCTGGTACATGACATGACTTCGAATAGTCATTGTATCTATTGCCATACAATATTTCTCACCGCGGAAAGCTATGGACAACACTTGCTGAAGAAGCACGCATTGCCAGTTTGGGACGGCATTGAGACGACGTCTTCCGCTGCCCCAACGGAAAGCGCGTTCAGAGGCAAATTGCGTCGATACGATCTCATAGTTGGTGAAAAAGAAATGGATTTGCTTCAAGTCATGATGCAAAACAAGGAGGAAATAGATGCTCTTATACTGGAAAGGGTCAAAGAGGGTCCGAACAAGGTGCAATTCCACGTGGAAGTGGGAATGATCAAAATTCCCACTGTGCAAGACGGGGACAGTGGAAACTTCGAAAGGACCATGCTGTTTCTGAACACTAAGACATTGACAGTGTACTTCGAGGGAATAGCTGGGGTTCAATTCTTGGAACTGATTGAACATATGGTCAACCAAGTCAATTCGTTCTCTTCTCATGGTAGCGGATGGATTATTGACAGAATTGAAAAATTGCAAATCAGTTTCGCGGCCTTCTCACCAATAAGAGCAGGATCCTACCTCGAGCTACCTGATGCACTCAGCGCAGCATCTACTCTGCTCACAAATATCAACACTAAAGATGATGACCGTTGCTTTCTCTACTGCTTTGTTGCCGCATATCACAATGTGAATGAGCCGGCCCTCTACCCCACATCTAGACGGTGTCTGGAGAAAAACAAAGTCTCAACCTACAATCTCGACAAAGAAGGAATTGTGAAAATTAATGGGGAATACGAAATGCCAATGGGTCTGATGGATATGGACAGATTTGAAAAGTTGAACAATTGTCAAATCAACGTCTTCCGGTAAGCAAATTCTAATTGCCTTCTAAAAATTTTAAAATTCCTTCAATAATGTTCTTCACCTATTCAAACACCCTTTTTATTTCATTCCAAACCTAGGTATTAAAATTATTTTTCTGTTCAGGTACAACGATGGCGAATTGTTGCCCATAAGAGTATCGAGCAGATTCACTACTAGCCTGATTGTGGACTTGTTGCTGCTGACAGATGGATCAAAATATCACTATGTGTTGATAAGTGATCTCCAGAAACTGGTCGAGTACGTGCGGCACAAAGTGCACCGATTTCAATCTGAGATTTGTCGCAAATGTTTCCACACATGCGCTTCATTCGAAACTCTGAGAAGACATCAAGAACTGTGCTACCAAGACGAAGATGTCGTCATAACAATGCCCAAGCCGGGAAACGATGACCACAAGTTCAAAAACTTAACAGCTCGTTGGTACGTACCCAGAGTAATCTACTTTGATTTGGAGTCCCTGCTCTTACCAGTATACGGACCGCAACCTGATCCGCGAAAATCTAGCACGCAAACAATTGAAATCCATCAACCGTGCGGCTACGCGTTAGCAGTAATCGAATTTGGGAAAAAAGACCTGTTAAAGTTTGAGCTTAAAAGAGGACCGAATGTGATGGAAGAGCTAATTAGCTCCCTTGAATCGTTAGCGAGACAAATTTACGTAGAAAAAAGGAAATATTACACTTTCACTGGTATAACAGACCAGGAACGGGAAGATGCTACAATTTGTTGGATATGCGAGAATGATTTTTCCGACAATGATCAAGTGGTACTTGATCATTGCCATTACACCAACAAGTTCCTGGGTTGGGCACACAATGAGTGTAACGTTAATAGAAAAACAACAAATTACATTCCAGTGGTAGCTCATAATTTGTCAAATTATGATTTACACTTTATAATCAAAGCGCTGGCAAAAAGCGATTCGGAAAACACTTTTTCCGTAATACCCGCATCTGAAGAAAAATATATATCCTTGACAATCTCAGTATATATAAAAACGTACACGGACAAAAACGGCAAAATCAAAAAACTCTACGAAAATCTGAGGTTCATCGATTCGTATAGGTTCATGCTAGCATCGTTGGCAAAACTTGTCGATAATTTGCCCAACGAAAAGTTTTTTCTGCTGGAGAACTATTTTGAAAAACTCGGCCACTCACGTGAAAAAGTCAGTCTGTTGAAACAGAAAGGGCATTACCCCTACTCATACTTCAACTCATTCGAAAAATTCCGAGAAACTCGCCTTCCCACACGTGCAATGTGGAAAAATAGTCTAACAGGAGGGGATGTGAGTGTTTCAAGAAGCGAGTACAATCATGCCCTTAAAGTTTTCACCGAACTGAAGTGTGGCTCACTTGGTGATTACCACGACTTGTACTTGACTACAGATGTGAAGTTTCGAAGCTTTTCGTGAAGTTTGCTATCAAACATACGGGCTGGATTGCGCCTGTTACTTCAGGGCAAGTAACCTTTCCGGGGACGCCTTTCTAAAAGTTTGTAAGCCCGAACTGAAACTCTTAACGGACCGTGAACATCTAGACCTTGTGCAGCGAATGATACGAGGAGGCATGTCGTCGGTCTATGCGCGCCGATTTTACAAAGCAAACAATAAATACCTCGACGATTTTTCGCCCTCAGATCCATCAAGCTACATCCTCAATATTGATGCAAACAATTTGTACGGGGGGATAATGAAACACTGCCCTTTGCCCTTAAACGATTTTTCAATAGTTGAAAAAAGTCTGGCAGACATAATGCTCACCAGCGAAACCTCAGAGTGGGGTTATACAGTTGAAGTCAATTTAACCATACCCGAAGAGCTTCACGACTTCTTTGCTGATTACCCCCTTGCCCCCTTTCGTGAAGTAGTGGACATCGGTGCAATGAGCAACGAGCAAGTCGACATGTTGGGAAAATTGGGAATCACCACACTGCCAAAAGTGCCAAAGCTTCTACAGACCTTGCATCCTAAAGAAGGTTATGTTTTGCACTACCTTACCCTAAAATTGTACCATGAGCTGGGAATGGAAATAACTCACCTCGGAAAAGTTCTTCAGTTCCGTCAAAGTCACTGGATGGCACCCTTTGTCGACCTCAACACCCGCCTACGAAAAGCCGCGGTAAATAAATTCCAGGAGAACTTCTACAAGCTAATTGTTAATGCAGCTTTCGGTAAGACAATGGAGTCTAAGTTAGGAAGAAAGAAGCTGGAGATTGTAAGGAATGAGAGAGAACTTTTACAAAAAACAGCTCTGAGCACAATGAAAAGCTTTCAAATCATTGACGATCAATTAGCCACAATTAGCTTTTCAGTAACAAAAATATTGTGGGATAAACCTATGATAGTTGGTGCGACCATCCTAGACCTCGCCAAGCGTTTCATGTTTCAGTTTCATTATCAAAAAATGAAACCAAATCTAAACTTGGAACTCCTTTACTCCGACACGGATAGTTTTATTTACGCTATAAAAACTGATGACGTTTACCGAGACTTGGAGAAAATAAAAGCTGATTTCGACTTTTCAAATTACGATAAGGACCATTTCTTGTTCGAGGATACCAACAAGAAAGTTGTGCTGAAGTTCAAAGACGAGACTGGTGGGAAGCCGATCAGAGAATTCATCGCCCTAAAACCGAAACTATATTCGGTCGTCCTTAATGGTAAATAAAATTTAAGCCACCCTTCCACACCCCATTCCTACCTTTTACAAAACAAAATTACCACCACCAACCTACCTACACCCCCTAATTTGTTGCATTAAACTATGGGCATTTAGCTGATTTAGGCAACATTATACAATGTTGCCTAAACGTTGATTTATCTGACAACATATTCCCTCTTTTTTCCTCTTTTTTAATCATAATTTAGAGTCTTCTGCTCTTTTTTGGTAAAATGAATCAAATTTTGTTCGGTATAAATTGAGTTGCTGAAGTGAAATGAAGCTATCCCCTGCGTTGTAGAAAAGAATAATAATTTTGCTTCTGTTTAGAAGGCACTCAAAAATTGAGTGCCAAAGGAATTAAACGGAGTGCACAGAGAGAACTGGTCCACCAAACCTTCAGGGACACATTATTCACTGGAAAAACAATGAGAGTGTACAACTATAATATAGTTTCGAAAGGTCACACCAATATGACAGTGAAACAAAACAAACTTGCATTATCACCATTCGACTCAAAACGTTTTCTACTTTTCGACGGAATTTCGACAGTGCCCTTTGGCCATAAAGCCGCTGAAGAAAATGCTTTTCTAGAAGACATTTACATGGACACCGAGTGGGCCAACTCATACAATGAAAGTGATAACAGTTCTCCCGATTTTACACTTCCGGATTGGGGATTTTTACAGCGGCCCTACTCAGAAGCTGAGCTGCAAGAAGAAGAAGAAGCTTCTAGTAGCCGAGTCCGTGAACGTCCCCCTATAAAAAATCCATTTATTTTATCTGAAGCTTCAGAAGAACGACCATCTAAAAAACAGCGCAAAGAAAACCAAAACAATAAACATTAAAGTCTGAAACATATATTTTCAGATGGTTTTTACTGTTCGTCCTTTTTATACTTCGACTTGTATATGTTTTGGTTTTTACCAATTTACAACTAATAAAATACTCGTATTGAGCTCAATCACTGTTTTAACATAAATAGCTTCAGGCAAATAAACTAGTAGACGCAAACCAAGTGTTAATTCAAACCAATGTGTGAAATCCTTAGGCTTGTTTTCAATAACAAACTTTAATAGCATGACAAATCTTTGACGAAAAGAAAGAAAGCCAGGAAATGATATCCACATGAAACTAGGACGAAAAAAGAAAAGTTCAGGAATTAGGACGATTAATTTTAATTATCGCGGGAAAAGGGACCGCTTTCAAAGTAATTAGAAGGAATTATTGTATCGCGTCCAGGTTGTTGATCTCAGCTTAACAAGATCCTAAGGAGGGGGTCTTTTACTTTAGGGGTGGGAACCTGCGATAATTTACAAAATCCTAGGATAGGGGTCCTCCAAAAAATTAAGGACCCCTTTCCTAGGATTTTGCTTTACGTGAGGACCCCCCCCCCCTTAGGAAGGACCCCCCCTTAGGATCCGGGACACGATACAATACTACTTATGATACAGAATGAAGCGCCAAAAATCAAAAGACAATGTGTCTGTAACGAAAATAGAAAAACTTGAAAGTAACCTGTTGAAGAAATCGTAGGCTGAAAAATTAAAAAAACCGTATTGCAATTGTTATAGAAGATTTAGGCTTTTCTTCATCCATTTCTTTCTGATAACAAAAAGATGAAATAGCTAAGAAATTATTTCGGCCGAAGAATTGAGATACAATAAAATCCTGAATGTTCTCAAAAACTGGTCTTTAAAACTTGAAACCAATAACAAGCATATCCAACAGGAACAATCAAGGATAAAAAACCCTCTCCGCTATTTGCTATAATTTAAAATTAAATTGAAAAAAAAATTAGAAAACCTTCAAAAGTTTGAATGCGAGAAAAAACAAACAATTGTAAAAAAAAAGAACTTAAAAAACTGCAAAACCTGTGAAAAAATTCAATAATCAAAAATGAAATTTATAGCAACATTATAAAAAAACCAGTGAAAAAAACCCGAAGTCTTCAGCCATAAAGAACCCCACTCCTGGATATTTGGCAAAACTTGCCTCCACTTTTCTTTGTGGACACAAAACAGTCAAACTTGCAAACAAAATTGTGGAAATTTACACAAACAAATAACTTTAAATAAACTAAGTCGACGCAATAACGCAATTTTATAACAAAAAAGTCAGAAACACGGATTGAAAAAAAATGAAAATCTAATGCAAAAAAACTATCAGAAATTTTTTTGAAATTCTATCAGAAGTTTTTTTGCATTAGATTTTCATGATTTTTTCAATCCGTGTTTCTGACTTTTCTGTTATAATTTCAAAAAAAATTCATTTCTAAAACTTCGGCGCCGATGAAAACCATGACCTCTTTTTCTAAAGAAAATGCAGAAAAAAGAATTCATAAATCTGCTGGAACTGTTACAGAATTAAATTATACAGCAAAAACTACTACTACTACTACTACTACTACTACTACTACTATTACTACTAATGCATTTGTTGTCCTTTTCCGATTGTGTCGTGCTAGGACATTCGGAAAGTGCGTAAGCAATGGTTTCTCTAGATAGCTTGACAAACTCCAGCATTCAGATGATGGCATTCTGGATAGCATTGAGCTATTTATAGAAGATAATACATTTTTCCATACCATTCGATCAAGGCAGTCTGTGGGTCCCGTTTAGCACAATCGATCCAGCGTTTCTTAGGTCTTTCTGCTCCTCCTGTTCTTTTCCTTGGGACTGAAGCACGTACTGCTTATGTTTATGGTCATTTTCTTTTCCACCGTAGCCATGACCGCACTTGTAGCTCGTCCAGATCAACAAGACCTATCATTTTAATTACTCTTCGCTGGTAACTCTTATAAGTGACTTCTGTAACCCTACGCTGAGCTTTCATATCAGCACTGAAACTCATAAGAGAACTGGATAACGACTTGATTAGCGCCCAGATTTCAGAGCAGTACCAAAGAATTGGCCGGACACAAGCTCCTTAGATATGACGCTTTTTATCAAGTCAATATCTGTATTCAACAACAGAGGTGCAATTCTGAGGTGCAAAGCTGCAATTCTGAGCGATGATGCAGGTATTTTGTCACTTTCACCGGAAATCATGTCAACCTGATAGAAGAACAGCCGACTCCCTTGCCGATTCCCTTCTAACAACAAGCGCTTGGATATTTTCCTTTTTTTCGAGGAGTGCTTTTTTGGCACGAAATCAAATGCTTTGTCTTATCCAAATTAACTTTTTAACCTCATTTTTGTACAGGTTTGTTCTAAGTATCAAACTTCTCAATAGACTGGAATTCCGTTTCAGCTGATATTATAAGGTCAACTGCAAACAGCATATCCCACGGTTCTGTGAGAACGACAGTTTCTCGTAGCCTCTTCCATTACTATTATAAATCATCATAGGCTAAATGGAGATACTGGATTCACGCCTACTTTAACTTCGAAGTAATCACTGCATCTCTGGGGCGGGCGAATTCTGGTTTTTGACTAGGTGTGCAGACACAATATCAGTCGCATCAGGAAGGGAAGTCTGTTGCCTCAGGGATCATGGGCTGATCAGAGATCATCCCATGGGATCAGTTCCCTGGTAAAAAGGTCGAAAGCTTTTTCAAGATCAACCAATATGTATTGCAGGGGTTTCCTCTTTTCCGCTAATAATTCTTTTAATTGTCTAATAAGAAAACCGGCATCCGTATTTGATATTCGACATATAAAGCCAAACTTGAACTTTCGCCCCAATCGGAAGGGATTAGACAAGAGGCCCACCTTTTCTTAAGGATTTCAAAACGTCCAGTAAGTCCATATTACCAGTTAGTTTTTATCATGTCCAAGTTGGCCCTGTTAGTTCAGGGCTTTTCTTATTTTGAATTCTCTCAGTGCCAGTGCCACGTCCTGGATAGTAAATGACTCCAATGGGCCAGCCACTTGGGTGATAACCTCCGTTTCAAACGGACTGGTCTCATGGGAAACATTCAAGAGTTTTGCTACAACCTTATCCCTTTGATCATTTATCAGTTACTTGGCGAGGCGAAACAATTTGAGTCGTGTCTCCGTTTTGAGAGATTTTGACTCCATTTCTGGCTTCATTGTTTTAGCTTCAGCAGCTAGATGTTTCACGACTGTTCTTTTGCACACAGGTTTTTCCGATTGTTTTGCCACATACGTTCTACGCTTGTTTCAGAAGGATCGATTTGAAATTTTTCCAGTTCGCCTGTATTTGATTATTCTTTAGCTTCTTTCTCATAGCTTCTTTGTGCTTGATGTGATGTTGTATTTCAATTAAATTTCTCGATTTTATTTTAACTGATCTCACTTATGGCGGTAAAGATAGAAATCACACACGTCTGTGTTGAGTACTATATTCTTCGCCCTTGATAACCTTAGAATTTCTGATAAAGCTTATCTTCTACGAGCGTGTTTGAATAAAATCAATCTGCGTGGAATTTCATCCACTCTGAAACATACAGTAATCATTATCGCAACATTTTTCAAATTAAGTGTTTAGGACGGCTAGATTTAGTGACTGGCACGGCTACATTCTGATCTTCTGAGTTTTGAGTCCCAAAGCAGAATGGGCCATCTTCTCAGTCAAATTCCTGGCGCAACTCTCCTATTTGTTCAGTCAAGTCACCACCCAGGAAAGTATATACTTGGTCAGGTAGATTGACCATAGCATCTTCTTGCGTGTTAAAAAAATCATCGTTTTCTGAAACCTTTCTACCAGGTTGTGGTGTGTATGCACATACAACATTACGCACAGTATGCCCTCACAAGTTCAAGGCGTATAACACGTTCATTTACTTTAATAACTTCCAATACTTTTTCAGCAAGTCGACCATTGATGACTATTGCAACACCAGTTGTGCTTTTTGAGTTCCCTTGCCGGAAAAAAATGACAATTTTAGTCGCCATCTCAAAAATTTCTTGTTCCGCTTCCTTTGAAACGAGTATCTTCTAGACAGCACATCGATATCTTTTTTCTTTCTTTCTAGAGTTTTTGCATATCTCAAGGCATTTTCCTTTAAGTGTGCCAAGGCTCCATAACATAACCGGAACGACTTCTTTTTTAGGGTGTATCTTTTTGTCTTATACATAATAATTTAAGTCTTATTAGTAGTTCAAACAGTGACATTTATAGTTTCCTGCACAATTAAGGGGCGCGCGGGACTGAGGGCCATTGCTTGTATGACTTTTCATAAGTTGTTTGAAGCAGGGCCTTATAAAGGGCATTGTCAGACCAAAGTCCTTATGGACCGGATGCCATTCCTGACACCCGCCTTCCTCTTTTTCCAACTTCTTTTTGGAACCGGCCGTTCTTTTTCATTAATAGGGCAGACGAGGCGGAGTGTAACCGGCAAGAATTGGGCCGATGTCAACAAAGCCGACAAAAAATCAATTATATCTACAAAAATCTCAGCTGCAAAACAAGTAGTTCTAAATCAGTTTATGAACTACAACTGATAGACGTGCAGCTTGTGTAGAATTTGTGATTGACAAAGAATTGGCCAAATTTCAGTCATCTTGTGAACAAAGTTATTCACAGGAAAACAATCTAACACCCGATTGCAATACCCTTGCTTAATATGAGGGTTAAAAATATATGCCTAGTTTCCAGTAAAAACTACTAGATTACTTCTTTGGCCTCTTTCAGCGTCATAAAAAAAGTCCAGTGAGAATTGGACTACAAATCAATTTACAGGGATTTTACACGAACCCATTCTCGATTCTCTCCAAACCTTCTTTTGGGCAACTTAAACTGCGTCAACCGTCTGCGATGGTTGCTTCCGGTGAGATATTACAAATGGTAACGGCAAAAGAAATCTTAAACTTCAATTTTTGAAACATAGCCAATCGAAGATTGGAAAAGAGTAATGCACACACGTGAACATAAAAAACACTGACTTTGTTGACAAAATCTCAATTTTCGAATTAGAAAGAAACATTAGATGCCCTTTAAGCTCTTTGAATTTCTAGGACGATTTGTGACTGGCGCTGTTTTGATAACATTAACCCAACTTGAGAAAACTGGATTGACAGGTAAAAGTTTTTTTCCGCTGGAAATCTTAAAATTAAATTCCACTTTCGAAACAAGAAATCATTCACGATTTTTCTCGCCATTTGCACGTTTGTATTTGGAGAGTGTTATTTACGTCACTTTCAGCAGATAAATTTCAACTGAACTCAAAAAGTGCATATATACCTAAGTTTTTTTTCCTGAAAAAAAAAACAAAAAATAATCAGCAAGACCTTTATAAGACCTTTACTACTCTTAATAAAATTTTATTACTCTTAATAAAATTTTATTACTCTTAATAAAATTTTATTACTCTTAATAAAATTCATCTGGTAGAGTTAAGTATATGCAAAAACTATCCTAGTAGCTTGTACAAATGATTGGAAATTAAATTACTATATTGTGAATTATAGTTCTCAATTGTGATACATTCACTAAGCTCAAATTTACTACCTATTCTAACATATCAGCTTCTTTCCTACACCGTGGGTCGGTAGTGGGAACAAAAGTATTCCATCTCATGTCAAAACTTGAAGGCTTGGCTTAAATTGTATGGCTGAAGGGTAGCTCAGTTGTATGCGGCTATCTAAAAGTGTCTACTTTTTGACTGAGGCTTTATGTGTAAAATGAAAAAAAAAACTTAATCTAAAATTTATTAGTTGTCACATTTAGATACATACCAGTTGTAACATCGAAAAGACTCATCTAAACTAATTCATAGTTTTTCTAATTTACACTACAAGCATCAAGAAAAATACTTTAAGCCGAATCGACTGTGCAGTTATTGTTGTTCATTCCACTCTTCGATAGTTTAGCCATTTGGTTATAGAACAATGTATGAACCATCCAAAATAAATATAAATGATTATATTATCTCGGAAATGACAACGAGTATTTTCCAACTAGTTCACTGGTTAAATAATGCAATTAAGCATGATTGAAATTTCTTCGTTAGATTTGCAAAAGGAGCTAAATTGTCATACTTTAAAAAGCAACATACGCTCAAATTTGGCAACTTCCTGAACTTCATTTCGAGCATCATAGTTTGCATACACTTGGAAATTAATTTATAAAACTGGCGTTTAGGAAAACTATTCAAGTTGAAAAAAGACGTGAGCAATGAATAAAAACAAAACGTCAGTCAACATTAAGTTAGAAATACTAATCTGCTTTAGGGAACATAGAACACTTAAAGGGAATCAGATGCAAAGTATAAAACATCAAATTTCTAATTTTCTCAAGTTTGTTCAATCTGAGAAATAAGCGCGGAGTTTTCGTGTTCTGAAGCATACAGTGTAAGATTGTCACATTTCAGCTCACTCTCTTCTGCTGTTAAGACGTCGCTGTTTGCTCCTGGTGACAACGTCAATTGCAAAACTTCAGGATTCTTGCATTGCATCTGATCATGCGACGTCTGTGGTGCTATGGCTGAAACATTTTGGGCGTCTTTTCCTACTCTTTCCGAGTTTTCGGAACGACAAACATCACTTGTCGATGCTATCAATATGTCTAACACACAAGTCGTTGTCGTGATTTCATTGCCTCCTGATCCTTCAGTGAAAAAGTTACTGCTAGTTGTCGGATGAGACTGGGATACCACTGAATTAATGTTCGTCACTTCTTCGCTCGTACGACGAGGCATTGTCGACGACAGTTCTGCTGGTGACGTGTGTTGATCCAGTAAACTCTCCGTGATGTTCTTGGCGTGCAGTTCTGAGAGAACGTTTGAGAAGTAGCAAGGGTCAGGGAATCCGTGTCCTGTGGTGTTTGATCCAAACTCAGTCTTGTGGTGGATGTCGTTCCAAATGACCGTATTGTCTTCGCCTGATGTTGCACTGCGACCTGAATAATCAGAACAACCCATTTTCAAATCTGCATTTGCAAATATACTGTTAATACCTTTACAAACTATTTTTGCCTAACTACGATTTTTTGCCGCTCTTCATTTTTTTAAGATTCTAAAAAAATGAACAATTGCTGTAGCGAAAATCTATCCACGCTGAAAATTATTCTATAGTACACAGTTTAAGGTATAATAAAAAACTCAATCGGGCTGGAAGTGGCCATTTTATTTTCCAAAGCCTTTAAATATTATTTTTGGGAAATCTTGAACATAAGTTTGGGAGAGACAGTTCCACTTGAATAGCTCTGAAAACGGTTCCGCTATGACAGCACCAATTAATATCAAGCGAGGAATGTTTTTTCTCAAAAACTACTCCTGAGATTTACACAGAGGCGAAGGTGCCCTTCGCAAACACTAGCGAAAACATGACAAAAAAGAAGCTGTAAAAAAGAAAAAATATAAATAAGACTCGAATTAGTAAACCTATCCAACTAACAGTTGAAAAAGAGCAATGAACGCAGTAATGAAAAGAGTAATGACTTGTTTTTTCGAGAGCCTTCAACTTTTGAGCTTCGAAGAAAAAAAATAGATGCCTTAAAACTCTTTGAATTTGTAGAACAATTTATGATGGACACATTTTTTATAAAATTAACCCAATTTGAGAAAACTGGATCAATACGTACAACTTTTATTTCGCTGGGAAACCTCATAATTAAATTGCATATTCGAAACTAGAAGTCGATCACGTTTTTCGTGACCTTTACCCTTTTGATGTTCGATAGTGGAGTTTGCTTTGCTTTTAACAATGGAAATGCACTGAACTTAAAAAGAAATCACAAGTCAAACCTCGAAAAATCTAAATTGAGCGTGAACAAATTTTAAGACTTTTTCCTGACAAAAGCAAAAAAAAATCAGCAAGACCTACTTAAGAGTACTCACTACGTTCATTAAGGATTATGAGTCTCACGCACTAACCACTGACTCTTAATAAATCACAAATACCAGCCACCAGTAAAGCAGAGAACAGATACTATGAAATTTCTAATGCCACGTATATCGTGATTATAGCAAAGGTGCCACCAAAAAAGTTAAAACTAGAACACTTTTAATTGCGAGTTGGTTCGGAAAAAAAGAAGGTTCGTACTAATACACTACGCTCTCAAGTTCGCTTAGGTAAAAATGTTCATATGGCGTATTAGCATATGGCTGTTCGTCATTAAATGTTTTGCAGTTTTATAATTGAAACACAGAGGCGAAGTTGCACTTCGCATACACAAGCAAAAATATGACCAATAATGCTACTGGGAAAAACTGAATGAGTAAATTTTTGAGTCTACAAAATTTCTAAAGGGACGCATGCCAATTATGACGCATTAGCAGTACCGTTCAATTTGAAAAAAAAGAGAAAGTTATCAACTAACATGCCTCAATTTATAGATCAGTCTATGGAGCAGTAATAACATGAAAAAATTAAATGTATTAAAAATAAAATGAATTTTTTTTTAATTTGAGATTTTTTTTTTGTGAAAAGCATCCCCCACACGCCATACTAAGTACAAAAAGATCAATTTCGCTCCTAGTAAAAATCAATTATAGCAAATAAGCTTCCTTCAACCAACTTAGAACGATTTCTATGACGGATAAAATCAAGCTTACGCGCTAATAGCGCGTAATATATCGTGCGTGAATTGTCCCAAATTGGCAATTTTTAACCCCCATAACTTCACAAAAAACGATCAAAGGTGAAATAAATCTCCAAATTTAAGCTCAGGAACACTTTCAAACTGAACACATTTTATCGCAACAATATTAGCGTCGCAACAATATTTGCGACTTAGGTTGGGAAAAAAAGATAGTTCATACTATAACACAAGCATTGCTTGTGTAAAAACGGATATATACAATTATTTTTAGAGAAAATCGAAACCGTGATGCCAATTTTTCTAGATAAAAAAATCTAAACAAGGAATAATTTTCACAAAGCAGGTACAACAGAGCTCGAAAATCGAAAATTTTTAACTTGCAACTAGCATGAACTAATTGGCTGAACAGTTCTTTCAGCCACAGGCTTAGAAAGCTTTACAACTTTTTACCTTCATTCAAACTGCTATTAGACATTTTTAAACAAAAAAAGATAAACTAATTTATAATTACAGATATCATATTAAGAGCTGTTTCCTTAAAGCTAACTCCGATTTAAATTGAATCATTTTGCATAAATTTATCTTAATTCTCGTGTTTTTAGTTTTCCGGGGTCTCGCCTTGACGAGCCTCAGGGCTCGTTCTCGATCCTTGTGATTTAAATTTTGTATACGTATTTTTTGCTCACTACAAAGTCAAATTCAAATGTTTTGCTTTCTATAGTGTTTGTAGTGTGAAGGACAGCTTTGTTTAATTCACTGCTAAACTCAAACTATCGTACGCGATGTTTAGGTGTGTTAAGCCAATATTGTTTCATACCGATAGTGAATATGAGGCGTCTCTCCCACGCAATGACGAGCAGTTTGAGCACTCGGATACCCTGTTCGTTGTGAGGCAGGTAGCACTTGCGGGGGAATCCGCGGGCAGTGTACTCTTGGCCGGCACTCGGGTGCTCCAGCCCTACATCAGTCAAACACAACACAACAAATGAACATTTACTGATATGTTACAATAGGTGGTAGTGTCAATTTGAATAGCTCGCTCGTTGTTTGTTATAGTTCCCACATTATTTATAATTTATTTCAAAAGCCAAATTTTTGTGGCAAAAGAAGTGTAAAATTTGAATTTTTGAATAGCATTTCATCTGGCAGAGTAATAATATTACAAAAACTATCTTATAGCATGTACAATTGATTGAAAATGAAATGACTACATTATGCATTATAGTTCTCAAATTTTATACATGCACGCACTATCCTCAAAATTACCACCTATTGTAACATATCACCGAACATTTCCATCTTCAATTATGCAACGTATGACTCATCTAAATCGAGTTAATGACATCTGCATAAGAAGCAATTCATTTTAGCCCACTTGGAAAAGTGCAAACTAACATGGAAACCGAAAGACATGTTGAAACATTTTTCAACTGTAGAAAAAATTGTATCACGTTAAAACTCTTTTGAAAATCAAGATTTTAATGAAACCTTGAAGCTAAACAATTCTGAGAAAACTGGATCAATAGGTATTTTTTATTCGCCTGGGAGTTCAGAAAACCAATGTCCTTTCTTGAAGCTACAAATCAATCACGTTTTTTGTGACCTGTACACTTTCGGTGCTCGATAGTGGAGTTTGTCTTCCTTATTACAAAAGAACTGAACTGAATTTAAAAAGAAATCAAAGGTAAAGCCGCGAAAAATTAGGACTTATATTAGTAACAATCACTTCGCTCTTTTACACTTAATAAAGGTTGAAACCCAACCCAAAAGTTTTCATGAAATTGGCAGTATATAATAAGTTTGAGTGAAAGCGCTCGGAAAAAAAATTGACCGCAAGCATCAAAAAACATCGCAAAGAAGGGTTTCACTGCTTGGGGAGAGCGCAAGAAAATATCCAAGATTTTTTTATCGGAACCTCCCTAATTCAAAGTCAATTATCATTTTTGTGGCTGCAGTAACTCTATCATACCTTGTATTCCAGCAGGGATATTGTAGATGATCTGGATCGTCTCACACTCCGGATACCCCGGGAGTGAGAAGGGGATGACGTGGAAGTGCATATTGCCCGGCGGCTGGGTTCCGCAGAGCACTCCGTACACGTGTTTGCATGTTGGACATTGCAGGGATCCGTCTCTGTTCCCGTTCTTGTAAAGTTCCTCCACACATGTCTTGTGGAAGGTGTGCATGCACTCTTTCAGCTGGTAGATTTGACTCTCCGCTTGCACATTTCCTAAAGTTACAACCTTCAAAGCTTCCTTCTTTTCTTTGTTTTGTTTCCCCCATAATAACTTTTTCACGCGTCATGCTTTTATACGATTGTACATCTTTCGACAAATACGGGTCGTAACAGGTCTCGAACAACTGATCTCTTATTCGAGAGGCTGGGACACCAGCTAATTTATCTTCGTTCCTCGTCCTCATGTGGAAATTGGTTTCATGAGCACAATCCATCATCGATTGCCTCAGATTGAAATACTACCAAATTCTTTTTTTTGTCAGTTGAAATAATCTAATGACTCCTTAAAGATGACAACAGACAAAAGACGCTCAGCTGCATTACGCATACAAAAGCAGAAAAAGAGCTCTTAACACTCAATAAAAAAATACCTCTACAAAACATGCCTTGAAATATAAAATTTGAGATACTACTGGACTCGAACCTTATTGTACTATAACAAATTTTTGCTTAGGGTAACAATTAAAATCAACCATGGCCATACAGAGCTTAATTGATTACCTGTGAAGTTTTCATTGACGACAAAACTGGAGAACTCGTTCAAGGGCATCATGCAAATAGCACAGTCATCTTCAGGTGGTTTCTTACATTTCCTGCTGTACTTCCTCAAAACAATGTCCATTTGCTGACTGTACTGACCACTTTTACCAGGACTACTCGGCTTTCGCACCCCTTGCACTCTTCGAGTATTTTTGCGACTCGAGAGAGGCGGGATGTACACTGGAATCGGAGGGGTCCGGGGCAGAACCGGGACTATCGGTGCTAGCATCATTGCGGTGAAAAACGCAAAAGCGCGGGTGATTAGATGGGACGAATTAGTCGGAGCCATGAACACCTGTTGAAGGTATTCGAACTGAGTTTGGCCAAATCCATTGTTTTCTTCCTCGTCTTCATTAGATTGCTGCTGCGAAGACGGTTGCATAGTCACTAATGCCGAAGACGTTACTCCTCCTGACTCTGAAGGACTGGTTGCCTCTCCTATAGACACTACGTTTGTATTTTCGACAAGAGTAACATTTGGATCATACAATAGCGGTTCAAGGCCATTAGCAACAGAGGATACATGTTCGTCATCTAACTGGTTGGCTGAAAACTGCAACAACTCGATGCCATTCTCGCCAGCAATGTTCGCTTCGTATGGTACTGCACAAGAGTTTGAGGAACACGGTTGATCTTCCGGAAGTTCCGCCAACTTAGTATTTTCCACATTGATATCCGAAGCACCTTTCATAACTGGCGACTCAGTTGCCAGGTCATCTGTACCTGTGTTTTCAGCAGATGTTTCAGGGACAGCCTCAACAGCAGCATCTGATTCAGCTGCGGTTGCGGGATATTCGCCGTCGCGAGGGAAATGATTAGTCATCACGGTTCGGCGAACCTAAGAATAATCAACTGTTATTCATTTACTAACCCAGCGATCATCAAGGTAAGCCCACCGTTGAAAACATCACTGGAAATCCAGATTATTGTTCCCTGTTAATTCTCATAGATGTGACAAAACTATGACCTTGGCTATTTTTCATCAAATTTCAGATGCCTCCGAAAAAGGTCGTAGGTGATTGTATGTTGCATCAAAATGAAGCCCAAACAGTCGTGCTTATCATGCCGAAAACTATTTGGAAAAGTAACTGGTCTTAATTTTTTTTGGTTTTATAATGAAAACATGAAAACTGCGTGCAGCAAAAAACGATTCTAAGATGTAGCAACTAAGCCGACTAAGCATAAAAAGACCTGCAATAGGCCGACAATCTTTTTGAAACAGAAAACTTCTCGTTTGAAAAAAAACGTCCTGGTCAGATTCTAATCCAGGACCTTTGCCGTCCCAGGCATATTCGTTATCTCCAGGATAAACGTGCCGGGGACGCTACGAACATTGAATTGAGCCTTTAAACAAGGTTATTCACAGAAAAAAGTCTTATCGCAAAGGTAACGACGACTAGGAAGACAATAAAATCGAAGTAACTTGCAAGGAAATAGTGAAAAACAAACAGCCTAAAACCCTCAAACACTCGAAAACAAGTCAAAAAATTACTGCCCTCGAAAAGGGTCACTTTAGAACAAGCCCCTGGAAGATACTCACTTGGCAACAAAAAGCACCAGCTCACCTTGCGTCTGAAGCCCGAGTCTTTTTTGATCTGGACCATTCCGTTGAGGTTGATGACGTAGGGGAGGTAGCTGCTCTTGTACAGATCCACCACCTTCTTCTTGTGCAGTCTCCCCACCTCAATGTACGCACAAGTGTCCACGTCATACCTACACAATAGTCAACAAATAAACAAAAAAATCAATTAACAAAAAAATCAATAAACAAACAGCAATTGCCCAACTCTTTGTAATTAGCACACTGCCAATGTTACCTTTGCAAAAAAAACCTAGAACAAGAATACAACATAGCCAACGGAGAGTTGGAAATGAGTCAAAGAACGCAGTTAAATAGAAAAAAAGGACTTTCGAATTTCCACGAACATTTTTAAAATCCTTAAAGCCCTTGGAATTTCTAGAACAAATTATGATTGACACTTTCTTGATAAAATTAACCCAATTTGAGTAAACTAGATCAATAGGTAAAATTTTCATTTCGCGGGCAAATCTGAAAATTAATTTCCATTTTCGAAACTAGAAGTCAATCACGTTTTTCGTGACTTTTACACTTTCGCTGTTCGATAGTGGAAATTGCGTTTTTTAACAAAGGAAATGAAATATACTTGAAATGAAATCGAAAGTCGAGCCGCGAAAAAGTAAATTTGAGCCTGACAGATTTTATGACTTTTCCTTAAATTTTTTTAAAAAATAATCGCGATTCTTGTTTTTGTGGGCCCATAAATTTACCCCAAAAGCGATTATTTGTGGCATTTTTTAGTCTATCAAGAATTACTCCAAACCTATGCGTTCATTTACTGACAAAACTATATCACTGCAAGCCTCTTATTTAGCCTAACAAAATTTAACAAGGGTATAAATTTCTCAGCTTTGTATAAACATATTTATTTTCGTTTGATAGCCAAAACATGTCATTTTTACTTTATAAAGCACTATATAAAATTTCAAGCAAGGCTGGTGTTTATCAATTTTTGTCTAAAATCAACCCAATTTGATAAAAACGCGTTTTAAATTTCAGTTTTATTCATTTTGTCCGGATAATTTAAATCAGCACTGTATAAGAGCCTGATCTAGGTTCATCGACTCTTCAAAAATTGTTTTTGGATATCTCTATTAAAGTTCAAATGTAAAATCGAGCAAATTTTGTCTTTACTTAGCTATTTATTATCAAGTTTACAAAACTGATAGAATATTTTTGCTGGAGTTGACCAATTCGAGTCGACAAACTTTACAATTCGGCTACTTTAAGGGCAGTTTCAGCACTGAAAAGTAAAGAAAAACTTCGCATTTATTCATCAAATGGTTACCGAAAAAAAAACTTTTTAAAATGCTTTTCCGAAAATTTAGTGTAAAGATCCGAGGTCGGAAGAATCTTCTCTTTTCACACAGCGCCCTGATACTCTCTTATAATCATAAGTAAACCCTATTACATCATTGATGCATCATAGAAAAGTTTGACTTACACTTTTGAAGAAACAAGGTTCCTTTAACCCAACAAATGTATTGCGTCAATGAATTGTAAAATTAGTCACTGACCTAGACCATGCACCACTCTCGCACAACCAGTCCCACATCACATTCTGGGATAGGGTCACGTGATCGTAGGGGTAGAGGGTGCGCCTCACGGGACGCATGCTCCCAGAGTCCATTCTGAAACAACATAAAAATGATAATTCAGCCGTTAATTCAAGTTCCCAGTCACATTCCGATTATACTTCATGAAGTAAGTAAACACAATTCATTTACATATTTCTGCACTGATGGCAATAAACTATGATCCATGTGGGATAAAACGGGATACCCAGCACAATAAAAATCGCTAACCTCAGTCTAGGTGTTTTAAGGCCAAGCATACTGAGTTGGAGCAAACTTTACTAACTTTTATAAACAGGCAAAACCGTGCTTCACGATTTGCGCTGCATCAAACCAAAGAAACATAACCGACTGAGATATCCGTAAATTCAGCTAGCTAAACTCAAAACTAAAAATACTATAACAATGTAAAGTAAATTAATAAGATGCCTAGTTACAAGATGGTATATCACTTAGTTACATATGGATACGGATAAATAAACGAATTGAATCAACTGTACTCTTTCAACAGAAGATAAAGCTATGAGAGAGCCCACACAACTTTAGCACGAAGAGTTTTGACAGGTTGTTGATTAAATAGTCTAAGTCGCTATATCTTAGGATGACCTTGAATAATTCCGTATCACATTCTCCCCAATAGGAAAAATTTTTAATGCAAATTGTAAATATTAAATAATCAATAACAGTTTCCGCTCACTTGTTTTTGGGAACCACTTTTGATTTCACTACGGGTTCACATAGTTTTTTAGTACTTATTTTCCTTCCGACTACCGATTGTTCTTCAGACGATTGAAAACTGCCTGACGAGATTTACACCGCTCTTAAAGCTGTATACAGCTCTTCTGATTGCGGAATAGCTGGCGTCTTCGATGCACTCGTCCCTGCCTCCTCAACTGCATTAACTGCAAGACGTGGTGGGCTTCCATAAAATCTAGTCTTTCGTTTCATCCTGCCTGAACTTCTCGATGAACTTGACACATTCGACTTGGTTTCTTCCGCCTCTTGTTTAGTTCTTCGGTGCTGCTATTACTTCGTGTGATTTCGGCTGACTCTCCTTGACCGGTGATATTTCTGGCTGTTTGTCTGGCTCATTCGCTCTCGTGCTCAGTTTCATCTGTGGTGGTTCTGGATTATGTAAGGGCGTTTGAGTGGCTGTCGGCTGTTTAGGACTGGCCGGAATAATCTCTATTTGCTTCTCTTCCTAAACTTTGTTTGGATTCAGAGTACTTGATGATTTTAGAGAATTTGATATTATCGTATTTAGATTACGTGATGATTTCGGACGACTTGTCTGCTTCTCCCCTCAACTCTATATCTCGATGTGCCTTGATTTAGGTCATTTCGCAAGAAGCCAAAAATGGCCAAAAATGTAGAAGCCAAAATTTGGTTTCTGTCCGTGAAATTTCTGAGGATTTCAGCTCCTTTTGCATGGTTCAACTGCTTCTTGATTAGACGCCAATAGTTGGATGCCTTGCCAGAGTTTCTAGTATCTTCAAACCTTCCAGCGTCGTCAAACCTGACCGTCGTCCAATTTTTGGTGACATACTGCTGCTCGTTTCACCCCGGCGAACAGCTTTGAGCCTCGTTCTCGAATCCGACGATTCTCTCATCTGCTCAGGTGTCAGCATGTCCCTTTCCTAGTTTTTGCGATCCAAATTATCCAAAAGTTTGCTTCTTAAAAGCAAAAAACAAGTGTTCGGTTTCCATCCAAAATGAAGTTCAAATGGTGAATTTTTAAGAAAAGTATGCTTGACGGTCCGAATATCTTCAATAATAGTTTAACTGCGGATTGATTTTAGTGAAATTGGGATCCAGTTGCATTGTCCCTAATTTGCTCTTGATTGTTTGAATACATCGTTCAACTAGTCTGCAACCATGATGATCACCGCGGGACAAAATATCTGTTTAATTCCATTTTCCCTACAATATTCTGACATATCTAACCTGAATATCCAAATGTAAGCCAGCGAAATCCATTTGTAATTCCTCACTCGGTACAACCAATCTGGCGGTGGATTAGATGAATTCAATGGTTTTAAGGTTTTGATATTCTTACCATATTCTGAGCATTGTCTACAATTCTGAGTTCGATAATTTCGCGGAGCACATGTGGCCACCGGATATAAACTGCGGCGTCTATTATCGCTTCTTGACCTGGATATGTCCTTTTATCGCTCCGTAGAGAACACGGAATCGCCAATTAATAATCTATTATAACACAGTCGTTGATGTCTGCGAAATCCTCCCAGAAACAGGCCATGTAGTTTCCCAGCCGTATGAATCCCTGTCTGTCTCTGGCCAAAATGATTTTCTTCAACGGTCCCAGTTAAAAATCCCCCGCCGTTAACTCGGCCAGCAAACACGCGTCTAGCAGTTTGGAAAGTCCTGTTGCGAAGGACTTTTTGTCGTCTGACACAATCCGTGTGTTCGTTGTGTATTCATATGATTCACCATAATGTTTGATCTTGATACTTTGTTGACCTCTTTAGTCGGAAATTTGTTTGGACTTTGTTTGGATTCAGAGTACTTGATGATTTCAGAGAATTTGATATAATCGTATTAAGATTACGTGATGATTTCGGACGACTTGTCTGCTTCTCCCCTCAACTCTAAATCTCGATGTGCCTTGATTTAGGTCATTTCGCAAGAAGCCAAAAATGGCCAAAAATGTAGAAGCCAAAATCTGGTTTCTGTCCGTGAAATTTCTGAGGATTTCAGCTCCTTTTGCATGGAGGATTTCAGCTCCTCTTGCTGAAATCATTTCGCAAGAAGCCAAAAATGTAGAAGCCGAAATTTGGTTTCTGTCCCTGAAATTTCTGAGGATTTCAGCTCCTTTTGCATGGTTCAACTGCTTCTTGATTAGACGCCAATAACTGGATGCCTTGCCAGAAGTTCTAGTATCTTCAAACCTTCCAGCGTCGTCAAACCTGACCGTCGTCCAATTTTTGGTGACATAGTGCTGCTCGTTTCACCCCGGCGAACAGCTTTGAGCCTCGTTCTCGAATCCGACGATTCTCTCATCTGCTCAGGTGTCAGCATGTCCCTTTCCAAGTTTTTGCGATCTAAATTATCCAAAAGTTTGCTTCTTAAAAGCAAAAAACAAGTGTTCGGTTTCCATCCAAAATGAAGTTCAAATGGTGAATTTTTAGGAGAAGTATGCTTGACGGTCCGAATATCTTCAATAATAGTTTAACTGCGGATTGATTTTAGTGAAATTGGGATCCAGTTGCATTGTCCCCAATTTGCTCTTGATTGTTTGAATACATCGTTCAACTAGTCTGCAACCATGATGATCACCGCGGGACAAAATATCTGTTTAATTCCATTTTCCCTACAATATTCTGACATATCTAACCTGAATATCCAAATGTAAGCCAGCGAAATCCATTTGTAATTCCTCACTCGGTACAACCAATCTGGCGGTGGATTAGATGAATTCAATGGTTTTAAGGTTTTGATATTCTTACCATATTCTGAGCATTGTCTACAATTCTGAGTTCGATATTTTCGCGGAGCACATGTGGCCACCGGATATAAACTGCGGCGTCTATTATCGCTTCTTGACCTGGATATGTCCTTTTATCGCTCCGTAGACCGTAGAGAACACGGAATCGCCAATTAATAATCTATTATAACACAGTCGTTGATGTCTGCGAAATCCTCCCAGAAACAGGCCATGTAGTTTCCCAGCCGTATGAATCCCTGTCTGTCTCTGGCCAAAATGATTTTCTTCAACGGTCCCAGTTAAAAATCCCCCGCCGTTAACTCGGCCAGCAAACACGCGTCTAGCAGTTTGCAAAGTCCTGTTGCGAAGGACTTTTTGTCGTCTGACACAATCCGTGTGTTCGTTGTGTATTCATATGATTCACCATAATGTTTGATCTTGATACTTTGTTGACCTCTTTAGTCGGAAATTTGGCAAAATTTTGGCATATTTCTGTCTCAAGTTCGTTACTGAGGCTTGCTTCATTCTGTTTCGCCTAATTTTCTGGCTTTCTTCAAATGATCGGCGTCGTTTCAGTCTGTTCCGATCCGTATTTATCAGCCTGAAGATTTATCGAGGGCAAGTTGAATTCGCTATTCGACATCTGAAAAATTTTGTTGTTTAGCAATTTGTCCAAGATTATTTCGGAAATTAGAGGAATTTTAGCAAACTTTCATTGTCTCCGACTTTAATTCCATGCAAAATTGCTCAAATTTCCGAAATAATCTTGGACAAATTGCATGGAATTAAAGTCGGAGACAATGAAAATTTGCTAAAGTTTGAGTTAGTACGGATACTGCTTTCTGATTGGTTGGTTTTGAATACGACGCCCTCTTACGGTTTCGTGTTATACTAAATGCAGTTTCGTTCGGCGAATTTGCTCGATTCTGATTGGCTAATATCACATTCATATCTTCTGCCGCCTCCGAATGAAATTACGCAAATTCCGCAACTTGATTCTGATTGGTCGAGATAATGTTGGAATTTCTTTTCATCCCCGACTAAAAATTTGCATATTCCGCGGTTTCAATATGATTGGTTCATGCTTCTGATACATGTAGCGACGCCTTCTATCGAACTAAAACGAATTAACGAGCCATTTAAAAAAATTCAATTGAGGCAAATAATTACTAACTAAATTGGGATAATGATTAGAATTTGTGGAATAAATGGATCGACTTGATATGTTAAAGCAGTGTTCCGGAGTATGTTCTGAATAGCTGAATTTTTCCGGACATGTTCTGGAGATAATTACATGCCTTGTCAAAGTTTTGAATGGACTTCACCGCGAATTATTCGTCATAACTAGATTGAGGTGGAGCTGGAAATTTTGGGTTGCCAGAAAGATAATCTGCTATACCAATATTTAAGCCTGCTATGTGTGAAGTAATAATGTTAGGCGTGATTCATAGGCACGATTACTCCTGTTTTCCTTGAGTGCTGAAACTAAAGCTTTGTGATCTGTTAAAAAGTAAAAGTGGTTCTCCAGTACGTATTTCTTGAAGTATTCACAGTACCATGCAACTGCTAGTATATCCAACTCTTTCGACGTAAAAGCGTCTAATTGAAAGTAGTTAATTGAAATTAGTACTTCCTTGAACGCGTTTTCTTGTCTGTCCAGAGAAATTATGTTTATTACTAGCGTTTAGTGAAGGTCTAAGTGGTTCTGTTTTTGATAGTAAATTTGGAATAGACCTTGACAAGTGATTTAAAAACCCCAAAAATGTTGTTCTAGAGTTTTCGGCAGCGTTAGGTTCAACACTGACTCGATTTTCGAATGTTTTGGGCGAATCCCTTCTGTATCTATTTCAAATCCTAGCCAAGTTAAACTTTTCTTTCAAAATTTGCATTTGCTCCCTTTTAGCGCGAATATTTTGTCATTTAGCCTTTTATAGCACATTTTCTACTGTTTCAATATGATCTAAAATGGAACTCTTCGAAACAATAAGTATATCAAACAAAAAGCAGAATACACCTGATAATATTTGTAGCATGTTGTCCACACCCTTCTGAAATTCTTTGGGCATATTGCGTGTCCGTAAAAACCCGTTTTAAATCTGTAGTACCAGTAAACTCACTGCAGACAATACTGAAGTTACAATGCTTACTGACAGACTCATCCAAAGGTAACTGACTGAAGACATATTTTAGATTTATGACGTGAACCAGACTTCACCTGGATCTTTCGACGTAATGATTTAGGCAGCTGAGTCTTGTAATCCAATTGATTCGGCATTTGGAACTTGTTTTTGAAAATCTGCGCGTTCCTCGGTATAACGTCCATTGCTGGTTTAACTGTTCCGTCCTTTTCGCCGTAACTACTAATCTAGCTACAAACTGATCTGATATACACTTGTCCAGTTTGTTTATATGCCCTGCTCTTATCAACTTCTTTATCTCTGCCCCTACTTTCGGTTGAAAATGAATTGGTACTCTGCGGAAATGAATTGGCACCTTCTCTTGAATAGGCACTAGCGGTGATTTAAACAGTGTGAAGACCTTGTGAGTTTTAGACCTTCCGAGTCGATTGAAGACGTCGTTGTATTTTCCATGAATTTCTTCTTCCAAAAATCCGAATCTTCAGGTTCTTCATTTTCAGCGGTTTCGATTACTCCGACTTGAGAATCTGCTTGTTTTACTTGCGTAGTTATTATGCCAATCTTAGGTTGTATGTCTAGTCCTAATAAACATCTTGTTCGATTTCCTGAAATTAGGAACTGTACTTCTTTAGCTAACCAGCCGTTCGAATGAATATTGATAATGTGTACCGAATAATTTAATTGTATGGCAATTATCCTACTTTGTCTTGATTGGGTACTCGTCTAAAGATAATACTTTCTCTTCTTTGTCTTTTTTTCTCAATGAGTCGGCTTTTCTTTTGTTAAAATGATGCCACGCTTCCGGCGTCGACGGTGGCACTGAATATTGACCCCGTTGTTCTAAGAGTTACCCTTAAACGCTTTGTTTGGCCTGTGGCTGCATTTATGACTTCTAGATTATTGACTGACTTTACTTCTCGAAACTGAAAATTCGGATTCGCTGTCCTAGTCTAAGAAATTGCAGTCTTTTTCTTTGTACGATACTACATTTTCGACCTTGCATTTTGTGAAATTACAGAATTTCGCGATGTGGCTCTTCTTCCCGTAACTGTTACAAGCTGCCCCCTTTGGTGCACATCTTTCCCTATGCTCTGACGTAAACAAATTTCCGCAGAAATAACAAGGTCTGACTGTTGGACGATTTATTGCCTGAGTTGGAGCCTGATTTTCAATTTTTCCGGTTACCTTGTAGTGCTCTGTTGGTCCCATTTTGCACATTGTTCCGTGGTTGAATAGACATAGTGGGCTCAGGTTTAATCTTGAATGGATTTCCAGAAGTACTCGGTGATCGATTGTGCTTCTGTAGAGGAATGGCCGTAATTTAACCCTTTTCTTACAATAACGCTGATTTTAGGGTTTCATCAATATTAGCGCCTGGTCTAAAGCATAATTCTCGTTGAATTTCCATAAACCTCACTTTGGCTATGAATATGTCTCTGATCACTTCCTTTTCGGCGTACTCTGCCCATCCAAATTTTTCTACCTGTCTTGCCAGTCTGAGAACCTTCCTTTTCGCCTTGGTTTGCATTAGACAGATTCACTCTTTCCACAATGCAGTTCTTGTCTCGTTTGAAAAGACACTCGCATGCGGCGTAGAAGTCTCCGAAATTGACAATGTTGAGAATGACGTGGGCATTCTGTTACAGGAACCTTTTCTTACCCTCGTTGCCTAGTGCGAAAAATCGTTTCGACTTGATGCAGCTTTCCGCCTCATGATTATACACTGACGGGTTTATCTTCGGGCCTTCTCTCATCATTTTCTTCTTGCACCTTCCTGACGGCGGCATTATCTCTCCCTAATATATTTGCATCAGCTTCAGCGTTTTCACCTGTAACGGGAATTTCGGGCTTCGATGGTGGATCATCGTGCACCGGTCCCGCATCGTGGTATCAGCAAGTTATTTGGGCCACAGTTTTTGCGTAGAGATATGGCGAAGAAAAATTGGCCTATGCAGACAATCTCATGGATAAGTCGGTTCCGAGGATGGTTATGCCCAAAATGGTTGTACTCCAACTAGATCTGTTCGTTCGTCCGAATATTGGACAACTGGCTGCGCCATGAGATATCCCTAAACTCTGCTAGCTAAACTCAAACTAAAAATACTAAAACAATGTAAAGTAAATTAATAAGATGTTTAGTAACATATGGATGAGGATACACAAACGAATTGAATCAACTGTAATCTTTCAACAGTAGATAAAGCTATGAGAGGGCGCACGCAACTTTAGAGTTAGCACCAAGAGATTTGACAGGTTGTTGATATATCGCTATATCTTAAGCTCACCTTGAATAATTCCGTACCACACCGACAGACAGTTGCAAACATTTCAATGAATTGAAGAAAACTAAAAAATTATTGACTTTTTAAAATTTTTGAATTTCAGCGATGAAAAAATTACTCATGAAACTTTTTGACAAAATTAACCCAATCTGAGAACATAGGCGCTACGCGCAATACACCGAAGGCATAGAAACTGAAGCAAAAACCAAACAACTTGAACAACTAATAATTGAAGAATAACAGTTCTAGAAAAAAAAATCGTACTAATACATGTATACACCAAAATTTTGCTATATCGAGAAAGAGCCTGAAATAACAGTTCTAGAACTAAAAATCGTACTAACACATGTATAGGTTAAATTTTTGATATATCAACGAAGATCATAAAATAACACTTCTAGAACTAAAAATCGTACTAACACATGTATACACCAAAATTTTGCTATATTGACAAAGATCATGGAATAACAGTTCGAGAACTAAAAATGGTACTAACACATGTATACAAGAAAATTTTGATATATTGACAAAGATCATGAAATAACAGTTCGAGAACTAAAAATGGTACTAACACATGCATACAATAAAATTTTGATATATTGACAAAGATCATGAAATAACAGTTCGAGAACTAAAAATCGTAATAACACATTTATACACTAAAATTTTGATATATTGACATAGATCATAAAATAACAGTTCGAGAACTAAAAATGGTACTAACACATGTATACGCTAAAATATTGCTATATTGACGAAGAGCCTGAAATAACAATTCTAGAGCTAAAATCGTACTAACACATGTATACACCAATATTTTGCTATATCGACAAAGAGCCTGAATGATGAAAAATGTAACTCAAAACTAAACATAATTAAATAAATAGAAGAACAGATAATTAAATAAATAAAGATGAACAAATAAAGAAACAAACATACGCAATCACGTGGCATAGCGCGATATAGTCCAGCCCACATGATAATTGATAACTGTGGACGTTATTTGTCGACACTTGACAACAGACAACATTAAAAAAAAAACCCCGTTACACGATACCATAACACCTTGACTAAAGTCTTCGGTGTAAAAATAGGATCATTTTGAAAAATTTTGATGTAAATGTTTTATTCTGCAGATAAATTCACATTCGAAACACGAAAATCCAATTTTGGAACCAGAAAAAGTTAAGATTTTTTCGCTTCATTTTTGCTTTTATCATGGCGCTTTAATAGTATAGCATTGCCAGCTAGTTAAAAACCACAAAATCAAAAACTCAAAACTTTGCACGGAATCTAGTTTTATTTGAGATAAACGTGCCTAGAAACACAAGCGCCGGCGTTAAGTAAATCTTCAGTAAACTTTTGTGTGTGGAAACTTAGCCGACAAAAATAGAGCCGAAAGAAAACTTGTTGTCATGAAAAACCTTTTAATGTTCTAAAAGTCTTAAATTTTATGCGCTTTTCCCCCACTCTCGAAAATAATCTTAAATTCAAAAATCTAATTTTCTCTCAAAAGGATGCAAACTTGGCGCAAATGCAAAAGATCACTGAGAGGCAAAACCTTATAACCAAATCAGATCATTCATTAAATTTATCAATTACAGGAATAAATTAGCAACACTTTCCACATAAAGGCAAAGCGGACCTTCGCATCACTTACGATACAACGAAACCGTATCATTGCAAGCGACCAAATAGATAGTGAGATGGAAATAACTTAGTCGAAAAAAAACTTTAAAAAATTTTCTGAGTTTTTTTCTGAAAACACGAAGAACAACCACCAACTAGCATTTAACAAGTTTTCAGTGATTTTATGATACCAAGTAGCCTGGTGTATTAAAAAGAAACTCATTTTTTGTCCTTAAAGCGATGCACTATCGGCTCACTAAACTGACAAAACGTAAGCCGAAAGCATTAAAGCCGAATAAAATTTCTGTGAAAAACAAAAAAAAAACGGACACTTTACCAGTCAGGGATAGTAAATTTGAAAAACTTCAGTAGTTAGTCAATGAAAACTGAGACTACAAATAAAACTAACTACAGCGCAAAAAAGAGGCGCAGCCATTAAGCCGTCAAAACATAAGCTTTCAAACTATAGTCTGACTATTCAACTTTTTCACGAATAATTTCAATTTAAGTTATTGAATAAAAAAGATCCAGCAAGGATTGGAAACCCTGACCAAAAGGCGCAAAGGCAACCGCATTACCTTCCGGCCAAGAGAGAAGTGGCCTGGAACTTACCACGAAACGATAAAAAAAGCAACATCAATTTCAATTACAAAAGTGTAAGTTTACGGGAAAAAAGTCTAGTTCCCGATTACAAGACACTTGCTCTCGCATGTTATTACAATGAAAAATCCTCGCAGCAAAAAACTACCTGAGGTGACAACTATGCCGATGAAACATAAGCAGAACAACAATCGGCCAACAACTTTTTGTAACAGAACCATTCCTGTTAAAAAAAATGGTCCAGGTCAGATTCCAACCTTGAACCTTTGCCGTCCAAGGTGTAGTCGTTACCTCTGAACCAAATATGTCGAAGAAGCTAAGAACTTAGAATTTATCACAGGCCAAGCTATCGAATGATTTATTTGACATAGTTCATCAAATTGTTAACCCCAAAAAAAACTATATTCCGATTTGTTAATGCTTGCTTATCGCAACCGCAATCGCAACATCACGCATTTAGCCATAGTAAGACGTGAAACACTGATAATACGTGCACACTAATTTATTGGTCAGTTTTTACCTATATAGACAATTCGGGTGAAGCAATAAGTTCATTTGAAAAAATGCTCTAACGCATTTACTTAATGGTATGTACCATTCTTCTTTTGATAAAAAGTGTCCCCTATCGTCATTTATCATATTGCTCGCTGTGTTTTTTCATCGAAGGCTAATTATTATTGAACGAACTCACCCCATATGTATGGGTAAGTCCAGTCGCCTTTGAAAGCATTTTTTCGAGCATATCTATTTGCAACAAAATCTGATCAATTTTGTCGTGAAAACTTTTTGTTTTCTTTTTCCACGGAACTGAGAAAAGTGAAATCAATTGACATTACTTAACTGTATTTTGGCGTCGGATCGAATACCGCCCGAGCAATTTAAATTTTTATCAATTTGAATTGTTCGATTTAAATTAAAATTTTTATTGAGTGGGCGGATAATTTAACATTTAAATAAATTAAACTAGCAATTAACGCACCTTCGGTGCTTCGACTACACTAAAAATCGCAATATCTGCAATTTTTAGTGTAGTCTGACTGCACCCAATTACAGGGTTGGTAATTTCGAACTTTTGAATTTTTTTAAATTCCCATTTTAAATTTGCCTTTGGAGAAATTTGGAAGCCAGATTTGCAACCACTGAGAGTCCCTGAGAGCACCCTACTATAGGGTTAGGAATCCTAAGTTTCCCGAAAAAAAAATGAAAAAAACGTCGTATCTCGGAAAAGGATTTGAGCATTCATTTTAAGAGGCAAGATTTGAGACGCCTGGGTGTACGCTGACAATAAGATTGTTTCTTCATCAAGTTAGTAGTTTCAATTTTTTTGAATTTCTTTGTAGATAAGTTCCTAGAGAAATTTTGAAAAAATCGAAAAAATTCACATCTCGGAAACTAAAAGCATTTGAGCAGTCGCGTTTAGCAGTCGCATGTGGCAAGATTTGCAACTCTTTAGAGTACCCTGATAACACCGAACTATAGAGTTGGGAAATTCGAATTTTGAAAAATAATTAATTTAAACTTTCTGAAAATTTTTTAAAAATCACAAAAAACGTTACATCTCGAAAACTACAAAGAATTGAGCAGTGATATTTGGAGGCAAGATTCGAAATCCTTGAGAGTACTTTGACAGGACCTAACTACAGGATTGGGAATTTCAGATTTTTAAAGAATAATAATAATTTAAGTTTCAAATTCACAAAAAACGTCATATCTCGAAAACTACAAAGATTTGAACAGTCATATTTGGAGGCAAGATTTGTAACTCCTTAGAGTACTCTGATAGCACCCAACTACAGGGTTGCGAATTTCAAGTTTTGTAAACCGTTTTGTTATTTGATATTTCTGAAAATTTTTGAAAAAGTCTTTAAAATCGTCTTACTCGTTAACTAAAATGATTCGGGCATTCAAAATTGGAGGCCAAATTTGCAACCCCTAATTCGATATTGGGCTGCTTTATTTAAACTCGGTAAAATAACCACTAAAATCAAATTGGAAAATCGAAAAAATTCTTAACTATTGCAATTGGAACCTGATCTAAACTATATTTTATGATTGGATAAATTAAATGTTTTACCAATGTAAAGTATTTAATATTAACCAATCATGATCCATCTAACTAACAACCCACTTATTTGTAAGTGCTGAAGTTACTTGTAATTTCAGCACCAGAGAGATTTGAATTTAACTTAGAAATTAGTTGGACTCTCCCGAGCACTTCAGCAGCCGCAATAAACCAGTATACCCTAGATCTATTGAGCCTAGCAGAGACTAGTTAAACAACCTGAGACTAGATAGTATAAGAGTAAGATTAGGATCGGTATTAGACTAAGAAGTTGCACGAATCTATCCGGCCGAAAATAAGATAGCGTGACGAGCAGACGGTGTACCCTATCCGAAATTACTCTATGAGTTACACTTCGGTCCTAACTCATCTGGTGCGACCATAAGTCTCGAACAAGACCTTACTAGATTAGAATTAACCAAAAATAGATTAGAAATTCGACAAAAACATTTACAAAATGTTATACGACAATAATTTAATTGAAATGTCTCTCCGACTCAATAGATCAGAGCCAATATTCCGAACCATAATAGAACTACCCGGAATTGGAAGAAGACCTCGAACCAAAGACGACATACGACAAAGTAGAAACTTGCCGTATAGTTATATGATAGTTCGGCAAAAGTCAGAACAAACTTTTATATTTCGAATACTACTTGCAATGAATTTAGATTTCCATTTGCAAACATAAACCTTGAAGTTACTCTTCAAAATCATTTCAGGCGCTAAACAAAATTAATATTATACAATAACGATTGATAAAAAGATCTAAGATCGTTTTCCTAAAACTCTGCAGTATTATACAAAACATGTTTGAAAAATATTTATTGGAAAATAAAAATAAAAATTAGTAGCATGACAATAAATGGTTAGTAATCATAAATCATCTTGTTGTTCCAGCTTCATCATCTAAAACATAACAGCAATCATCAACTCACTAACATCATAAAACACTAAATCTTTCCTTTACACACATTTAAAATTTTATAAGAACTTAAATTCACTTAATTTTAAAACCAGATCATCAAGGCTTATCCTTGGATCTTAAATCATTTTCTACTTAATTAAATTTCAAATTTGATCATCAAGGCTTACCCTTGGATCAACCAGAACAACTTTGTTCTCCCCCACCCACTTAATTAGTGTCTAACGACCTCAAACGTCGATTCACTACCCAACCCTTTCTAAAGACCCAAGACTAATAGAAATTTTTAAACAAAACTAATCATTCAAATTAGGATAAACATGGAAGAACTTCGGTTATTCATCCTTCACTTGACCCCCCCCTCTTACCAGACCCAGGATAAATCTTAGACTTAGTAAGTTTAAAATAGTATCTAACGAACTACTCGCGTTCTAATTATACCTGAACCTTGTGGATCGATTTACTATTCTCCAACCCTTGAACACAATCACTACCCCTAAGTAAGATTAAGTAAGTTAACACCTTAGCTTATACTAGTCACGAGAAAGTAAAAATCATTCTTCGGAATCGATATACTTTTCTCTCCAACCCTGAACAAATAGACCCAGGTTAAGCTAACCAAAAAATCGTAAGAACTAACAGTTTAGGAAAATAGAAATCATTTAACAACCTTTTGCATCCGTCATCCTAAACCTTATGTCATTTAAAAACCTAGGAAATAAACAAACAATCATTTTACACAATTGTGAAATAGATAACAAAAAATACGACCTTGTAATCACACCTCATACACAAACAGTTGGATACATTCGAACAAAACGACAAACACTAAAAAGAAAAATAATAACTAAACAAAGACAAATAACACGAAAAAGATTTTCAAAAAATCGAAACGCATTTTCAGAATCAGAAACCAACAGTTTAGACGAACTTTACAAACTAAAAGAATCAATAGATAAAAATTACCCACAACACGATCAATTATATTTTTCTGACTCAGAAACAACTTCAAATTCATCACAAAGAGGAAAAAGAAGAATAAAAAAGCAGTATAAACACAAACCAGTACATCTATACAATTGGAATCAACCAATTCGACACATTAATAATTACATATTAACAGTCATCGAACGAAAAAATGAGTTCAACACACACCCCAGGTGACGAAACTCCAGATGATGATGAAATCTTTCCTTTTATAGTAGATGCAGATACTGATAGAGGACAACACATATTTTGTCAAAATTTACTCGTAAATTTATTTGAACCCGGAATCAGTCCATGTAAAACAGAGTTCCCCGATGTAAAAATCAAAAGACAAATCATAGATCACTATCTAAAAGATATATGCAACATAACACAACAGTATGGAATCTACTCTATAGAATTCACTTCCCCAAACCATAATAATAGAACATATACTATTCAAACAGACGACCTTGATTTAGAATTTTCAAAAGTTTTTTCAGAATATATAAAAAGCATCCAATACCATAACTCACAAAGAGCAAACTCCATTTTCACCAATGAAGTTTTCGCAATAATATATAGTTATATTTCGATATTAGAAAACGAAATCCCATTAACAAATGTCTCACCGACAGAAACATCTAAACATTTAAGAGTACGACATGAAATCACACTACTCTCTAGTTATTTAAACATCATTAAAGAAAATTTCACGAAAGACGACGTTTCACAACATACCAAACACGATTTACAAAAAATTTTGGCATGGTTCATAATAGATTATTTCACACACAATATTGATTTAATTGCACAAGCAAGAAAAAATTTTAGACCCCAAAATTCGAACGATGATACCGCTATCACAGAACAATCAGATTATGTTTGGGACCCCGAATGGTCTCATCCCGCATTTATAAGCTTTCCACAATCAATCTCAAGTCAAGCAATAGGTACAATATCTTACATAAGAGATTATGTAAGAGTAATACCATTAACAATTGATGCAACACCATTAAACTATAATACATTTTTACCCGATACACAAAATAATAGTTTAAACTCGACAGTCATACACAACGAAAACCTCAATGGAACTAGGAATCTTACTCAACAAGATATCCAGACACCATCACACTTCATAAATGAAGAAATTGTACACACAACAACTACACAACAAAGTATTTCACCAATACGCCCAAATTTAACAACACCAAGAAATACAAATCCTTCACAAACACAGGTAACCTTACAATCAACCGTTAAACCTTCGGTTGCTCCAAAATATTCCCATATGGATTACCAAACATACAGACCCATGACAATACCATCAAAAACACGCAAAACATTCACTAAAAACAACTTTGCAGACCATAATTATAATTATACACATCCATCAAAAACAAATTATCAACCACAAAGGAATTTTAATCAATATACAAAACCTCGAAACTGGGATAACCCAACAGCCCAATATAATTCCAAAAATTTTCAACCAAATCCTCCACAGGATCGCAGTGAAAATTACCCATTTTTTCAACAGAATAAAAATAAAAAACAAACATCTTATCAAATGGATTATTTATCCTCAGATGACGATTTCTTACAACCAGATATATTTGCACCAAATACTCAAGAATATCGTAGACAAGGAATACAGAGAACACGTACAAATCATAGAAATTTTTCTCCACAACCAATAGATGCACAACATCAACAACCAATTCAACAACAAAATCTAATTAATACACAATCTTTTCAACCAATTCAACAACAAAATCCAATGACTGCACACTCGTATCAAGCATCACAAATGCAAAATGAAATACCACTCCCATATTATCTCCAACAACATGAAATAACAAGAAACCAACTTTCAAATTTTTCTCAAATGCCAAATGCAGCAGAATCATTACAAATGACAATGAATCCATACCTTATGGGTGGATCATCAATAACATCAAATAAACCTTTAATGGTCTTCACAGGAACAGACCCTGAATACTCTGTAGAAGATTATTTAAATGCAGTAACAGCAAATTTGATTTTAAATATAGGACCTGAACCAATTAATACGCCACTACATCAAAACTGGATACATCGACGCACAGCGTTGATACAAACAACCTTAGATGGCGCAGCCCAAAAATGGTTTTCAGTACTACCTCTAGAAATAAAATCAAACTGGAAAAGATTTACACAAGAATTTTCAAAAATGTTTGACTCCGAAAGAAACAAACAACAACAAAGAGTTTTATGTAATGAAATTCGCAGATTACCAAACGAAACCATCAAGCAAATAGCAGTACGAATCGAAACACTAGTTCGAAAAGCATACTCACTAAATACACATGACTATAAAAACACAAAGATGACAGAAATCTTAATGATGACCTTAACACCACAATTAAGGAAAATAGCAATAAAAAAGAGAGCATCCCATCCTTCTTCAATTCGAGAACCCGATTTAGATTTTCGAAAACTAGTAGACAAATTAGAACAAGCAGAAATCACGATGAAACTAGAAGAAACGGAAAATCTGAAATTACAATACGTTAACAAAATTGAAACGACTCCCACTAATATTAATAATATACAGGAATCAGAAACAGACCTCGTTGAAAAAATCACTGAAATACTCAATATTTACGAAAAGAACCCGAACTTTAAAGGCAAACCATCTTTCAAAAAATGGTGTAATTATTGCCGACGATACGGACATAGTATTTCCGAATGTAGACAAAAACAGCAAGATAGTCAAAATAAACCTCAAAAATACAAAGAACCAAATAAATCATTTTATCAATACATGAAAAAAGATCAAAATCTACCGAACAAAACAGTTCACAGCAACAACAGTTCAGGAAAACCACTTCCGAACAATACAAATTATACAAGAAATCAATCCCCATATAACTCAAGTTATAGAGGAAGATCACCAGAACGAAGAAACACGTATAATTCATCACAAAATCACTACAATAGACCAAATAGTCGAAATAACTACTCCAGATCAAATTCAAATACACAACGATTTGTTTCTAGATCTAATTCCCAATCAAGAAATAACTATTATCCAAACAACCAATCACGAAATTCATCATACAATAGGAATAGAAACTACTCCTATAATCGAAATAGAAGTTATTCAAACAACCGAAATCAAAATTATCCGAACAATCGATCAAGGAATAACTCATATAATAGATCAAACTATAACAGACCAAACAATAATTACCAAAACAGATCGCGAAATAATTCACAAAATCGACACCCAAGTTATAATAATCGTTATAGAAATTATTCCCAATCACCACACCGGAATAATAATCACTATAATAACTCTAATAATCGTCATAGAAGCAGTACACCTAAACATCAAAGACAAATCAATCAAGTACAAGCTAACCCAGAAACAACATCAGACCCCCCAGGTATTGATGACACAGTAACTGATACGTTACAACTCAATCAAATAAATTGTACATCATCAGATTCAGAAAGTGATACTGAAAACACTCTTTCTATCAATATGATAAAAGTCGAAAATGACTATGAATCTGTCATATATGAACAACCCTTTCCATCACATATATATGAAAATCAATCAGAATTTCTCCAAAATTATTACACTACACCCATAAATTCCACACCAACGACACAAGAAACAAATGAGATTAACACTACAAATCAAACCAATAAAAATACCAAAACAAAATGCTTGAATACAAACCACATTTATCAAAATATACAAAAAGAACAACCCAAAGAAAAAATTTGGACAATACCATTTCTCTTAGAAAGCCCAAGAAATAAAGAATTTCAACCACCAGACCTTGAAATAGATTTTTTAATTGATTCAGGAGCAGAATCAAACATAATAAACATCCCCACATGGAATGAAATAAAATCCTTACACCCAAAGCTAACACCTCTTGAAACCTCCAGCAAGCTAGCAACAGCACAAGGATCAACATTGATAAACTACGGAAAAATCCAATTATTTCTCCTCCCCACCAGAACAATGGAACAAAGTAAAATTCTAAACAAGCCATTTAAACAAATATTCCATATCACTGATATTAAATATAATATCATTGGAATACCATTTATTTCGAAGTATATACCAACAATTAATATACTAAATAGTAAAATATTAATCAAAGATAAATATACAAAAACAAAAGAAACATCCCTAACATTTTTTCAAAGATTAAACAAACAACCACCATTCTTTTCAAAATTTTATCCAATATATAACCAACAAAGAAAACACCTGAAACCACTATCAGGAAACATATATAATTTTTCAATCAAACAAGTTCACCAATATGATAAAGAACAAAACAAACAAAAATTTTATATGTCAGATTTTGAATTCAAACCTATTCATAAATTTTTCAAAATCACAATCTCATCAATAAAATATTTGAAAAATTCGAATTCAGATATTATTTCCTTACACGTTTATAACAACACACCTTACCAAGTAACATTACCTTTAGGACTTTTAGGATATTGTGAAACTAACGCTACAATATCACCAATACACGAAAAAGCCTATCGCGTAAATAATATACTCCAATTACTAGATATTTGCCAATCTACAATTCTTAATGAAGAATTATCTATAAATAATATAATAAGTAACGAAAACAGAAATACGGATTATTTCACAAAAACTCCATATTTCAAACCTACATTCAACATAAGTAACTACACAGAAGACCAACAGAAATTTTTAACAATGTTTAATTTCCAACATTCACAAATAACACAAGACGAATTCGAAAAGTTAGCCAAACAGCTAATTAAATATTCATCTGTCTATGCAACATCAAAATTCGATGTTGGCAAAATCAGTTCATCACTACATCTCCCATTAAAACCAGACGCAGTTTTCAAAAAACAGAGAGCAAGTAAAGTACCAATTCACTTACATGATAAAGTAAACAGATTACTCGATATTTTAGAACAGTACAATATTATATCACCAGTTAATAAAGAAGAACAACCAAAAGGCAACACATTCATCAACCCTGTTATCATTCTAGCTAAAGGAGAATCATTAAAAATCGTTCTCGACGCTAGATACCTTAATTCACTCATAGATGAATCAAAATGCAATTGGCCCATCGAACCAATACAAGTTATTTTAACAAAAATAAACGGCAAATACTTTACAACCGCCGATATGAATAGTGCATACAATCAAATGCCACTAGATGAACAATCACGACGTTTAACACAATTTGTTATCGGAAACCAACAATATGAATTCAACCGCTTATTCTATGGAATATCCATAGGACCAGCAGCATTTTCAGCTTTTATGAGCAAAATTTTTAGACCACTGATACTCAAGAAAAACGCAATCACCTATCTAGACGATGTTTTTATGCAATCACAAACAAAAGACGAAATGTTCAAAGTTTTAGAAAAATATCATCAAATACTTCAGAACGAAAATCTGAAGGCCGCCCCCGATAAATCACACTTCTTTCTGACAAGAGTTAAATTCTTAGGACATAACATAGAAAGAAAAACAATCACTCCACTGAAATCACGCATTGACGCTATTCAAAAACTTCAACCACCAACAAATAAAAAGAAAATCCAAGAATTCCTTGGAATGTTAAACTTTTTAAGTAAATATGTTTATAAAATGCAATTATATCTACGACCATTTTACAACATCCTTAGACAACAAAATAATTTTGAATGGAATACAGAACATCAAGCACGATTCGAAGAAATAAAGAAACTTTTAACTGAACAAATTTCAAACACAATTCCAGACCCTGATCAACCATTTTATGCAATGTGCGATGCTTCGAACTTTGGCATCGGCGCAGCACTATTACAATCACATAATGGTACAAATAAAATGAACCTGATATCAGCAAATTCCCGATTATTCACTCAAGCAGAGCTACGACTCTCAACTCTAATGAGAGAATGTACAGCCATAATATATACACTAACAGAATATGAATTTCTGATACTTGGATCAAAACATCCCACAGTTCTATTCACAGACCATAAACCAATCATCTTTCTTTTCACACAGAAATCTAACCCAAACCACCGAGTTTACAGATTTCAACTAATTCTAATGAAGTTTCCAAACTTACATATAGTTTGGACTGCAGGAAAAAACCTTGCATTACCAGACACCTTAAGTCGAAATACACCACCTGAATTACTTACACGAAAAACAACAGTTGAAATACCCAAAAACATAAAATTCTACCTTGCAGAAAACGAAACATCACCTCGATTAGAATGCAAATATGCAGTTAAAACTGATATTGAACAATCACAAATAAATAATTTACAACATTTTCCACTTTATTTAGATTGTCAAAATAATCATTATGAAGTTGATTTACTTGGAACATCAACTTTCAAACCAATCCCATATTCTCAATGGATAAAAAATAACACCCAACAAAAACGAACAAAACAACACCCGCCTAAAAAAGACCATTTTCCACTAATTGAAAAAGAAGATTTAACTGATAAAATAAATTTATCAGGACCACAAACAAATGATTCAAAATACACAATAAATCAAGTTTTTGACCTCCATGACCCACTTGATACAATACCCTTATCTAAATTCGAAATTGAAAACATTTTTCTCCCCCCAACAGATACGATTACAATTTCAACACTGAAACAATATCAAAACCTTGACCCGATAATTAGACAACTGAAATCATGGCACAAATATAAAACTAAACCTATCAAAGCAGATTCAACCATTCTAGGAAACAAAACACTCCTCCGATACTTTCGCAAATTTAATTACACAACAATTAATGAAACTACAGACCTTTTAGAATACAACTTAAACGAATCCATAGTCCCCTGCCTCCCTATAAGTATGATTCTCATCGCTTTTAATATTTCACATACACAAAATATTAAAGGACACTCTGGATCAGAAAAAACATATTCAAATTTTATACAAAATTTTTACTTTCCAAATGCACCAATTTGGATAAAAGTACTATGCAATGATTGTATAGTATGTCAACTGAATAAACCTTACCCAAATCAAAAACAAATAGCACAAAAACAAGATTTTAAAGGACAAAGTTTGTACTTTAATCACCGTATCTCATTTGATACTAAAGGACCAATTTCACCCTCATCAGAAGGAAACTCCTACATTATGGTAATTGTTGACGCATTTACACATTATGTAGCACTTAACCCAGTACCACATTGTAACGCTTATTACGCTTACACAACACTCTATGAACACTGGATAGCAAAATTCGGACTACCAGAAATTTTAGTTACAGACAATGGTACAGAATTCATAAATAATGAAATTATAACACTATGTCATTTATACAACATTAAACACAAACCACGTACATCTCATGCACCTTGGACAAACGGCTTAGTCGAAGGTATGAACCGTTCACTACAAGAATATCTTAGATGTATCATCAACGGAAATGATACAAAATATACCGAATGGTCAGCAGATGTAAAATTATTTCCCTTAGCGTATAATTCACAAATTACGACAACTTTAGGAATGTCACCATACGAAATGGTTTTCAACCAAAAGCCACGCAAACCAATAATGTTTACAGCAAATTCCCATAAAAACGCACAAGGTTATTGTCAACCAAATAAAGACTCAATTTGTTATAACCTCCCATTACATACACACGATGAAGATCATTTTCATCACCCACAAATTCTTAAATTAGCCTCCGGTACACACACCGAATGGATTTTAAATAGAGATAAGAAACACAATGAAATTTATCAAAAAATAACGAAAAAGTTATTACAAAGACAAAACATAAATGAACAAATCAATTCACGTTTTACACCAGCTTCCGATTTAAAAATTGGAACATTTGTTTTAATACCTAATTTTAATACTCAAAAAGGAATTTCTAAAAAATTACAACCCCTCCGAAAAGGACCCTACCAAATAATTGCAAAACCCACTGATGTCACATATAAAATTACCGACTCAAACAAAAAAGAAATCGTTCAACATCGAAACAACCTATTACCTTATTACCCAAAAGAATACGCACTCCGCGAATTAACTCAATTATATTCTTTCACAGGATTAAAAATCATTCAAAATGAACCACATCTGAAAAACACAGAACAAAATGATAACCCCACCGAAAATCAAAACACAAAACCAACCGCCACCGAAAACAATACACAAAACCATAAAGAATCCCAAAAACAAAGAAAAAATAGAAAAATGACCGAACAAATAATACCCCAAGAAGAAATAGACAAATCAGAACATAGAAAAACAACAAGACTCCGAAATCAACCACGTAAAAACTACAAAATGTTCATCCCCCAATCTAAAATATTAAAGAAAGTAGAATTTAAAAAGTAATTTTAAGATTTTATACTTCACAATCTTGAAACCTCCGTAACATTTTTCATTTCAATTTTTCAAAATAACATGCTCACAAGTACGCAATAATTCTAGTTCAAAATAGACCAATAGGATTCATCCAATCCGCCACTTTCTCTAACTCAAACTAAGATCAATTAGACGAATAATCTAGAACTCCAGGCACATCTCTAACTATAACTTTACAACCTCCAGGTCAAAAATAAGCAAACCACTCCAACTTGACAACTAAAATAAATATCACCATAATACCGTACCCCTCCCTTATCTAATAACCCAAAGATCAACAATATTTCCCCAACTCAGACCACGAATACCCCCAAAACAAATTTGATAACTTAGCCTAAAGTAACAAAATGAAGATTTTAATTAGCCTAAAGTATAAAAATCTCACCATACCCCGGATCATTTGACAAACAAAAATAAAGAAAAAGACGACCTCCCAGTCACCATGAAAATTGCCCCCAACAATTTTTTACAAAACTCAACCCACTTGTCAAAAAACTAATAAATAATTCGACCACACTAGAAAATCGCCTCAAACAGCAAAAAATAATCGACCAAGAGATCATTTCTTAAATGCTCTTCTCTCAAACAGTTGCTCAAATACTTATAAATTTTAAACATTTTTTTTCAATACTTGAAGCCTTTATAATATTTCTTTTTGATATACTTGAATCTTTTCTAATAATCCTAATCATTTTTTGTGACATTTTTTTAATTTTCTACACTCTACTCGAACTATTCCTCCAACTTTCCAAAACCCTTGAATATATCCACAGGTACGATTTTAACAACTTGTCTAAATGATACGAACAATTTTCAGTAGAACTGATATTTTTTTATTGTTTGTAATTTTCATAACATTTTTATCATCCCTCATTTTGACAATATGTAAATGTATAAAGAAAGCAATCATCACATTTGCCCTAGCAACAATTTTTCTAATTATTTTTTTGGAAGAATTTTATAATAAACATAAACCTTCCCACTAAAGTAAAAATTCAAAAATCCATCAAAAATTGCTACCCAACAGTCACAGAATCAGTCTTCACCGACATCATCCCAAGATAATCCAACACCACCTTCAACTACACAAAATCCTCAAACATCTACACGAATTTCTTTTCAAGACAATCCATACACTTTTGAAGAACGGCACGCTCGTTTATCAGAACCACTAGAACCAGTTCAACGACAAGCACCTTTAAGCGAACCAACATATAACCTATACCCAACACTACCACAAGAACTAAGTAGAATACGAAACCTTAGTCAAAACCAAAACACAACAGAAATAAATAGACAAATTATACACCCTCGACGAAACAGAAATTTTCAAACTCCCCGAGTTCATTTTGATATACCTCAATCCCCATCACAAACCACTCCAGAAAACACCACTGATATCACACCAGAAACTCCTACACTTTTTTCACAACGAAGCACTTCAAGTCTACCTTCAGACTACTTAGGTTCAACACCAACATCTGAACAAGCACGAGAAAATCCTTTTAACCCCCCAAACCTAACATCACGACTGCCATATTGGACTACACATTCATTTACACAAGGTGAACCAAATTTAGTCAATGACCCCATAGATATTTCTACGGATACAACAACATCCTCATCACTACCAGAAACATTATCACTACCATCAACACCATCAATAAGCCAATTTTCACCACCACCCTTTAACTTAAATTTTCCAAATAATCTCGACGCCAGATATCGAGAACAATCATCAATAAATATTCCTTTAAGACTAGATTGGAATACATTCACAGCACCTCCACCATTATTTGGACAACATCAAGAAAGTAACCGCCTTCATAACTGGGCACTTAATAGATTACAATATCGCCAAGATATTCACAACGATATCCGTGATCACAATATTCAAATACTCCAACAAAACAGTTTACAATTAAAGTTTGAAATCACAGTTAAATTAAACAATATTACACAACATCCCTACCCATTAAATCCACCTAACATAACAGCTCAATCACTACCACCACCGTTTATAACTACTGAAGTAATATATAAATACGACAGATACACCAAAAACACAATTGGTTACATTACATTTTATAACCCATACTCAGGATTATCATACACATGTATATTCTAAAATTATTAATTTTTCTCCAACTCCTTTTTCTAGTGACCTCAAACCAAAACATAAACCCTTCCCCTCGCACAGGACCACAAGATTTATTAGTAACACATTACGATTGCGAAGAAAATGAACAAAAAACACTACACAAATATGCAATAAATCAAGTATCACAATGTGAAACAGAACCACAAGCTATAGAAACCACAGATATAATAGCAACACTCTATTCCAAAGCCCGAGCAACAACAGTTACAGGTTATAAATTCACAGCGACATTTTCCGAAAAGAAAGTACATTGTTCACAAGTCTCCAACGGAAACAAAAACCGACTTGACCATGAATCATTCTATCAAAGTAATATAGAACGCCTTTTACATCTCAATCCCGACGATTGTAAAAATGAATTACTTAGACTAAACATCACACAGAATAAAAACTCCCAAAGAAAATTAGTTAACTTTCAAGTTTTTTCAGACTCTGTACACCAATCACAACTTGAAAGACACCAAGGACATATAAAACTAGACGAAAAGTACCCGTATAACGGCGCACACGGACGATTAACCTATGACCTACATGATAAACATTGGATACCACACATTGGTATAAATAACCCATCAAACTGCAAAGCAGACACGAAAAATAAAGGATACCAAGAAATAATGTTTTTCGATTGGAAAATACAACTCGAAAAAATACAACTCACACGAGATTTATCTGATAATACAATGATCTATCAAGGAATCCGACTACCTTGTAAAAATGATCAAGGATATTGCGACCCTACAACAAGAACACAAGCAACAATTGTTTGGTTCCCCGAAGATACATGTACAACATTTCAAGTAGCAAAAATACACGCTCGTATGATAAAATTTCACGAAAAATATTTTATACAATCAATTCCTTATGCACAAGTCCATCCATCACGCAAACTAAGTTCCGATTTTAGAAACATAGACAATATAGAAAATAAATTGACACGATTTCAAATATATCAAGAAACAGAACTTGCATGTAAATACAGGAATCCACTTCACAGAACACAATACTCTGAAATATTAGTTGAATACGAAAAAGGATTCGACATGACCACTGGAAAAGTAAAAATCGACCCATATGCCACAGGTCATCCTCTAAACGAAGGAACATCCTATATACCAGTTAATTTTGAAAAAAGCAACGGACAACCTGGTGGACATCTAAAACCTTATGACACCAGAAGCACACGCTTACAAGAATTATCACTAATGAATACTACATATTTCGGTAATATCCACTATGATATTCATTTGGATATGAAACTAGACTATACAATTAGCCGCATTTTTCAAGAAATGTCACTCTCCGAATTAGAAACACTACACCAACTATGCGAATTAGAACGAACACAAATATTACAATCACTTGCACTAGCAGTATTAAAAATACCCTATGCAGGATACTTATTATCAGGAAATAGATCAAATTTTTTAGACTACGAAGGAAACATTTTATGGTTTTATACTTGTACCAAAAAAGTATCACCACTATACGTTTTTGAAGATAAACGATGTTATAAAAGAATCCCTATCTTTTATAAGAATAAAGTACATTTCGTGGATACACTTTCACGAAGAACCTATTTCTGGGATACCGCAGTCCCATGTGGATCAGAAAATAGCCACAATGTAGTACAACTAAACCCTGATGAAAATAAATATTATCTTCTCACTCCATATCCCACATTAATGCAATCACTCAAAAAATTTTCACCAGAAAGCATTCGCGCTATCGCTCGAAACCCAAATATAGACTTACAATCAATAGGAATCTATTCAAAATCAGATATTCAACATCACATTAGAACACAACAATTCCAAGAATTATTAACACAAATGGACACTATACAAAGACAATCAATAGACCAAAATTTACGCAAACTTGCAGAAACCGCAGGATTTGCCGATATCTACACACAAGACTATAGCGGATATTTTAAAGACATTAAAGATTATATATATCTAAACGGCGAAAAATACCGTCCCCAAGATATATCACCAATTAACATTTTTAGCTTTGTTACACTCAAAAATGAGATCCTCGATTTTCTAGGATGGCCCTACTACATCTTAGAAAAATTGACTATTTTATACGCAATGTTTAACTTTATTGGATTTCTTTTCTCACTTTTAAAAGGAATCTACAACACATGTGCTATACACACACAAGTAAACAGACAAGCAAGCGTAGCACGCATACTCTTTGCAGGATTTTTTGGAATTTTTTCCACATCTATAAACAAAATTCTTTTAGACGCACAAATAAAAGAATATAACACAAAAATAACAACACGACAAAATACATACGACGAAGAACATAACAATGTCGACACACAGCCAACGGCACCACAATTACCACCCCTACCAAATAACCATCCACTATCCCTAGTACCACGAAATTTTCGAAATTTAGCAATCACACATAATCCAAATTTTCGACTCAATACATCGCAAAGTCCCGTCCAACATATAATAACACATCAATCACATGATGATAATACTTATGAACAAATTATCGAACAGCCCCATACCACCGCTTTTCAGTCTCAAAATAATAATTTTTTTAGCCCACGATGAGCCGCCAACTTGGATCACTACACCGATCAAATTCCCATCCAACCAATCTTACCTCTTCAATCCCAATCATACCACTTTTTGCTTTTCCGCCACCCGATTTTCCATCTAGCAATGTAACATCAGACATGAATTCCGACACTAACTCACATATTTCAGTTTTATACTCCATCTCACAGCTAAATAATCCAAACATTGAAACCCCCGATGAATTTGCCGACTCAGAACCATCCCCATCCAATAATTTTCATAACCCTTCTAATTTTTCTCAACCTCCTTTTCAACCCATATTATCAAACAACCCTGACCCAATCACTCCGACACCCTCTTATGCTTCCCAAGTTACCCCAACCTACTCCTCATACCATTCTGACCAATCATCTCATTCTCCAAACACCCCCCGAATCTCCCCAGAACTAGATAATTTTATTACCCTCCAACAACAACCCTACCACCTTAACACCCCGACCATAAACCAAATCTCCTCCACTACAAATTCATCCAATCCCCCTACACCCTCTTCAAATTATACTGAATCATTAACACCATCATCCACATCCACTATATCTTCACTAAACACTAATAGAGCTTACCGCACTTTTAAAAGAAAATTCCCCAACCATCCTTTCCCAGCAAAACCAGGAACAGCCCGTGAATACATCAACCACCCCCAGCATACTAACACTAAAGAATTTTTAGCTATCACTTTACCCTCATTTCCACAATACACCTTAAACACCCCCCACGACACTAACGAAACACGCAACTTTGTAGATGAATACGTTTTAATGCCCACTCTCTCTTGGACCTCATACTATCATTTCACTAACCCTCTTTGCTTACCTTTATCCAACACTTCCATCGACATAGAACGAAACAAAGACATTCTATATCGACTAACTACACCGCTAACCGCTAGACAGTTTACTTACGTTGGATATAAAAAATCACTAAAAATACACACTGCACCTAGAGCTAATGAATATACACTAGAATACTACGATCACAACATCATCAGAGCTAACCAAGATCAATTCTTAGACGACGATCGCTTCGCTAATCCACAAATCACCGAGAAATTTTTCATCAAGACACCATATGTATTTACACTAAACATCTTCGACCGAAAGTTTGATCACATCATTTCAGAAGCACTAACAAACACACAAGCATACGAAAGTTTTAAAGAACGCTTCCAAATCTTTTCACTAACCTTTCACTTCCTTGCACCACACGAAAGAGATTTGCACTGCTCACATGATATTATGTTGCGCACTAAACAAACACATACATACAGTTACTATCGTTTCATCCAAAATCACTTTGACCTCCACACACCCTCTAGACAACCACACCATCGTTTTCAATTCATCAATTCAAAATACACTTCACCGTATTTCCTAAATTTCACATATTGTATTAAAGACACTAACCTTCATGGTATTCTTCGTAATTATGACCCCATAACCCAAATGTACATTTTCTGCCCCATCACCAAGACCTTCAACGCCGAAGAATCCCGACCCTTCCTTATCCCGCACGAGTTCCTACAACCTATAGAAATCCCAATTTTAGAATTCATCCACAACACTAAATTTAACCACAAATTATATAACTTAATCCAAAACACACCTTATGAGTTTGCAGTAGGCACTGAAGAACTAACCACTATTAAGGCACTTCAATTGCTTTGGCCACTGCTTCAGACTAAAAATATCATCCGCATTCTAGCTAAACTACTAACAACTTCAGAACTAATTCACGACATCTTCCCCCACGGTTTTTTCCCCGACGACTAACAGGTAAGTATGAATTAAGTAAATATTACTAATTAATTACAGTATTAAAAACTCACCATTCTTTATTCATGTTTTCTTTAGATTTTTAGCCTTCATCCTAGATCATCTGAAAAATTCACAAAAGAAAAATAAAAAATAGCAAACTTCTTCAAAACTGTTTAAGACCCTATTAAACTTTTGCACCAACAATTAAATAAATATAATACCAATGCAGTAAATTAATTTATAAAATTTTCCCCCAAAAGCAGTAAATCTACATATGATGAAAATTTGTATCTTAAAATTCCCCCATAACTAGCAGTAAATTTCTAAATTCTATGTAGTAAATTAATAAAATGCAATTGCAGTACTAACCTTTTGATATTTTCATTTATTCGCACAAAAATTCTATCCACACTCGCACAGCTCGCCCACGAAGAATTGTTTAAAATAATGAATTTCAGTTTCAAGTTTTCACACTCAACAACTCTAACATATAATAACATGTTTCAAACTTTCCTTTAACCCGGTTGGAAAGGAATCATATACTAAACAAAACTAACCAACGCAGCTTACTAAATACCACAAATCATAGAATAACAGCATGACTAAGAAAAGGAAACCAACGGTACCCAAACCGGATTAACCCAGTTTAAAACTGGATAATTTATTCTTTTGAAGACTATTACAAAGTATTAGAAAGAAATAATAAAACACAAAAAAGTCAAAAGACAAACCCATACCACAAACAATTTGCTTTTTGGAAAAAGTACATAACCAACAAGACATAAGTAAGACCACAACAAACCCAACATAAAACGTTGTCACATAACAGGACCCCTCACAAACACCGCATGAAATCATACTCCCACACCTGGCCTAACCCACCAGGAAAGGACGTCCTGAGCATGCTCTATAGCCGGCCTAACCCACCGTGCTACATCCACGCTTTGTGACCACACCTTTATTTTTAATAAGAGCTACTCAAGGGTGAGTAACTCTTCAAAATAACCGAACTAAAACAAAAAGCTTTTGTGAAAACAACTAACTAAAATCATTATTAAAAAATATTAAACTAATAAAAGTTTTATAAAATGTAAAATCACATGATGCAATATATAGATCAGAATACAACACCAAGGACGAACATCAAAAGACAAGACGACCTCACTACACTCGAGAGAGAATGACCAACTACAATCGATATGCCGCTCACAATCACAACTCAAAGGATTTAGAGTACGACTTGACTTCGCAGAAAAGGACTTCATTGAACTAGACCAATGACCACCTCGATGTTCAAGTATACGTACAGATCCGAGTAACCAGGCATCCCCTCCACGCACAATCTCCACGCCATTCCCAAGCTAGATCAAACACAAAAGAAGTTCTCCACGAAGAACAGAAAAACCTGACATAGCCAACCATTCTGAAATCAGAATTGATTTTGTTGCAAAGACTCAGTCGTTGTCACAAGAAGAAGCGGAAGAAAATTATGATGTTCGCCAAATACCAACGTCCATCATCCACCCTTGAATTACAGAAGAACTGTTCTAAAAAACTCTGTAAAACCCGGATGGGTGGAACCTGATCTAAACTATATTTTATGATTGGATAAATTAAATGTTTTACCAATGTAAAGTATTTAATATTAACCAATCATGATCCATCTAACTAACAACCCACTTATTTGTAAGTGCTGAAGTTACTTGTAATTTCAGCACCAGAGAGATTTGAATTTAACTTAGAAATTAGTTGGACTCTCCCGAGCACTTCAGCAGCCGCAATAAACCAGTATACCCTAGATCTATTGAGCCTAGCAGAGACTAGTTAAACAACCTGAGACTAGATAGTATAAGAGTAAGATTAGGATCGGTATTAGACTAAGAAGTTGCACGAATCTATCCGGCCGAAAATAAGATAGCGTGACGAGCAGACGGTGTACCCTATCCGAAATTACTCTATGAGTTACACTTCGGTCCTAACTCACAATATACGATATAGCTTAAACATGCAAAAATAATACGTTGAAAATGCTTAAACATGACGAGATAGAGAAGCCCTCATTTAAATATATAATAGATTTAAATGAAAAGTCAAATTAATTTAAATTGTTTTTTTAATAGACATCACTGTCTCATTTTGACAACTTAGGGGACGTTGTTTATTTTGAATAATTTCATGCAGTCGGTCCTTCTGTCACGAGAACAGCCTCCTTTGCCGTGGATGGAAGTGCGGTTCATACCTTATTTGCTGCATGGCTTTGAAGTCGATCACAATATTGCACATTTTCGCATCCACCTCTCTGAGTTTCACCACCGCCACCTTCCTTCGCTGTTTCTCCACCAGCCGCGTGATCAGAGGGTCATACGGCTTCCAGATACCTGATAAACTTAAAATAGTAATAAACACGCTACTAGTTTGCTCCCTCAAAAATGCTGTGGTCCCTAATAAAAAGAGAGATGCAGTATATGGGTTAATTCTCACAGTAAGCATCTTCATTTCTCTATGTTGATGACTAAACGTCACTAATTTCTCTAACGGGTACGAATCCCTAGGCGTTGGTTCGAATCCCTAGCTGGCTAGTACCATAAACACTACGGTAGTAGTACAGCATCAAACGGTGGCATAAAATACAGTCGAATATCAACCAGCTAGGCCAGAACTTCTTGAATCTTTGAAGATCGACAATTTTTGATGCTTCCCCCTCAGGAGTTCGACCTTTTGCCGACCCAAAGGGCCTCCCTTTGTACTATTATGAGATATCCATTTTTGGCCGACCGACCCTGAACTTTTTCTTTCCAAGGCGCCTTCGGCGTCAATATATACTGATTTTAAGAACGAGCGCGCGCCAAAAAAAAACGCAATTTTGTCAAAACTTTCTTAAAAGTGCCCTAAAACGCCTTTTTGGCCTGCTTTTTTTTCGAAATATTGCTTGCGGCGTAAAAATAGTTGTCCCAAATAGGGTTTTTATAGTGTTCTGAGACGGCTCGTAAACTCAATTTGGTTGACCTAAAAAAAGTCGACTAAGTTTTGGAAATTCTGCCCCCGCCCTCTAGAACATCCTAGCCCCGCCCCAGAACTGAACCTAAACAAGTGAAAAATCACTTCACTTTTAACTCAACTAAGGAAACAAAGCTAATAATACGTCATTCAGGATTAAAAACTAACCCAAAATCTACTCTACATGACAAAACAATTCAACTCAACCCGAATAAATATTAGTCCAGTGCTAGAAAAATTTCATGTGTGCATATTTATTCAAAAAAATTGGGCGCCAGAGGCCTTGGTTGAATATACTTAAGAGCTCACCGAGCACTACAGCAAGCTGCAATTTTGACTACTGCAATTTTGGCAATCTAAACTCTACTTGAAAAATCAACGGTAACTTTTCGCATAGGAAATCAGAAGTCCAACTGCAACAAATCAAACTTGAGCGTAAAATTGACCGACGATTGATTGAAGCTTTCAATAAAGCTGAGCCAACTACAAAACCTAAACAACTAAAAAAACATAAACAACTGACTAGCCACTTGGTTCATCGGCACTTAACTAACGTACCTTGCTCATTGAGGAACTCCCACACTACGAAATCTCTTCTGTCCTCGCTGCTTCTCGATCCGTAAAACGAGTTGAAACTTTCCGAGCCAAAAGAAGACTCGTCGTCACAATCCGGTTCACCTCCGGCGCACAACTTATATTTGCTCTTTCTCTTCCCAGCAGACGGTGAAGTGGCTGAGGAGCTGCTCTGGCCTGAGTTTGCGGCATCTGCAACTGTAACACCAGGCGCTTGCTTATCCGAAACTTTCTTACTTCTAACCTTGCTAGGGCGAAGTGCCTCGTCTAATGATTGGCTTGTGTGATCTTTAATCGTCAGGGAATCTACGACTGTTTTGGATGTCTGAGGCTCGTCGTTTGTCGGTGAGCTACCTTGTGTTTGAGTGGGCATTTTTGAACTGGACGGACACACTGAATTTCCAGCAGTTGCCTTTGACTCCATTGTTTAAATCACATCAAATAGTTGTCTGAAAAGCGAAAGCTAGAGCTACTAACAATCTCAAATAAACAGCAGCACGGACCTTTTAATATTGCTTTCCACTGAATTTAGTCTGAGTAAAAACGTAGTTCACTTTCCAAAAATATTTCTTAGCTTAATAGATGCATTTAAAAACTGAAATGAAGGTAAGCTCTAAAGCCGTTTCCGCCTTTTCATCCAATTAGCTTATTCTTCCGTTCATTTGCTCCGTAATCAACCAAGCAACAACACAAACATTAGATATAAATTTGCAGATAATTTGAATTATTGAGCAAGTTCAATTTTTAAGCCAACCGGATATATTTCGGTCATTTTTTCTGACATTTAACAGGCAAATGTAAGACATTGCCGGTCACCAGGGTAATTTTACCCAGCAAAATTAGAAACCAACTGAGGATTGATTAAGTTTTCATTAAAGCTTAGCCGAGATGACGCAACCAGAAAAAGACAGTGCTGTAATTTAAGAATACTAGCAAGCCCGTATATAATATTCAATCCCCTCACAAAAAATTAGTTCGTTCTGATCAAGCAATGAATCTTCGAGCAATTTCAAGTTAAGCCATGCCCTAAATCGGTTTGAGAAACTTTAAAATTCATGGAACGAATCGTTTTGCAAGAAGTTGAACCAGCTATTCAGGCTATGAAAATTTATAACATTTAGAGTTACTTCATAGCCCGAATCAGTGTAATAAAAAATTTAAATTTAAGCAAGCTGTTCAAGCAATAAAAATTTGAAATCTATCAAGTTATTTCATCGACTAGTTCGGTTAACGAAAAATTTAAGTTTTTCTAAGCAAGCTACTCAAGCTGTGAATTTTTGAAATATGTCAAGTTATTTTCATCGGTTAGCGAAAAGTAAGTTTTTATAAGCAAGCTTTTACAGCTTTGAAATTTTGAAATAATTCAAGGTAGTTTGAGCAGTGATTCGGGTGGCAAATAGTTAAGTTTTTCTAAGCAAGCTACTCAAGCTGTGAATTTTTGAAATATTTCAAGTTATTTTCATCGGTTAGCGAAAAGTAAGTTTTTATAAGCAAGCTTTTACAGCTTTGAAATTTTGAAACAATTCAAGGTAGTTTGAGCAGTGATTCGGGTGGCAAATAGTTAAGTTTTTCTAAGCAAGCTACTCAAGCTGTGAATTTTTGAAATAATTCAAGTTATTTTCATCGGTTAGCGAAAAGTAAGTTTTTATAAGCAAGCTTTTACAGCTTTGAAATTTTGAAACAATTCAAGGTAGTTTGAGCAGTGATTCGGGTGGCAAATAGTTAAGTTTTTCTAAGCAAGCTACTCAAGCTGTGAATTTTTGAAATATTTCAAGTTATTTTCATCGGTTAGCGAAAAGTAAGTTTTTATAAGCAAGCTTTTACAGCTTTGAAATTTTGAAACAATTCAAGGTAGTTTGAGCAGTGATTCGGGTGGCAAATAGTTAAGTTTTTCTAAGCAAGCTACTCAAGCTGTGAATTTTTGAAATAATTCAAGTTATTTTCATCGGTTAGCGAAAAGTAAGTTTTTATAAGCAAGCTTTTACAGCTTTGAAATTTTGAAACAATTCAAGGTAGTTTGAGCAGTGATTCGGGTGGCAAATAGTTAAGTTTTTCTAAGCAAGCTATTCGAGCTATGAAACTTTGAAATAATTTCATGTTGTTTCATAGAGCGAATCAACTAGCGAAAAATTACAATTTCTTAGTAAGCTTTTCACTCGACGAAACTCAGAAAAAAATTAAATTAGTTAATAGAGCGAACCTATGCAAGCTATTAAACGAAAATTTTGAAACAATTCGACTTATTTCATAGAGCAAAACTGTCCTTAAAAAAAGCTTTTTAAGCCAGCAATTCAATTGTGAAAAGAAAAACGCGGAAAAACAATTGTTTAGGAAGCTATTCAAGCAAGAAAAAATTCAAGGCATTTCATAAAGAGAGACGGATAGCGCATAGTTTAAATTAGAGCCAAATTACGTTTTTCTAAGCGAGCTAATCGAAGGACGAAGCTTTGAAATATGTCAAATTGTTTCATAGAGCCAATCAGCGCGGTTTTCTTAAGCAAGCTATTGAATCTATGAACATTTGAAATACTTCAAACTGTTACTTAGACCAAAATTTTTAGTGAAAAAATTAGTTTTCATCAGTAAAAACTTAAAATAGCTAAACAAGCTATCCAATTTTGAGCGTATGAAAAACGTCAAGGCATTTCATAAAGGGAGACGGATAGCGCATAGTTTAAGTTTACCTATTAGAGCCAAATTACGTTTTTCTAAGCGAGCTAATCGAACGACGAAGCTTTGAAATATGTCAAATTGTTTCATAAAGCCAATCAGTGCGGCTTTCTTAGGCCAGCAATTGAATCTATGAACATTCAAAATACTTCAAGTTGTTACTTAGACCGAAATGTTTAGTGAAAAAATTAGTTTTATCCAGAAAACTTTGAAATATCTAAACAAGCTATTCAAGCTATGAAACTTTGAACTAATTCAGCTAATTTCATGGACCAAATCGGTTATCAAAAAGGAAGTTTCTCTATGGAACCTATTTCAGCTATGAAACTTTGAAATATTTCAAGTTACTTCATAGCGCGAATTAGTGTGCTTAAAAGTTCAAGTTTTTCGAATCAAGCTGTTCAAGCTAGGAAACCATGAAACATTGCAAGTTATTTCATTGAGCGAATCGGTTTGCGAAAGCTTAAGTTGTTTGAGCAAGCTCTTCCAGCTACAAAATTTTGAAAAATTTCAAGTTGATTCATAGCGCGATTCAATTTGCTAAAAATTATGCTTTTATAATTATGGTGTTTGCTGTTTTAAGCTTACGTTTCAGACTGAAATGAATATGTAAACTCAAAATTTTGGACAAAAAGTATGCAGGTCCTGTCTAGCCTTGAAGTTGAATTGATTCCATTTTTCTGAAACTTTCTGATCTTATTTTTCTTAGACGTTGTGCTCAACAGAAAAGTTTTAAAAAACGTTGCATCGGTAGCGCATTAAGACTGTTAATTAATATAAGAATTTTGACCGTTTAGATTTTGTTTACCAGTCATAACGCTAAATTGAAGACTAGTTCTTTTTTCCAAGGCGCTTTTATACAATAGTTTGAAATGGATAGAAAAGTAAGGAAAGCTTATTTGAAATAGATGAAGCGTATTAAAAAACACATTTCCAGAAAGCCAGAAAAAGGCTGCAAACGCAGTATGCCCATTTTGTTAGATAAAGATTAAATAAACATAGCTAACAGACAGTTGAAAAAGAGTCAATGAGCGCAACTAAAGAGACAAAAAAAAACTGAGTTGTTTTTTTTTGAAAAAACTCCACTTTCAAACTTCAAAGAAAAAATAGACGCTTTTAAAGCCCTTTGACTTTCTAGAAAAATCAAAGATTTGATCATAGGTAGATTTTCTAATACACTGAGAAAACTGAAAATTTTCGTGACCTTTACACTTTCGCTGTTCAATAGTGGAGTTTGTGTTCCTTTCACCAAAGGAAATGAACCGAACTTGTAAAGAAATCAAAAGTCAAACCGCGAAAAAATAAATTTGCAAAAAAGCACAAAATACCTATTTCAATGAAAACTATACAAGGAGCTTTTGTAATGATAGAATGAAGCCGACTAATCAAAAAGTTCTTTGAGCGAAACTAAGCCTACAAAAATGAGCAGACCGGCAATAATCTAAATTAAACGAAACGTTTCAGTTTCCGAAAGAAAACAGGTCTTGACTGGAATCAAACTCCCGGACTTTTTGGTCTCAAGCATGGTTGTTACAGAAACTTGGGAAAAAGCCGAATCTGAAAAAAAGTCGGGATATGGGAACTAATCCGACGAAAATAAACAGACGGACGATTTTCAGAAAAATGTTACCGAACCTGAAAACATACTGATTTTCAGAGGGGAGCGCGCGCCGAAAAAAAACGCGCTTTATTGGTCAAAAATTTCCAGTGCCTAAAAACGCTTTTTTGACCTGTTTTTTCAAAATCAATTTGGTCGAGCTAAAAAAAAGGTCGACTAAACTTTCGAACATTTTCGAAATTCCGCTCCCCCACCCCTCGAGAAAATCCTAGATCCGCCCCTGATTACAACTAATGTCGGCCGGAGTTATAACTGGAAATTGGAAAGCATAAAGCCAAATTATGTAAAAATTGTGCATTTCGAAAAAGTTGCGAGATACATTAAGTTGGAAAATTTCTGAAACCAAGCCTTTTATCATTGTACTGCCGTTTGAAACAATTAAGTTTTTTCGGTTCATGTGATGAATTAAAGCGGGATCAACTGAGTTAACTTTTTACCTATCAAATGTTAAAGCCCATATGACATTATACAGCCACCGCAGCCTACCGATTCAAAAGTGCCACCAAAAGTAGCGTTTTTATTTGCGAATTAGGTTGGAAAAAGGAATGTTCGTGCTAATACACTGGCTTCGCAAGTGTAACACAAGGCGAAGCTGCGCTTCGCTAACACTTGCGAGAACACGACCAAAAAGCAGCTCTATCAAGTGAAAAAAGAAAAAGTAGAAAAAGCCTCGAATTAGTAAAAACTCGGCTTTGTGTAGAATCTGCGACCATGCAACGTTTAGTCTCACGCATAACCACTTAACCAGGGATGCTTGAATTCCCCAAAAACTAGCCATTAATTCTCAATCTACATTAGCTACTAAATTGCAAATTCGATGAAAATTTTCGTGACCTTTACACTTTCGCTGTTCAATAGTGGAGTTTGCGTTCCTTTCACCAAAGGAAATGAACCGAACTTGTAAAGAAATCAAAAGTCAAACCGCGAAAAAATAAATTTGCAAAAAAAGCACAAAATACCTATTTCAATGAAAACTATACAAGGAGCTTTTGTAATGATAGAATGAAGCCGACTAATCAAAAAGTTCTTTGAGCGAAACTAAGCCTACAAAAATGAGCAGACCGGCAATAATCTAAATTAAACGAAACGTTTCAGTTTCCGAAAGAAAACAGGTCTTGACTGGAATCAAACTCCCGGACTTTTTGGTCTCAAGCATGGTTGTTACAGAAACTTGGGAAAAAGCCGAATCTGAAAAAAAGTCGGGATATGGGAACTAATCCGACGAAAATAAACAGACGGACGATTGTCAGAAAAATGTTACCGAACCTGAAAACATACTGATTTTCAGAGGGGAGCGCGCGCCGAAAAAAAACGCGCTTTATTGGTCAAAAATTTCCAGTGCCTAAAAACGCTTTTTTGACCTGTTTTTTCAAAATCAATTTGGTCGAGCTAAAAAAAAGGTCGACTAAACTTTCGAACATTTTCGAAATTCCGCTCCCCCACCCCTCGAGAAAATCCTAGATCCGCCCCTGATTACAACTAATGTCGGCCGGAGTTATAACTGGAAATTGGAAAGCATAAAGCCAAATTATGTAAAAATTGTGCATTTCGAAAAAGTTGCGAGATACATTAAGTTGGAAAATTTCTGAAACCAAGCCTTTTATCATTGTACTGCCGTTTGAAACAATTAAGTTTTTTCGGTTCATGTGATGAATTAAAGCGGGATCAACTGAGTTAACTTTTTACCTATCAAATGTTAAAGCCCATATGACATTATACAGCCACCGCAGCCTACCGATTCAAAAGTGCCACCAAAAGTAGCGTTTTTATTTGCGAATTAGGTTGGAAAAAGGAATGTTCGTGCTAATACACTGGCTTCGCAAGTGTAACACAAGGCGAAGCTGCGCTTCGCTAACACTTGCGAGAACACGACCAAAAAGCAGCTCTATCAAGTGAAAAAAGAAAAAGTAGAAAAAGCCTCGAATTAGTAAAAACTCGGCTTTGTGTAGAATCTGCGACCATGCAACGTTTAGTCTCACGCATAACCACTTAACCAGGGATGCTTGAATTCCCCAAAAACTAGCCATTAATTCTCAATCTACATTAGCTACTAAATTGCAAATTCGATACCGCAAAAGGAGCACCAAATACAAAAAGATACAATTTTGCATGCAACATATTGTGCCAATCAAATTGTGCCTATAATTTTTTACCTATCAAATGTTAAAGCACATATGGCATTGTACTGCTACCGCAGCCTATCGATTCAAAAGTGCCACCAAAAGTAGCGTTTTTATTTGCGAATTAGGTTGGAAAAAGGAATGTTCGTGCTAATACACTGGCTTTGCAAGTGTAACACAAGGCGAAGCTGCGCTTCGCTAACACTTGCGAGAACACGACCAAAAAGCAGCTCTATCAAGTGAAAAAAGAAAAAGTAGAAAAAGCCTCGAATTAGTAAAAACTCGGCTTTGTGTAGAATCTGCGACCATGCAACGTTTAGTCTCACGCATAACCACTTAACCAGGGATGCTTGAATTCCCCAAAAACTAGCCATTAATTCTCAATCTACATTAGCTACTAAATTGCAAATTCGATGAAAATTTTCGTGACCTTTACACTTTCGCTGTTCAATAGTGGAGTTTGTGTTCCTTTCACCAAAGGAAATGAACCGAACTTGTAAAGAAATCAAAAGTCAAACCGCGAAAAAATAAATTTGCAAAAAAAGCACAAAATACCTATTTCAATGAAAACTATACAAGGAGCTTTTGTAATGATAGAATGAAGCCGACTAATCAAAAAGTTCTTTGAGCGAAACTAAGCCTACAAAAATGAGCAGACCGGCAATAATCTAAATTAAACGAAACGTTTCAGTTTCCGAAAGAAAACAGGTCTTGACTGGAATCAAACTCCCGGACTTTTTGGTCTCAAGCATGGTTGTTACAGAAACTTGGGAAAAAGCCGAATCTGAAAAAAAGTCGGGATATGGGAACTAATCCGACGAAAATAAACAGACGGACGATTGTCAGAAAAATGTTACCGAACCTGAAAACATACTGATTTTCAGAGGGGAGCGCGCGCCGAAAAAAAACGCGCTTTATTCGTCAAAAATTTCCAGTGCCTAAAAACGCTTTTTTGACCTGTTTTTTCAAAATCAATTTGGTCGAGCTAAAAAAAAGGTCGACTAAACTTTCGAACATTTTCGAAATTCCGCTCCCCCACCCCTCGAGAAAATCCTAGATCCGCCCCTGATTACAACTAATGTCGGCCGGAGTTATAACTGGAAATTGGAAAGCATAAAGCCAAATTATGTAAAAATTGTGCATTTCGAAAAAGTTGCGAGATACATTAAGTTGGAAAATTTCTGAAACCAAGCCTTTTATCATTGTACTGCCGTTTGAAACAATTAAGTTTTTTCGGTTCATGTGATGAATTAAAGCGGGATCAACTGAGTTAACTTTTTACCTATCAAATGTTAAAGCCCATATGACATTATACAGCCACCGCAGCCTACCGATTCAAAAGTGCCACCAAAAGTAGCGTTTTTATTTGCGAATTAGGTTGGAAAAAGGAATGTTCGTGCTAATACACTGGCTTCGCAAGTGTAACACAAGGCGAAGCTGCGCTTCGCTAACACTTGCGAGAACACGACCAAAAAGCAGCTCTATCAAGTGAAAAAAGAAAAAGTAGAAAAAGCCTCGAATTAGTAAAAACTCGGCTTTGTGTAGAATCTGCGACCATGCAACGTTTAGTCTCACGCATAACCACTTAACCAGGGATGCTTGAATTCCCCAAAAACTAGCCATTAATTCTCAATCTACATTAGCTACTAAATTGCAAATTCGATACCGCAAAAGGAGCACCAAATACAAAAAGATACAATTTTGCATGCAACATATTGTGCCAATCAAATTGTGCCTATAATTTTTTACCTATCAAATGATAAAGCACATATGGCATTGTACTGCTACCGCAGCCTATCGATTCAAAAGTGCCACCAAAAGTAGCGTTTTTATTTGCGAATTAGGTTGGAAAAAGGAATGTTCGTGCTAATACACTGGCTTCGCAAGTGTAACACAAGGCGAAGCTGCGCTTCGCTAACACTTGCGAGAACACGACCAAAAAGCAGCTCTATCAAGTGAAAAAAGAAAAAGTAGAAAAAGCCTCGAATTAGTAAAAACTCGGCTTTGTGTAGAATCTGCGACCATGCAACGTTTAGTCTCACGCATAACCACTTAACCAGGGATGCTTGAATTCCCCAAAAACTAGCCATTAATTCTCAATCTACATTAGCTACTAAATTGCAAATTCGATGAAAATTTTCGTGACCTTTACACTTTCGCTGTTCAATAGTGGAGTTTGCGTTCCTTTCACCAAAGGAAATGAACCGAACTTGTAAAGAAATCAAAAGTCAAACCGCGAAAAAATAAATTTGCAAAAAAAGCACAAAATACCTATTTCAATGAAAACTATACAAGGAGCTTTTGTAATGATAGAATGAAGCCGACTAATCAAAAAGTTCTTTGAGCGAAACTAAGCCTACAAAAATGAGCAGACCGGCAATAATCTAAATTAAACGAAACGTTTCAGTTTCCGAAAGAAAACAGGTCTTGACTGGAATCAAACTCCCGGACTTTTTGGTCTCAAGCATGGTTGTTACAGAAACTTGGGAAAAAGCCGAATCTGAAAAAAAGTCGGGATATGGGAACTAATCCGACGAAAATAAACAGACGGACGATTGTCAGAAAAATGTTACCGAACCTGAAAACATACTGATTTTCAGAGGGGAGCGCGCGCCGAAAAAAAACGCGCTTTATTGGTCAAAAATTTCCAGTGCCTAAAAACGCTTTTTTGACCTGTTTTTTCAAAATCAATTTGGTCGAGCTAAAAAAAAGGTCGACTAAACTTTCGAACATTTTCGAAATTCCGCTCCCCCACCCCTCGAGAAAATCCTAGATCCGCCCCTGATTACAACTAATGTCGGCCGGAGTTATAACTGGAAATTGGAAAGCATAAAGCCAAATTATGTAAAAATTGTGCATTTCGAAAAAGTTGCGAGATACATTAAGTTGGAAAATTTCTGAAACCAAGCCTTTTATCATTGTACTACCGTTTGAAACAATTAAGTTTTTTCGGTTCATGTGATGAATTAAAGCGGGATCAACTGAGTTAACTTTTTACCTATCAAATGTTAAAGCCCATATGACATTATACAGCCACCGCAGCCTACCGATTCAAAAGTGCCACCAAAAGTAGCGTTTTTATTTGCGAATTAGGTTGGAAAAAGGAATGTTCGTGCTAATACACTGGCTTCGCAAGTGTAACACAAGGCGAAGCTGCGCTTCGCTAACACTTGCGAGAACACGACCAAAAAGCAGCTCTATCAAGTGAAAAAAGAAAAAGTAGAAAAAGCCTCGAATTAGTAAAAACTCGGCTTTGTGTAGAATCTGCGACCATGCAACGTTTAGTCTCACGCATAACCACTTAACCAGGGATGCTTGAATTCCCCAAAAACTAGCCATTAATTCTCAATCTACATTAGCTACTAAATTGCAAATTCGATGAAAATTTTCGTGACCTTTACACTTTCGCTGTTCAATAGTGGAGTTTGCGTTCCTTTCACCAAAGGAAATGAACCGAACTTGTAAAGAAATCAAAAGTCAAACCGCGAAAAAATAAATTTGCAAAAAAAGCACAAAATACCTATTTCAATGAAAACTATACAAGGAGCTTTTGTAATGATAGAATGAAGCCGACTAATCAAAAAGTTCTTTGAGCGAAACTAAGCCTACAAAAATGAGCAGACCGGCAATAATCTAAATTAAACGAAACGTTTCAGTTTCCGAAAGAAAACAGGTCTTGACTGGAATCAAACTCCCGGACTTTTTGGTCTCAAGCATGGTTGTTACAGAAACTTGGGAAAAAGCCGAATCTGAAAAAAAGTCGGGATATGGGAACTAATCCGACGAAAATAAACAGACGGACGATTGTCAGAAAAATGTTACCGAACCTGAAAACATACTGATTTTCAGAGGGGAGCGCGCGCCGAAAAAAAACGCGCTTTATTGGTCAAAAATTTCCAGTGCCTAAAAACGCTTTTTTGACCTGTTTTTTCAAAATCAATTTGGTCGAGCTAAAAAAAAAAGGTCGACTAAACTTTCGAACATTTTCGAAATTCCGCTCCCCCACCCCTCGAGAAAATCCTAGATCCGCCCCTGATTACAACTAAAGTCGGCCGGAGTTATAACTGGAAATTAGAAAGCATAAAGCCAAATTATGTAAAAATTGTGCATTTCGAAAAAGTTGCGAGATACATTAAGTTGGAAAATTTCTGAAACCAAGCCTTTTATCATTGTACTGCCGTTTGAAACAATTAAGTTTTTTCGGTTCATGTGATGAATTAAAGCGGGATCAACTGAGTTAACTTTTTACCTATCAAATGTTAAAGCCCATATGACATTATACAGCCACCGCAGCCTACCGATTCAAAAGTGCCACCAAAAGTAGCGTTTTTATTTGCGAATTAGGTTGGAAAAAGGAATGTTCGTGCTAATACACTGGCTTCGCAAGTGTAACACAAGGCGAAGCTGCGCTTCGCTAACACTTGCGAGAACACGACCAAAAAGCAGCTCTATCAAGTGAAAAAAGAAAAAGTGGAAAAAGCCTCGAATTAGTAAAAACTCGGCTTTGTGTAGAATCTGCGACCATGCAACGTTTAGTCTCACGCATAACCACTTAACCAGGGATGCTTGAATTCCCCAAAAACTAGCCATTAATTCTCAATCTACATTAGCTACTAAATTGCAAATTCGATACCGCAAAAGGAGCACCGAATACAAAAAGATACAATTTTGCATGCAACATATTGTGCCAATCAAATTGTGCCTATAATTTTTTACCTATCAAATGTTAAAGCACATATGGCATTGTACTGCTACCGCAGCCTATCGATTCAAAATTGCCACCAAAAATAGCATTTTTATTTGCGACTTGGTTGAAAAAAAATCGTACTAATACACTCGCTTCGCAAGTGTAACACAGAGGCGAAGCTGTGCTTCGCAAACACTTTCAAGAACACGACCAAAAAGAAGTTCCATCAAGTGAAATACGAAAAAGTAGAAGGATGCCTCGAATTCGCAAAAACTCGGTTACATGTAGGATTCGAATCTGCTACCTACTGCAATCGAGAGATTTTGAGTCTCATGCACTATCAACACTATCCACGCAAGCTTAACAATCGACAAACACTAGTCACGAACAAAGCAGCTACATATTTTAATATCTTCCCAATGCGATTCAGTAAAATTGGAACCAAATACTAATAGACTCAATTTTGCATGTAACAATTTTGATGATAACAAACTGAAGGCATCCACACTATTTTTGCAGGTAAAAATTGCAAAGCACAAAGCCACATTATGTATAAACTATGCATTTCAAAAAATTGTGAGATATATTGAGTTGGAAAATTTCTGAAATTGAGTTTTCATTATTGTTATGTTGTTTGAAACAAATCGCTTTTTTCGATTCATTTGACGAATTAAAAATGCATCAACTGTGTTTTCATACTACTATTCGAACCTCAAAGCACATACTATCAAAAAGCTGTTAAGGTGCCCCACCATTATTGGGGTGCTGCACCATGAAAGTGCCGCACCAATATTTGCAACTTAGGTTGAAAAAAAGAAGGTTCGTACTAAAGCAAGTGTAATAAAACCAACCCTATTTGAGCATAGATACAAAAAATATATACACAAGCTTGTTTACAAGATTTGGCAATTATCTGTAAATACAAACTCGAACTTTGGTTTACCGGAAAAAGCTTGAGAAAAAATCGTTTTCAAGTCTTTGCAAAATTTTCTTTTCCACTTTCTTTGCAAAACTTTTTCAGACATCATTCAGCACATATGCACTGCTGTTCCTAAGACAGTTGACACCTACATCACAAAAGGTAAGTAGGCTGAGAAAACCAGTGTTATTTAGCCAAAAAATTGATACTGAGTTGTCTATCGATTCTTCGAAATGCCAAACTCCCAACACTTCACAAAATATCAAGCACTAGATAGCCGTTTGCTGTACAAATTACACAACAGTTTCCAACCACAATTGCAAAAAAAAAAACTAAATAGAAAGTTTCTGTGTTTCCAAATTGTTTCGTCGTCTGCTGAGATGTGAACGAACGCTTGTGAACGAGGCATATTCTTATCCGATAGTGATAGAAAATTGGGCACATTCGACCTTTTTTCAAAAAATGGCCAGTAAAAAAACAACCTAAAAGACAGCGGAAAAGACAGGCGAAAGGTGAAAAATACGTAATAAAAACGCTACGATATTTTAGCCAGAGGAAACATTAAAAAATATTTATGTTCAAACTTTTAAAATTCGAATTTGCTCTAAAAATTGTGCACAGCGACTTTTTACATTTTGCAGTTGTCATTGCATTTTGCACTACAGTCAGCGGCATTTTAGACTTCGGAGCAGCAATTTAGTACACTCCGCCGATCAGTACATTTCTCGCACCATTTTCATTTTTGTTGCGCAGCTAACAAAAAAAACATACGAAATGTAAAATGCAATAAAAGTGAACCAGATCTAATGCTATAGCTGCAAAAGTGCCACTAAATGAACGAGCAATTTCATTTGTGACTTGGGCAGGAAAAAGTGAACTTCGTATTATGACACTACGCCCATGTGCAAACAAAAATTGTATAAATAAGCTTTTGTCGCCAATCGCCTCAAAAATCTGCCAAGGGCGCAGAACTATTAAGGGAATTATATAAGAAAATCCACCCCCCCCCCTAAAAAAATAATCTCAGAAGCAACTATTTAAAGATTGAAACAGAATAGTTCCCAGGTACTCCTCTGTTACAATAGGGTCATGAACATAACCTCTTTAACACAACCTGGTAAGGTCTTATTTATATCTCAGGAACTCAGCTATTTAGGATCCTATTTGTCTCTCACAAACCCACAAGCTACAATTTGTCTCTCATAAACTGAAGAGTGAAAAGAGAATTGGATCGATCATTCGTCAACTTGAATTCTAGTTATCGAATGAAAAGTACACAGTGCGGTTGGTGAGCTTCTTGTAGAGTGCCGAGATGGTCTCCACTTTGCTCTCCAGTGCATTCTGGTGCTGCTTGCTCACGAACACCTGCAAAAAAAATCAGAAATCCACTCTCGAAGCTAGAAGTCGATCACGTTTTTCGTGACCTTTACACTTCTGCTGTTTGATAGTTGCTTTGCCTTCCTTTTAGCAACAAAGGAAATGAACTGAACTTAAAAAATCCAAAGTCAAATCGCGAGAAAATAAATTTGAGCCTGCTGAACAAATTTTAAGACTTTTTCTTGAAAAAAAAAACAACAGGAAAAATACCTGGAAAAACTATCGAGCTATAAAAGAGTTTTCACTACGTTCATTGAGTCTTAAACAGAATTTATCTACTTTTACAAATGAATACAATTTATTCAATTAAAAACTCATCAATCAAATGAATATACGAAGGCAGTATTGAACTAATACGAAGAGTGCAACTATGCAAAGACAAGGATTTTGAATAAAATAGACGAAATGGACCATATCATAAAAAAGACAAAACCGTTAATGTTACAGGGTTTATTTGAATTGACAACCCTTTTAGACTAACTATTATAAACTTTTATAAATGTAGACCTTTTACTTTGAAAAGGAACAAAGAAAAGTGCAGTTGTTTATGAAGAGAAGAATGAAAGACTTATTCTACCTTGATGTAGGTTCCGGCAGGAGTGTAGTTTGTCCTCTTTCCAACAATCAGTGCTGGACGGACGAGGTCGGCAAGGATCTCATCGTAAACTGCGAACAGAGTGCGGTTCCTCGGTCTCTTCTGCAGACCTTTGGGCTTGAACATACCTGAAACAATAAGCTCAAACCTGAATAAATCAACAAAAGTCAATTTCAAAGCAAGTATGATTGATTTATTTCGATGAGAGTGTTTTGTCCGATCGCCACTTACTCAAAATCAAATGGGCAGTAAAAAAAGTTTTAACATCAATCAACAAAAATTGAGATCATGTCACGAGCTAAATCCGGACCTATATCACTGAACGCTTATCATTGAACTTCAGATTCAGTAAATCAGAGGCGAGAGGGAGCTTCGCAACACTTGCCATACAATTAAAATATTGCATTACAGGAAGTAATTTTTTTTATTAAGCTGAAAAAATTACTAGAAATTAAATCGAAAAGACGATATCTACAAAACTTGATACGTTTGTCTCGTGTGACGCTCACAAACAGACTTAGCAAGCATTGAGAATCAATGACCGAGCGAAAACTAGGGCGTTAAATTTGGGTCGATCCTCGAGCCGAAAAGGAAATTAGTCATAAAAAAGTTTCATGCAATAAAATTTTTAAATCAAAATGTTTACAATCCATCCACCTGTGAAACTACGCAAGATAACTTGACTAAGCCGATATAAGCTAAGCTGAACCCGTTTAACGGAAAAAATTATTCGAAATGAGAGCTGGTAAATTTAAAAAGTACGAAACAATTTTAAATTGTGAAATTGGTTGTTGCTTCACTTCACACAAAAGCTTAGTTGTTTCTAATAGAGTAAGTGATTGTGAATTTAGTAGGCTCATTCAAATTGTAGCTCATGCCTCGTTTGTTTCATAAAGGGGCTCAAAGGAGGCATGGGTTTTTGGTAAGCCTCAGTGCATAAGCAGAATGCACAGAGGCTTGGCTTCCCACAACCTCCTCATGCCTCCATTAAACACTTCATATCTTATCAGATTCGGCTGAGCCTTATTTCCATTGCTACCACTTTTTGCAAATCGCAAAAATAGTTTAAGAGAACAGCAAAGTTTTGGTGAAAAGTAAAAATATATATATCCAGTCTCAAAAAAAAAATAAACATTAAATCCCGTCCATTTTCATAATACATGTTTTTATCAAATTAGAAAAGACCATTTGAATCATAAAACCTAAGCTATGCAAAGAATATGCTTGAAAAACAAACCAGATAATACAAATTGCATGTGAAAAAAAACAGCCGACAAAAATCTAAAATCCGAAAAAATCAACATTTGTTTAATAAATATATTTTAAAACTTAATTACAATTAATTACTACCTCAAAAGAACTAAGAAGTAGTTTTATTAGATTTTTCAGGAAACTTAGTATGTCTGAGCAGCAGCAATTGAGCAGCAGAAAGTATAAAAAAAAATCACGGGAAAAAAGCCTTCTTACCGATTATAGGTCACTTGTTCTCGCAAATGAAATAAGCATTTAAACACAGAGGCGAAGTGGCAATTCGCATACACAACCAAAAATATGACCGATAACGCTTCTGGGAAAAACTGAACCAGTAAAACTTCAAGTCTACAAAATTTCTTAAGAGACGCACGCCAATTATGAGTCTACATAGTTGCTCAGTGACGCACGCCAATTATGACACATTAACGGTACTGTCAATTTGAAAAAAAAAAAGAAATTTACCAACTAACATGCCTCAATTTATAGAGCGATCGCATTTTAGCTATCATGCGAAAAAGTTCATTTAAAACATCCGACTCTGCCCAGGTTCGAACCCTCTTGTTTTGTTGCGAGTCTCCTTCCCTACCTCTACGCTACATATCCATGATACCTTGAAGCTAAAGTGCTACTAGTAATACACAAGTCTGTGATAATATCCTTAGCATTGGCTGTACTTAATAGATGGTTATTGATCTAAATTAACACATTTTGTCGACTTAGGCAGGAAAAAAAGAGTTCATACTATACCACAAGCTTTACTTGTGTAAAAACGTAATAAAAACGCGGGTTAAAAAACAGGCTCAAGTCGGGTTTTGAATTCTATACAATGCATTAGATGTTGAACTACTTGCCTCGCTTTTCCTTCTTTAGAATAGTCCTGTTTCCCACAAAGAACACCGACCGACCTTGAAGCTTCTTTTCCAACTCGTTCACAACTTTGGTCAGTACTTTCCTCCAGTCGTCAATCAAGGGCATGGGGAAATATATTACTACAACCTTTTTGCCCTCTGCTAGTTCGATTTCCTTAGCCGAGTTGAAGTACAATGCACCTAGACCAAGTTCCGTCTTCTCAAAGATTTTGGCAATTTCGAGCTCGAACGCGGTCGGGTCGGTTTTCTTTTTCAACATCGAAGTCATTTTGTTGTTCTGAGCGACTCAAACTTGATCTGAAATCAAGAACGAATTAGTATATTGAAGCAAAAATGTATAGCAGTATTCTTACTTCGAATAGAGTCAGGCCTATCAATGACTAAATTGGGAGCCATAACATTCATTTCGTAAATGCGACTACAGTGCTGATTTAAATTAACCGGACAAAACGCGATAAACTTGAAATTTAAAACGCGTTTTCCTCAAACTGGGTTGAGTTTAGGTGAAAACTTATGAGAATAAAATTTGCTTACAATTTTAGCAGAATTAATATGGTGTAATGTTTTGCGAAATTCGGGCCCAAAATTTTACCACGAAAATGGGTCATTTGGCTTTTCTTAGTTAATAAAAAATTACGCCAAAAATACCCAGTCGATTGCAGACATAATCATATCAAAGTGAGCTTCCTACGTAGCCCAACAAACTTTAAGAAAGGTAGACTCTCCAAAAAAATTTGCAAACCGTTTAAAAACTGTTTTTAAATAAAAGTTAATATTTTATATAGTAAAAACGATCTTTTTTGTTTATCAAACAAAATAAATCAACTTATACAATGTTTTGGAGAATATACCCTTCTTAAAGTTTGTTGGGCTACGTAAGGGGCTCACTTTAATATACTTATGTCTGTGACCGACTGGGTATTTTTGGCGTAATTTTTGATTAACTAAGAAAAGCCAAAATGACCCATTTTTGTGGTAAAATTTTGGGCCTGAATTTCGCAAAACAAATTACACCATATTAATTCTGCTAAAATTGTAAGCAAGTTTTATCTTCATAAGTTTTCACCTAAACTCAACCCAATTTGAGAAAAACGCATTTTAAATTTCAAGTTTAGCTCGTTTTGTCCGATTAATTTAAATCAGCACTATTATAAACCAATAACGTAAGGTGTTTTACACCTCGTGATTGTTTTTTCTTAAATTTTTCTTAATTTACTGTTAAACTGAGTATTTACTATATACAAGACTACTCTCATTTTATCAACAGCTCATGAAATCTATGAAATGCCACATGTTGAAATATTGCATTTAAAAAACATATCACTTGCAATATTTACAAGTTACTCAGAAATAAGAGTTTCCGTGGATTTCTCCCTGGTTGTCACCAGCGTTAAAAGTCTCCCACTCATTTGCAATTGGGGCAAACAACAACTGGTCGGGGATTCCGAAACTGTCAACAATATCCATCAAATGAGGCGAAATCCATTTCACTAATTCACTTTGAGAACTCTTCATCATAGCTCCCTGTTCGACTGTAAGCAGCTTGTTGATCAAGAAAAAGTCGAGATTTATGTTCACGCAGTGAACCAAATACAGGGAAATTATTTTCTCCATGACTTCTTTATTATCTTTCTCTGTTTTATTATGCAGTGTATCTAAACACCATTCAGCTACAATTCGTTCTCCGTAAGCAACAGCTGCGCTTTGAATCGTATCCGAGCTCTTGTACATCCATGTGTTAAACATAGCTTGCCTATCACCGAACACACTTTGCATAGCTTGGCCCAATTGCATGTTAAGAAGGAACTCTCGCTGCTGAAGTAAAAATGTGAGGTAGGATGTCGCTGTGATGTCTGAGGTACATTCGGGAGCTGTGGGAGGTCGCATGTTTCTCGCGAACTCAGATAGACGCTCTTTTGCTACCTGAACAAAACAGTAACATAATTATGTTAATCCTCTATCAACTAACTTCGATGGTTCAGTACCGTAGCCAAGTGCATGTTTTAAAGTTTTTTTTGTTATACACGCAATTATGTTATGCTATTTAGACATCGAATCATTTTTTATAGCTTCTTTCGCTCTTCTCAATTTAAAAGCAAATCAGCGCTTCTGCCTATTGAAACTTCTTCGAATGATTTAGACGACGACTCTAACCTGAAGCGCTTGATTTATTACAAAGTTTTTCAATGTTTTGGGCCGTGAATTTATTGTTCTTGTCACTTTTACCTTCTGCATAAGGACTGCGTTGTCTCCTTCGGCCGTCATTCCTGCGTGTGCAGATGCGATGGCGACTCCGAATCGGTTGCAGGAGAGATATCCCTGGCCCCCACACCTCTCGCGAGACACAGAGGCCACCTCCTCCAGATTCCAAGTGACCAGTGGTTTCATCACACAGCACTCCATCACTATCTGCACACAATCATCTTTTTAATTTACAAGAGCAAGGGCCAAGTGGCTGAGGTCTTCACATCTCAGTCAAACGGTCGGTGGTTCAAGTCTCACCATTACCCGTGCTCGTTGCTTGCGAATAAGACAACATACCCAGCCGAGAGAAATTACAAAAAAAAATCCATGTAGATTTAAAGAAAAGGGTACAACAGCAATGCTCAATAGAGAGCTGAACAGCTCGTATGCTGGTCCTCTTTCGTAGATAAATGGTGTTAATCTGACTTTCTATACAGCTGAAAAAAAACGAGGTAAATTGACAAGCATCATCAAGACTTAAGCACAACAAGGAGAACCTAAACATAGAGGCAAAGCAGAGCGATGTAAAATAAAGATTGCGCAACAAGATAGTGAATGGGAAAAAACAGAAGTAAAAAAAATCTGAAAAAATTAAGTTGAAAAGATTACTTAAAAAAATAAATTGAGAGTTTTTTTTAAAAAAACTACACCTACAAAAATTTCGTGTTTGTATCGGATAAAGTTCATATAACAGAGGCGAAGCTTCGCTTCGCAAACACTTGCGAGAACACGACAAAAAGCCCCTTTATACAGTGCAATAATAAAAATTAGAAGTAAGCCCCGAATTAGAAAAAACTCGGCTACCTCTGAGATTCAAAATTGCGGCCTACAGATTAAGAGTCTCACACACTAACCACTCAGCCAGGGAAGCTTAATAGGCACAAAACACTAGCCACAAATAAAACAGAAAACAAATGCAATGCAAATTCCAATGCTGAAAAGAAACTTCCAAACAAGGGAACACATTTATTTGTGAGTTAGGTTTTAAAATCATTTAAACCTAGCTAATCATTTACCGAGCGGCACCAAACTTTATATCGAAACCTCTTGAGCCGAAAACAAAACTGTTGTCATAATTAATCGCATACGGATATAATTTTCCTACAAAATTACCCAACATAAATTGAATAAGCCAATATAACTCACAGAGGCGAAGTTGCCCTTCTCGCATACACAAGCAAAAATATGACCGATAACGCTTCTGGGAAAAACTGAAAAGTAATACAATAGTGTGTGTTAATATAGCATTTGCTGTACTTGATCGCTGGTTATTGATCTTATGCATATACTGCAAAAAAAGAGCACTTTCAAAAAGAGCACTAACATTTGCGACTTGGGCTGGAATAAAGTGAGTTCGTAATATCACACAAGCTTTACTTGTGTATAAACAAACTGAAACTCTTTAAAGATAAAAAAAACACCGAGAAAAAATGGAAAAAAACTTACTAAATAGTGAGCTTTCAGATATAGTTTTAAAAAATTTATAAGTTGGAACAAAACCCATGCTTTCAAGAAATTGAGTCTGTCAGAAAATGCAGGAGTCCAAGAGATGCAATGGATCTTGTGAACAAAATTATTTACGGGAAAAGTCAAGCACATGATTGCAATAGCCTTGCCTATCGCAAGGGTAAAGAGAGTAACAAATAAAAAAAGTTTAACATTGGTTTTTACTACTATTTGAACACCTTTGGCTACTAATAACTGATGTTTAAACTACATTTGCAAAGCCTACGATATCAATAAAAACGAACTTACTCTTTCCAGCAGTTTTCATTTTTAATTATCCAATATTTCGTATGTCTAGGACCAAAAGACTTCGTTTTGATGATGCAATTTCCTGCCTTCTGTTTTGTTTTATCACTTGAAATGGCTTCTTTCTTTTCTATTCGCAGAACAGCATTACACTAACGTTTAACTCGCTACTTTTTTAGTTGCTGGTTCTTTCAACTTTCGTTTTCCAGTGCTATCGAGTCCTTCAAATCAAACCGAAGTATGTAGTTGATATGCATGGAGAATTGGTACACTTGTAATGAAGTAGATAAATGAAATTAGGCGATGCTTACCTCTGCGTGCTTTGAGGAGTCCCCTGAGAGCGACTGATTGGACCAGTTGCTCTTCGCAGCATTCAGTCCAATATTGAGAGCCACTGTTCTCGCCACCAGTGGGGTAATCGCATTCTGCTGCAGCTAAAACCGACATAACTTCAACTTGACAGAGTAAAAATGAAACAGCATCATAAGTCTAGCGTACTTTGGAATCACTGAGAACAAAAACAGTGCAAATGGAGTACATTTGCCGATAATTAAGAACAAAAGCAGTACTCTCTAATTCTCATAATATTCATGGACCCATTTTATTTATATACTACTAATAGTAGCTGAGGAGCAGACAGAAATGCATCTACATTTTCAGAACTGAAAAACTTCATACCTGGTATGAGAGAATTGGTTCATCTGATTTTCCAGTTGCTCCTACGGCCAGTCGCGTTGCAGCATACTTGACAGCAATAGCCAGCGACACCTTTGATCCCATCATGGATCCAGATGCAATGCACAGCCGTCCAGACAACAATTGGTCAGCCACAGTTAGAAACCTTTTCCTGCCGTTCGAAATCTCGCTTGAGAAAACTCCTTCTGCAGAAATATCCGAATACTTGTTCAATAGGTTCTCTTGAGCTACTTCCACATTTTGGAATGTCAGCTTCGCATTGTCAACTCCGTTCATGCCCTGCAACGAGTTCTCTATTATTGGAACAATACTGATAATCTCGAAAATCTGACCATGTTAGTAGCTTCAGTGTAACCAACCACTCCGAAATCTACAAATGGTTGAATGAAAATAATTTTTTCAATTTTTTTTCGAAATGAAGTTTTGAGGGATTTGTTCTTCTAAGTTCAACTTGCCATTTTGTGACCCATATCCTCAATTGTGACTCCTGGAATTGGGTTCAACTGTTTGTCCCTGATGGGAACTAATACGGCATGTATTCCCTGATTGACACCATCGACAACCAACTGGGCAAACACTACACAATGATGCGCATGTACAGCTCCATTAGTGATCCAGTACTTCTGAGCCATGGTAGAAGGAGTATTTACAGTTATTGTTCCAGGTCCCTGGTTGTATGTCGCTGTTGTCTCCATTTCTACTGCATTGTTACCATATCCTAATTCAGTCAGTCCGAAACAACCGATGTCGCTCAATGAGTCGATTCCCTGCACATAAGACAGCTTTAGAGTAACCCCAAACAACGGAAGACCGTTTCCCACATACATTTCGATAATTTCCTGCAATTACTTTTTAACACACACGCAAAGCGGAGCTTTGCATTACTTGCGGTACACAACAAGCCTATCATTGCAAAAAGCGAACAAAAATGGGAGGAAAAAAACTGTCGAAAATATTTTAAAAACAAGCATATTCTTTTCAAAAAAAATGAAGCAAATCAAATTCAAAAAAAAAACGCCAAGAAAAATAAACACCAGCATTAAATAAGCTTTAAAAACTTTCCTACAATAGAGGCCGACAATACTTGGGTAGACGCTCATTGAGCCAAGAACACAAAAATGCATTTGACCGACTAAATTTCAATCCTTATAACTTTCAGACTGTGACATCCTTGAATGATGTCATGCTTTCCATATTTGCCACTTTGATAATAAATTCACCTTGATAATAAATTGGAGCCCAATCATCTTTTAAATTATTGTGCCGACCATTTGAAAAAAGGGGAGGAACTTCGTAATCGGGTGTTTTAGCTTTTTTCTTTGTTTTCCAAGCAAAATCAGCTACCACAATCATCATTGAAGAGAGTTGAGTGATATATCATTTCAAAGCCCTTTTAGTCGTGATTCGAACGACCTAAATCTTTCAATTAATTTTCCCAGTGTCAAGAAAAACCCGTTCGTTTAATTTCGAGTGAGCGAGCAGGCTTACAATCGTTTATTTTATTAGCTTAAAAGCTTAAAATTGCTTAGTTTAAGCGTTAAAATTCGTTAAAAAGTCGATAATTCAGAAAAATGCCAAAAATGAAAATTGAAACTTTTTGTATTTCGTTTCTCTAGTCATTTTTCTAGAAAAATGTTTTCCAAACAGCTGATTGTCGAATATGCCTGAGCTCTAGTTTCTCGTTCAGATCCTTTTATCACACCACGCAGAAACAACGATTATAATTTGAAAAACCTTTTAGTATTTTTTAAGACTCTGGTCGTAACATTCTGTGCTGCTTGCACAGCAACCGCCTATCGTTGCTGAAAATCAACCGCTGCAAATCAACCGAATAAACTCAACTGAATTAATCATTCCAATCATGCTCTAATATGCGCCGATCGACAAGCGATATTCCAGAAGCTTAGAAGCAAGACGAGCATCCTTCAAACCTAGCAGGGTCAGGGCGCGAGGCGCAACCTAGGTTCTCGGCTATTTGCACATAATCAGTGACTTTGATCTGATTCTTGTTGAAAAAAAAAAAGATTTTATATGATCGGCCCACAACGGGGTTCGAGCCCCAGACATGTGGATCTCGAGGCTACCGCTCTAACTCACTGAGCAATGTTGCCTATTACTAAGACTGAAGCCAAAAAATTGTTCAACAAACAGTGTGAGAGGAGGATACTGTACATGTGGCTGCCTGTGGCAGTTTCCGCAGCAGCCCTGCGGAAACTGCGGGAGTAAATGAGGTATTACATTTAGAAGAACTTTTTGAAGAAGTAAAATTGTTCAAAAAATAATGAAAAAAAAAACTTTTTTTTTAAAAAAAGAGCGACTTTCCTGATATTTCCTGCTCCCTGGCAATTGCCATTTCCAATTGCTAGCACCCAAAAACAGTTAAATTGTTTTTAAACGAGATTTTCAAAAAAAATTTCAAATCGATCAAAGCATTAAAATGAAAAAATTAGTTTTTTACCTCAATCGGAGGCTCCATTTGCAACCTGTAGTTTATTAATCAAAATTTTTTCCTTTCCACTATGGTAGCTGCCTATCCACTGACCGTTTGGTACAAAATACAAGACAACAACATTGACCTGTTTCGACACGGAGCCAAAAAAGGCACAAATGGGAAAAACTAGGAAAAAAAAATAATTTTCCTGTAATCATTATCCACCACCAAAACCTTGTACTCACAGCCTTCAGCTGGTAAAATAAGCGATCACAGCGAAGACCGCATGTCTTATCTTTTTTACTTTAAAAGATATGACGTTTTTAGTTTTTCTTTATATACCAAATGAAAAAAATGGATAAAATTTTTTCGTCTCCACAGGGGCTCGAACCAGGCACCCCACGCCTGGCATTGCTGTGCACATCTTCCAGACCATCAGACCGTTGTTTTAAACAAAAATAAAATTTTCATGTTTTAACTTGATTAATACCATTTTTCCCAGAAAAAAGTGGGATTTCTCCCAGGGAAGTGAATGGAAAAAGAATCGGAAAAAAATCGTCTGCTCTACTTCCCGAGCTAGTCACAATGGAAAAAACCGAGGAAAAAATAGCGATACGTTTGCCAGAACCGCGTTTTTTATCCGTCAAATGCAATACGTTAAAAACTCGCGGTTGCTCGTTTGGAGTGGATTGAACTCGCGCGCGCTCGTATGGGCGGGTGACGGAAAATGCCAACCACCAAGATAACTCTTAACCGCTCGAGACAGATCTAGAATTATGAACACGAATTGATTGCAATTGATGGTCAGTAGCGATAATTAACATTCAAACAGCTCAGCTCGTATTATCAAAAAATGACAATATATGCGTATCACGTCATCCGCCAGTTACGGTGTATTACATACTCTACTACATTACTGAATAAACATCCAGTATCATAATGAACTTCGCTTCCCAAACAACAAAATAAGTTGAACACAGGCAAAACTGAGCTTCGCGCCACTTTCGATACACAGCAAAAGCTGCAAATATCCAAACCATGTGTCTTAAACAAAAATTGAAAACTATGAATGAATTTTGTTGAAGAAATCGTAGGCCCAACAATCAGAAAAAATTTTACTGCAATAGTTATAGAAATCAATTCCCTTCAAAGCAAACAAAAGATTTGGGCTTATCTCCATCCATTTTTTTCTGATAAGCAGTAAATGTAAACGATAAGAAAACATTTCGGGCAAAAACTGAGATATGATAATTCCGAAATGTACTCAAAAACTGTTCATTAAATCTAGCAGCCAAACAATCTGCATATCCAAAAAGAAAAATCAGGGATAAAGGCCCTACCCGCTATAGTATAAGATCAAAACGAAACAAAGATGAAAAACAAACGATATTGCAAAAACGATTGCCACAAAAAAGAACTTGCACCTCAAAAAAATAATACACCTCAAGAATTATCAGTTCTGAAATTTATATGCAACGGTAGAGCTAGATCACAACAAAAAAAACTTAAAAAACGCCAAAAATGTAAACAAAAAAACATGAAAAGTTTTTCTACAATTTCAGCCAGAAAGACCCACACGCCTAAATCTCGTGCAGAACTTGACGCCACATTCCTTTGTAGACAACAAAGTTGAGTCAAATTTGCTTTAAAAAAATCTGGAAATTATTAAGTTTTTTGAAATTTATTTTGACAAATTGAAACAATACGTTAAACCATCTACAAGAATCGATTTCAAAGAAAGTTGCTTCAGCCTAAAATACACCTAACTAATTAAAACTAAACCTAGTTTCATGCACATTAGAACAAAAAAAAATCAGAAACCATGCATCCGAAAAAAATTTATTTGCAAAAACAATTCTAGCAGAAAAGTTTTATTTCAAAGAGAAAGTTTTATTTAAAAGGGAAAAGTCTAGAACCCGGTTTTAATAGCCTTGCTTATCGCAAGGGTAACAAGCAATCAAATTATGAGGCGAAACAATGAAAAATTTGAATAAAAAACAAACAATTTCAAAATCCCAGTTACTCAATTAACAACAACAGGGCGACTGTTTACTATATTATAATTGGTTAATTTAGAACAAACATTCCAGGCCTTGGATATTAAGCCAACAAAATAAGCAGACAAACGAAAATCTGTCAATTCAATTTTTCCCCAGAATTTTTTTCTTCATTTTCAAACAAACTGAGAAAAAAGACGGCCCGGCTGGAACTCGAACCCAAGACCTTAGGGTGCAAAGGCAACCGCTTTACTTTCAGCCCAACCATATATTTGCTCTAACTCTTACCATATATTTGCATTTCGATAATTTGCGAGACTACAAAAGAGCCCAACAAAAACAACATAACTGAACTAACCTTGATTACTTGTTGATGTCGCCCCGTTCCTAGCTTTAGCAATGTGCCCCCGAAAAGGTTGAATTGTACTGTCATCTTCGTCGCCATTGAGGAGTCAATGGCTGATGCTAACTCATGCGCCATAAACACCTTCAGAGGGTTTTTATGGAAATCGAATACTGATATGTAATTGTTATCACAGAAGAACTTCAATCTCTTCAAAGCCATCTCTCTTTCTTCTGCCACAGAAATATTGTATTCAGGTATCATTAGCTTAAAAAAAACAGTATTCCTTAAATTGATGATTTCTGTATCTTAAGATAAATAAATTTACAGCTTTTGCATAATTTGATTACTCAGTCAACAAAAAACGTTAGGGTATAATTGTTTCATCAAATGAACAAGTTAAATGTACCTCTGAATTAACAACATCCTTCCAAAATCGGCTCCTTTCATCGTGATTATCGTTGTCAAGGGTTGCCTGCAAAGCTGTCTTGTTAACAATAGAACCAGTTTCACGCCAACGACTTCTCAACGCTGCGGCCGAAGAACTCCGAAAAGAGCGGATTGCTGCGCTCATTGCATCTAAAACCAACAGTAATTCATTCTTACACACTTAAATTATCAGCTCAGTCCATTTACTGGTCAAGAAGTTATTGCATTTGGTGACTATTTGTCCTTCTTTTCTCTTTCCACTCATTACTCTTCTCGTTCACTTCTCAAGCGGTGTCGCACCGGGTTCTCTAATAGGACGACTGTAACAGTCGTCCGCTTTTGTCACATATGTGGTTAAGAAAAATAGGCCCTTTAACCATTGGCTCAAGGGTCAGGGACACTACCTCTTGTATTTTGTCTGTCGCAGCCAAATCGGTTCGCTCACCACATGGGACTACTAAATCGAGTTACAGCTTAAAGGCAACTACCAATATACCCCCTGTGCCAGTCGGTCATATTTGGAAGTTTGACCTTGAGAGAAGCAAGAAACACTTGATTTTGGAGTGAAATTTAATTTTTCAAAATTTCGAATGGAACCTGTCATGCACGATTTTCTCGCGAGAACTGAAAATCAGAAAAAGAGATCAGAACAATTTCAGAACAATTTCAGAACAATTGAGTAACAATCGCGGGAAAGTTGCTAGAAAAATCGGTGGGAAATTGCTATTCGCAATTTCGAAAGCAATAATAACCTAGAGTAGAGCTGTCCCATCTGAAACAGAGACGAGAGCATTCCCACGAGTTGGATTATTACGATTGGAATACCATTATTGACTAGACCAGAGTGAACCTTCGGTGGAAAGGTGGACAGCTAGAGTGTCCCAATGGTTCACGAGAACTTGCAGTCTAGAGTAAAAACTTGTTCTTGTTGTTAAAACTGACTGACATTAAACTCATTTTAGTTACTTTGTTGATTCTTGAGTTGTTTACCGACTTATTTACTTCCTGGTTCTTGAGCGTGCTACTATGTGAGTACAAATTTAAATTCTAGAGTGTGTTTTATGATTGTTATGTTGAAGTAAGGCGAGTTTTAGGTTGATCCATCTGAAATGGATCAAAGTTCCACTGTCTAATAAAAAGTAACTTAACGGATTGTTCCAACCCGGTTTTTAACGGCGTTCATGTATTTTGGGTATCTAGAGACCTAAGTATGGGGACGTTTCTAATTCTAGAGTGGGTGGATATTTTAGTAGTAGCCTTTAAGCTGTAACGGGTCGTAGTCTCATGTCACAAGCGAACCGAACTGGCTCCGACCGTTCTTGAGGTAGAAAAACACAAGAGATAGTGTCCCTGACCCTTGAGCCAGTGGTTATAGGGCCTATTTTTCTTAAGCCTCATGTGTGACTGCAGTAGACGAATGTTACATAGTGTTTTTATGGCGCTCCTGGGTGTTTACGACATCAAGACTACGGAGTCGAACCCACTTGAGACAGCTTCGGGCTGAATGCCCATTCTAGAGTACCGGTGGTACGGTTCGACAGGGACGTGCAAACCTTCCGGTTGTACCGTGATAGCTTTTTAAGAAAACTCGAGAAAATTTCCTGGTACGCTCTCCGAACGAGGCTTAGCTAACCGAGTAAAGGGGGGCAACTAGGGGGACAAAAACACGAGCAAAAAGACAAAAAGCAAAACAAAAAACCAAAAAAGAATAGAAAAAGGAACAAAAACCATAAAACGAAAAAAGACAGTGACTTTGACACCAGATCAGTTGGATCAAACCTTTGTATTAATTAAATAGTATACCAATACTGTTTTATAAGTTCGATCGTTTCGATCAACCTAGCAATTTAACCCAGTAACCGTAATAAAGTGCCCGAGTGTGGGGCGTTGTCAAGGGTTTTCAGATAGGTTGGAACTTAGCTGGACCAATAGGAGACTTGACTGGAAGAGGTGACCAGCCGAGTGGGAAAGTGGTTCAGGGACACTTGAGCTGAACCAATAGGAGACTTGACTGGAAGAGGTGACCAGCCGAGTGGGAAAGTGGTTCAGGGACACTTGAGCTGAACCAATAGGAGACTGGACTGGAACAGGTGACCAGTCGAGTGGGAAAGCAGCCAAGAAGGATTTAGCAATTCTCGAGTTCTCAATGTGGGCAGAACGGGTATCGTTAGAATCCACATTACATTATAGGAGATAAGTGTAAAATTGGATAAGCGAAATCCCCCAGTTTTGAGGAACGTTTTTACTTGAGCAGACCTGGAAACAGGTCTACGGTTTTCTCTTGAGAGGTTTAGCACCCGGCGCTTAAAGTAATTTTTAGGCTTAAGAAGGGGGGCTAGAAAGGGGGGAGGTTAGAAGGGGGACTGGTTAGGCTAGAGGTGAGCGGTTGTAAATTGTAAAAAGGGGGAAATTAGAGTAACTAATTAGTCGACATCGTTGACTTAGTTACATTAGAAAATAACACGCGTTGGTAATATTAGGTGGAGATCCAAAATTCAACTCGAGTTAAGACTGGTACGCTGGTTGGTTTGGTAGGGGGGACCGGATATAAACAGCTTTTGTGAAACCCCATAAGATCACTAGTGGGGGGAGGAAAACGCGTGGCAATTAGGTACCAGACATTTTTTTTTCGACGGAAGGTAGACATTGGTCACCTTTGAATTTCAGGTGGGCTCATTTTTCTGTTTTTATTATTTTTCTTACTTAGATTTTTGTTGCATTTTAGTGAGGATTTGTGTTTGGTTTTATACGAACAGGTGATCACAAGATACCTGCGCACCTAATTGAAATAGAAACAACCAAAAAGAAGAGGGGGGTCAGCATTTGGCTTTTAAGAGAGGGTTTTTGGGAAAATTTTACTAGAGCTTGAGTGGTGGTACAAGGTTCGGTGATTCAAGAAGACCCTACAACGAGGAAGACACTCCGTGACGAGTATTGGGACAAGACCGAAGAAGTCTTGGGACAGAGCAGTCTTGGGATAGTGGTCTTGGGACAGGGTCTTGGGACAGTGGTCTTGGGACAGGGTCTTGGGACAGTGGTCTTGGGACAGGGTCTTGGGACAGTGGTCTTGGGACAGGGTCTTGGGACAGTGGTCTTGGGACAGTGGTCTTGGGACAGTGGTCTTGGGACAGGGTCTTGGGACAGTGGTCTTGGGACAGTGGTCTTGGGACAGGGTCTTGGGACAGGGTCTTGGGACAGGGTCTTGGGACAGTGGTCTTGGGACAGGGTCTTGGGACAGTGGTCTTGGGACAGGGTCTTGGGACAGTGGTCTTGGGACAGTGGTCTTGGGACAGGGTCTTGGGACAGGGTCTTGGGACAGTGGTCTTGGGACAGGGTCTTGGGACAGTGGTCTTGGGACAGTGGTCTTGGGACAGGGTCTTGGGACAGGGTCTTGGGACAGGGTCTTGGGACAGTGGTCTTGGGACAGGGTCTTGGGACAGGGGTCCTGGGACAGTGGTCTTGGGACAGGGGTCTTGGGACAGGGTCTTGGGACAGTGGTCTTGGGACAGTGGTCTTGGGACACTAGTCTTGGGACACCAGCCTTGGGACACTGGTCTTGGGACACTACCCTTGGGACACTAGTCTTGGGACAGTAGTCTTGGGACACTAGCCTTGGGACAATAGTCTTGGGACACTAGTCTTGGGACAGTAGTCTTGGGACACTAGCCTTGGGACACTAGTCTTGGGACAGTAGTCTTGGGACACTAGTCTTGGGACAGTAGTCTTGGGACACTAGCCTTGGGACACTGGTCTTGGGACACTACCCTTGGGACACTAGTCTTGGGACAGTAGTCTTGGGACACTAGCCTTGGGACACTAGTCTTGGGACAGTAGTCTTGGGACACTAGTCTTGGGACAGTAGTCTTGGAACAGTGGTCTTGGTACAAGGGTCTTAGGACACTAGCGGAGAGTACTGTGATAGTGACGAATAGTCTTGGGACGGTATAGAAATTGAAGTCAAATTACAACAAGTGCGTTTTAAGACAGAATAAGACAAATCGAAATAGGTAGGGTTAAGACCAAATTAAGGAAAATTTTTCGGAGGTTTTAGAAAGAGAATTGGTTAAGGTTTTTAACACATTGTACAGAGTTTGTTACCACAAAAAATATTTTTTTTTACCCTTAGAATAGAATCGTGTATATAATAAAATTGTAAATAGAAGCAGTTGTAAATAGAAATAATGAGGCGGAGTAGGGTACCGGTGCTCGAAAAAAGGTCAAGTGGATCAAACACGAAATATAATTCATCGCTGCGCGGAACGACATCAACGGGCCCAAAGATAACGAAGAAGAACTTTTCAGTTAACATGGTCAGCACAAGGAGTACAGCGGAGAACAGGGCGAAAGAGGGCACGGAAGGGGAGCGAGTAGAACCCACCATCGAGATTGATCTAGAGACACCCGATCAAAGTGTGGATGAAACAAGGAAGATGGCGACAGAGTCAACTCCAATGCCCAATGCAGAGGAACCGAACCAGAAACCCATAGAGTTCTCACCGATAGATGACGCGGAAGATGCAATAGGCAACACCGAAGAAACGGTGAAAGAAGACTCTCAAGTAAAGAGGACATCTTTTACGGAAAAATTGGGAATAATGTTCGGAATAAAAACGAAAGAAAACGTGACTGAAGAACCAAAAGCAGAAAGAGCACGAACATTTGGGACAGTGAGCACGAAGACCTCAGAAGCCAATCCAAGAGAGGAACAAGCTAAAGCAGAGGCTACGGCCGAAGAGAGACCGACGGCTGACCATGAAGAGACTACCATTGAGCTGGGTGACTTGTTGGCGAAATTAAATCAGATTGACAAAAGACTTAAGCACAGTGAAGAAGACAGAGAGGTGATAAAAAAGGAGATAAGATACAACAAGCACGAGTATCTAGACAGTTATTTTAACCTAGCTAAGGCAACAGATGAGAGACTCAAGGAAATGTCAGATAAGGTAGAAGCCACCAATGAAGAACGAGAAAAGAACATCAAAACAGACATGCAACAGTTGAAGAACCGATATGATGATGTCAACAGCCAATTAGGAAGCCTGGAAAGGAGAATGGACACAATGAGCAAGAGTCAAGCCGAGAGTTCGTGTGCAATACAGGCGAAGTTGGATGCAATCTTGAGAGGTTCTACTCCACGAGAAAGACCGGCAGCGGATCGTACGCAAGGCACCAGAGTCGACTTTGTAGAACCACAAAGGAACAAACGGCAATCGACACCGTTGCCCTTAACCAGGGATGCGATAAGCATAGCACCAACAGCTGCGAAAACAATAATGAAGAATGGAACGTCGAATACAACGACTGCTCCGGGAGATTCAACAGCTAACAGCAACACAGGACCGGATGCTATGACATGGGCCAGCACTTGGGAGATGATGAACAGGACTCTAGAGGCCTTCGCCACGAGGAACACTGACTCGAGCGACAGGAGAGAGGGAAAATCAAGAAAGACATTCAAGAAGCCAAAAGAATTCAAAGACGACTCCGATGGATGCATTGACACTTGGGTGGAAGTGATGAGATTACATCTAGAACAAGATAACTTGAGTGACGAAAGACAGGCATGTACAGCCATACTGAGCAACTTGGAAGGAACGGCATTAAAATGCGTGGTCGGAAAGAAGGAGGAAGAACGCGACACCGCGGACAAGATCTTCGAGATATTGCTGAATCGATTCGGGTCAGGCATGAAGGGTCACCAAGCGATGATGCGATTTGAAAAGAGAAGGCAGAGGGACGACGAGTCAATAGATCGGTTCCTAGATGACCTCGAGAGCTTGAGAAGGAGGAGTGACCCAGAGGAGTCGACAAATAGACGGAACTTTAGCATTGCCTCGAAGTTCATCGATGGGGTGAAAAGTGATGACTTAAGGACAATGTTAGCAACATACTACACATTGTCGAAGGACAGCGCACCCACCCCAGAAGAAATGAGACAGAATTCAAGAGAATACATGCTGATGAAACCTAAGAAGTACTCATATTCCGAAAACAGGAACACGCAAGGGGGAAGCCAACCCCAGAGGTCATCATGGTACAAACCTAGAGATGATATGGACAAGCGCAGATCATGCGCGAACTGCGGGTCAGCGGATCATCATGTGGCTGACTGCACAACGTACAAACAAGGCATGAAGAGCCTAGGTTATGCACCGGATGAAGAGGATATGAGCCAGATGGAGGAACACGAGTACTATAATGGCTTAATCATCAAGATAGGCGCCAGATGCTTCTTCTGTAACCAGGAGGGGCACTTCAGAATGGATTGTCCCTTGTTCTGGGAAGCGGTCAAGGACCAGAATCACCCCAAACATAAGTTGGCATTAGCGGCGGTGCAGAATCAGCGGAACAGGCAAAACGAGTTTGAATCTAGGAACTTGGGGGCACCAAACACCGAATTGCCGACGAAGACAGTGAAAGCTGTTACACATGTTAGCGGTGCGCTAGAGTCCGCGGCCGGAAGCTCTCTAGAGATAAATTATGAGAAAGCGGCGACGGAAGCAATTGCCAAAGTGAAACAAGATCTGGCTGCGAAAGAAATAGAGCAACGACTAAAGTTGGAGATTGAAAGACAGAATTTTAACGAAGCATTAACCGGATCGAACTCAATACCAGAGGCTAGAACGGGCTCAATGAAGACCGGGAATTGTAACACCGTGAAAATGGTGACAGGTAAACCTTTTGGAATATCGAAAATCGGAGCAAGAATAATGTCGATAATCACAGTGGGCGGACACGAGGTAACCAGAAACTTGAGCGAGCCGAGCGACCAGACGATAATGCACATTGACGTGTATGCAGACTACTTGAGTGGAATAAGTCCACAAACGACTTCTAGAGCGCTCAGGGCACTACTCACGAGAGGGGGCAGCAAATCGGTACGTGTTGATAATAGGTACACTGAAGCTTATGGTCCACACGAGGTCATGCTAAATATAGATGGAATCAACATCTATACCAAGACGATGATAACATGCGACGAAGACCTAATTGGACAAATCTATGTAGGGAAAGAAGAATTGAAAGTAAGATCGATTGGACACTGTGCTATGCTCGAAGAAGATGCAATGCACATCGGGACGGAAGCAGACGTGACAGGGCACGTGCTAGACATAAATGGCAAAAAGACTCAGTTACGTGGATTACTCGACACGGGAGCAGTCTTGAGCGTCATACCAATCGAAACATGGGAAAAGATGGGCTTTGAAAAAGGTGACTTGATAGACTCGAGAATACGGCTGTCAGCTGCAAACAAAGGGGCCCTTCGGGTGTTGGGCAGGACGCCGATAATAGCCCTCAATTTGGGGGAACGTAACCTGTGGATGAGCTTCATCGTGGTAGAAAACCTAGATGAATCTGACCAATTCATTTTGGGCAGAGACTTCATCAGGAATTTCGACGCAACGATTGATCTAAATAATGCAATGTTCAGGATACGGAACCCGGATAGGAGGTACGCAATCAAACCGGTAAATTTAATAATGGCGAATGAAAACAAAGCACCGGTATTCTTGAGTAGGAGAGTGAGGTTAAAAGCTAATGAAGCGGCAATCGTAAGCTTGAGGATGAAAAATTATAATGAACTAAGTGACAACAAGCAAGTGTGTATAGTTCCGAATCCCAATAGTCAAAGCGCTGCTGTTTTAGGAAGATCATTTTCGATAACGAAGAGCGGCCTCTGCGTCAGTGTCTTGTTGAATACCCTTGATATACCGATCACGATACAGAGAGGGAGGAAGCTGGGATATGCTTTACCGGTTAAAACTCGATATGAAACAATTGAAAACTCAAAACAAAATGAAGTTGTTGATTGTCCCAACCACAGGGACAAAATTTGTATCTTGAGACGATTGCAGAGAATAAAAGATTCTTTAGGTCTTATCAAATCACTTAAGTCAGAAACGGACGATGGGCTTTCGAGCTGTTCGAACTTTCCAGAGCGACCCACACCAGATGAAATGCAAACTGATAAACCGGTTCTGCCGGAGATTGAACATCTAAGGGGCAAACTGAAAGATGAACAGCTCGAAGCTATCAAGGACGTACTAGAGCGGAACGAGGAGGTTTTTTCAAGGCATAAGGCGGATATCGGTTGTTGTAATTTTGTTGAACATGAAATAGAACTTGAGGAAAACGCGGTACCACACAGGGAGGGAGCGAGGCGCATGACCCCACACAAATCGGACGCGTGTAGAAAAGAAATCGAAACGTTACTAGAGTATGACATGATAGAACCATCCAAGTCACCGTGGGCGTGTGGAGTAGTGATGGCCAAAAAGAAAGGCGAGCAGTTAAGGTTTTGTTGTGACTTTCGATACCTGAACTCCGTCACGGTGAAGGATGCCTATCCCATACCTAGAATTGATGAGAGCCTCTCGAAGTTAGGTGATGCGAAATTTTTTACGACTCTTGATTTAGGCTCGGCCTTTTGGCAGGTACCATTAAGGAAGCAAGACAGGGACAAGACAGGGTTCGCCTGCGAGTTGGGTCTGTTTCAATGGAAACGGATGCCGTTTGGACTCTGCAATGCAACAGCCACGTTTCAGCGGCTGATGGCACACGCGTTGATAGGCGTGACGAAGAAGTACGGCAACCTGGTAATGTGCTACGTGGACGACGTGGTAATAGCAACGCCAACACTAGAAGACCACATCGAGAGGCTTGACGAGGTGTTCGCGTGCATGAAAAGATCGGGGCTGAAGTGTAAACCATCAAAGTGCGAGATACTCAAGGACTCGATTAAATACTTGGGCAGGATGGTAGATAAACACGGTATCAGACCTGACCCAGACGCCGTGGAAGCAGTCCTAACCTGGAAATCACCGAAGACGGAGCACCAGCTGATGAGCTTCCTGGGTTTCGCCAACTATTATAGAGAATTCATCAAGGGCTATGCGGACAAGGTATACCCGATGCAACAATTAATGAGACATAAGGGCAAGAAGTTCACGTGGAACAACGCGGCAGAAGAGTCATTCCAGAGAATAAAGAAAGAGCTGTGTGAGGCACCAGTACTGGGTATGCCGACTGAGAAGGGGATGTACGTGCTAGACACGGATGCGTCAGTAGTCGCTATTTCTGGGATTCTCCATCAAGAACAAGAATGGAATGGGAAGACAGTCTTGAGACCAATAGCATACGGGAGCAAGGTCCTAAGTGACACAGAAATGAAGTACGGAGCACCGAAAGCAGAGATGTTCGCGGTGGTCACCTTTGTCGAAAAATACAGAGCATACTTAGGCAGTGAGCCCTTCAAGCTGCGAGTCGACAACCGAGCACTAAGCTGGCTGAAAACGTACTCAATGGACCAGAGCTATATTGGGAGGTGGATAGTTCGCTTGGATGGATACAACATGATAATTGAGCACAGAACACGAGATAAACATCAAAATGCTGACAGCTTGAGTAAGAAGACGGAGTTCTACGAGAGGCAAGAACAAAGAGAGGCGGACAGACCTGAGATCAAAGACGGCTTCTCCTTTATGGACAAAGAAACGTACGACAGTCTTCCACTCACGAGATGGCTGGACAAATCAGGCAAACCGATTGAAGATCATCCCGAATTGCCGAAAGAGCCTCTTGAAAAGACCATCTTGAAGAAAAGCAGAGGGATTCCGATAGGAATAATGCTCAAGTCCAAGATCGTGAGGGAAACACTCAAGGCAAAAGGTTATGATCTCATCCAGGTAGAGGAGGGAACGGTCCGAATAGATGAAGACTTAATGAGGTTGCTTGAGAAACTATCAGATGACAAGCCCGTGATCCAAGGGAAAGGTCAGGAGGCACCGGAACTAACCATACTTCGGAGAGAAGAAACAGTGAACAATACTGACGTCTCAAAAGGAAGCATCACTGATAGCAAGGAAGTTGCGCGATCACTAGTTGAAAAAATCCCCGAAAAAATTCTGGAACAGACAAAAGTCAGGGATAAGAAAGTAACATTCAGAGAAGAAGTTGAACACCTGGGACTAGATCAAGAGTCCGGGGAGTGGTCCAGATTCATGGAAGAAGACGAAACCGGAGAAGGGAAATTGTCCGGGGAGCGTGAAGAATGGGATGAAGACTCGGATGAGAGCAGCGAAGACCAAGACAGTCTATGCATGATACTGGCGGAAGAGAAGATAAGACAGCACGACAGGGAGTTACAGACGGATCCATCTTCAGGGACGTACAATCTGGAAATACAAGAGGTACGAGGTGGTGAAGAGCTCGAGAAAATAGCAGTTTCAAGAAAACCACTAAGGGAACTATCGTGCAACTCAAACGTCAGAACGAATCTGGTACCAGAAGACGACATGAAAATCGTGAAAAGGATGATATGTGTGAAGCTGAGCGATGACATCCACAACCCTGGTGAAGTGAATGGACAGATCATGGCGCTAAAGGAGCACGTTAAGGCGAGATACAGGCTGTCTGACCTAATAAGGGCCCAGAAGAATGACAAAATGACAAGTAACCTCTCCAAATGGATCCATTCGGGAGTCAAGGAGAAGGGGGAACTTGAGGAAGACAGCTACAAGATCTTGAGCCAGTTCTACAAAGAAAAGAGAGACTTACTTTATCACACAGCTGAAGGGGTGGTAGCGTGCAAGAGAAGAGATGAGGAAAAAATATTACACAAACACAACCTCATCATACTACCACCATTGTACCAAACGGAGGTGCTTTTCAGATCACACGACCAGATGGGCCACCAGGGTATAGATAAAGTACAACAAAGGATACTTCACAGGTTCGACTGGCCGGGAATGAGAAAAGCTTGCGAGAGATGGGTGAATGCCTGCCTAGCATGCCTTCAAGTAAAAGACCCAAGGAAGATGAAGTTTCCCCTCAAGTCTGTCGAAAGTTCGGAATTCAATGAAGTGGTGCAGATAGACCATCAGAAAATCTGCATGACGGAGTCGGGTTATAACCAAATACTAGTTATAATAGATCACTTCACCAAGTTGGCGGAAGCGGTTCCGTGCCAGACAGCCTCAGCAGAGGAGACATGTGATCACCTGATAACGCATTGGATATCGCGGTATGGTTGTCCAATGACTTTCCAGTCGGACAACGGCAAGGCTTTTGTGGGGGACTTGACAAAAGAATTGATGAAGAGATCACACATTGCTCAAGCGCACTCGACGACCTATCATCCACAGACCAATGGGTTGGTAGAGAGACAGAACAGGACACTGGTCAACATGCTCAGGGTGTACTGCTCGAGATACATGACGGACTGGGACAAGTACCTGCCACAGGTAGTAGGAGCCTATAATAGTACTCAGCACTCAACGACGGGTATCAGTCCTTTCATGATGTTGACAGGCAGGGAAAGGGCAATGCCTATAACATTCTTCTACCCGGAGTACGAGGGGAAGAGGACGTCACCTCAAGCATACGTGAAGGAAGCGATCAAAAGACAACAAGAGCTAAACGAGCTATGTCGGAGAAACACGGCGCAAGCGCAAATGAGGCAACGCAAGAAATATGACGAAAAGATACTAAGAGCAAAACCATACGAAGTGGGCCAATACGTGTGGGTCTTCCAAAATGTCATACCGCCCAAGGGAACAAAGAAACTACTCAAGAAATGGAGAGGAACGTTCATGATTACGGAAGTACATCAACAAGGACGGTTCTATCGCTTGAGTACAGGGCGAGCAGCACATTACGAAAATCTGAAGCCTCATGTCCCGTCCCCGGAGGACTGGTGCCTACCAAAAGACATGGAAGGTCTTGAGTACCTGGTGGTGGAACCAGCGTGCGAAGTGAATGAGAAAGGCACTAGAGAGAAAAATGATGGTAATGAGAACTTGAGTTTGGACGACAACGAAAAGATAGAAGTGGAGTCGGATGCAGGTTCATTTGTAGAAGAAGACTGGAACGACCCAGAGCAAAACGAGGTACCGAAGTGGATGGAGCCGGATCGACCAACACCACCGGAAACCAGGACTGGCAATCGTAAACGCACAGGCATGAGGTACAATAGGTACGGGGATGACTTCTTGATCGATAAGATACAGCCAGACAAGTTGGGCGATGAACTACTAAGCGCAGGCGAACTGGAGGCCGGAGAGGAATGGCAGGTCATTGACGATGGTGGACATTATCCGCAGGATGATTACTCGACGCCAGAATTGGAGACGGATCTCGAACAGAGTGAGATAGAAAGGAGGGAGAACACGAACTTGAGGATTCTAGAGTGGATGCGTGATGTCAAGGACGAGAGCCGCGAAGGACAAAGCATTCAGCAAATCGATGTATCAGCAGCAAATTACATGAAGACAGAGGACCCTCTTTTCGGATGGACAGCAACAGACAGGCCACTGGACATCCCTAAGGACAATTCAGACCCGACTACATCGACGGGGACGTCGATAAATATTTTTGTCCGGGGAGTGGGGGTAGGACTTACCCACACCGAAAATTTGATGATAAAGAAGCTCAAGGAAGTGAGGGAAACAAGCGGATTGGAACTGGAGGAAGAAGAACCAGAGCCTACCATAGGAAGGAATTTCAAAACGAAATTCGAAATACCCAATGAATACTCAGAGAACATCATGATAACGGATAGCGACTTCATCCTGTCAAACAGGACCAGCGCGATCTGCATCACGGCGGACATGAGTTTCAAATCAAGATTGGAGGATTTTGGAGAGAGCACGCCAACGGCGAATTGAAGACTAGGAGAGATTACGAGATTCTCAAGTTCTTGAGTCCTTGCTGGGAGAGAGAATTCTTGGCAGGAGTGTTCGGCACCACGGCGACTATCTTCGGAGCCTTCGTACAGGAGATACTGGGCATGTCCATCAGCCTGCTCTTGGCCCTGTATTTGGTTTACCCCAGATACTTGTTCAACATGGGCCCAGCATACATGTTTAGTCGAGGAGTGGAGACACTTCGAGTTGATGGGTATCTGGCACTAGTACTCTTGACCCATGGGGAATTGGTATCGTTTCATCGGTTAATGGAATATGGAGAACCTCTGTCTATGGGGAGAGTCCACACGAGCATTGAAACCAGCTCCTACAAGTGTGCCGCAGGGTTGAAGACACTGCTGGTGCAATACCTCATGATGCAGAATCGATACATGACGGGTGAAGATGAGAACCCAACCTCGAGAGAAGAATGGGAGAAGGCGAACAGAGGGATGCCTCTGTTGACGGACCTGTGCCTGGCAATGAGGTCGGACCCAATGGGGATAATCCGGGGTCTAGAGGAGGTGGTGACCTGCATCTATGGTCCAGCAGTGACGTACGCGTTTCCAGATCCCCTGGTGATAACGTATCGTCACTCGGTGACGCACTTGAGTCTCATCAGCGTACTGGATGGTACAGCGCTGAATTGGTGTCAGCAGGAGGTGCTCAGGGCGTATGAGCAACACGGTACTCTTCGGAAAAGTGAAAGATGCCGAGATGATGGTGTGCAACTTCAGGGGACAAATGCAATGTAGAATGGGAGGCAAGCGAGAGGGCCCCATTGAAATGTATCCAAAGTTTTGGAACCTAAACCCATTGACGGCCAACGGACGAGAAGTCTTGAGAATCCCCGCCTGGAAGGAGTGCTTTGCACTAATCAAGAGGGAGCTGGAGGCCATAATGGAGAAAGAAATCCTGCCAGCCACCATGCCTGAGTTCCCGACAGTCAGGAGGATGACCTTGGGAATGAATAGTCCCTTGGTGGTTCCCTCCATAATGGCGAAGATGATGACGGAGGAAACGCAGAGGCATTTCACGGATGGCTGGGATCCCCTGTTCATCGGCTACACGGCGGCAGTCTACTTCCACACCAGCGAGAGGAAGGTAAATTCGTGGACGACGCAAGCGAAAAAGAGTAGAGGTTCGCAGCCCCCTGGATATGAGGTGCGGAAAGTCTTGAGGACTCTTGAGAAGGAAGGACTTGAGAATATGCTACCCATATGGGATGATGGCAGGATGATCGTGATGGAGGGACACGTCGCATTGGTGGACGAAATGAAATTTGCCACGAGAAAATACAAGGCACCCTATGGCTTGGAACAAGTAGAAGTGACACAGGAGGGAACAGAACTAGATGCAGCAGGTCAACTGCATGTAGCCCTGACGGAATATAAAAAGCTGGATCCTACGACACCGTCACCACTGTCTGTAGACACGCCTGGAGACAAGAGGAGTGGACCCGTTGAGGATCGATTCAAAAGAATTCTCGAGAGAAGTAGAAAAGGAAATAGAGGTTTCCACCAGTTCGACGTCAGAAGAAGACTTCAAGCCTCAGAAGGTAAACGTGAAGAGAGGTTCAACGAACGGACAGGTAGGGGAAGTGGAGATCGGCAAAGAATGGATCTCGAAGGCACATCAGGACATGGGCAAACAAGTGACGAGTGATCCATTGGAGAGGAGCAAGACGAGGAACACTTCCCGGACGTGGTGGGTGGCCCTCGAAACATTGAAGGAAATGGAGGACTGCTTGAAGAAGTTGGACAGTGGAATAGCTCGCAGGCGACGCAATTGGGCCACCCAGCAAAAAGCCGAGGTTAATAAGATAGAGATGGCAAGTCATCTGAAGAGGTCCTGGCAGAGTTTGTTGAAGGATCATTTTGAAGAGGCGATGAGAACATCCTCATCAGCACCGCCACTAATGGCGAATCCCTTCGTTAGAACTGCGGGACAATTAATGTTCACCTGGAGTCTGGTGGGAATAGAGTTGGAGACATTGACCTCGTATGACAGGCTGAAGTTGGGAAGCAAGAAGCTAGAGGTGTATCAGGCACTGATGCAACACGTGGCCAGGGACAATTCAGGCTTGAGCCTGGCTAGAAGAAGAGATGCCACATGTTTCTTGAGATGGACAATGTCAATGATGTCTGATAGCACCATCCTGGCATGCCACCAGAGAGCAAGTGGAAGTAAAACCATGGAGAGAAGAGTCTCAACGATCATCTTGAACGTATATCAGAGTACAGGAATAGAGAAAGAAGATGGTTCCAGACTATCCTTAGAGAACCATCGAAAGCTGGACGAGGTACGGAGGTTCTCTAATAAGAAGTTCGAGGAAGAACATGATGTTCACCGTAACCTGGCCTCGTCAGAACAGTACTCGAGACTCAGTGAGAAGGGGGAATACCAATATGTGTCTGGAGTGATGGGAATAGCCTACAATCCCTTCTTAGACTCGGAAGCTGGAGGAGCCCACAGAAACCATGAGGTAGCGGAGCTACTGAAGTTTTGGACAGAAAGAATAATGGAGATAGACGCGGTGGAGAAAGAGGGGCCGAGCCTGGGCCTGATTCTTGAGAAAACACCAGAGGTGATAAGCATACCGCGCTCAAACAAGAGAGTTGAAGTGAACATGGGCGGTGGAGATGGCTTGTTAACCACGAACTTGGGAGTGATATGGAAGCTACTAAGACCCTCCTGGTGTCCACATCCCCATGCGAGTCTAATCGAGGAAACCACCGAGCGAGTGAGGTTAGCACCAACGGAAGATGAAGATCTGGCGAAGTTGAGTGTGCTACATAAGCTAATCACGCCCCAGATGCAAGAGCCAAGCGAAAGGACGAGCGACCCCGGGTCAGCAAAGAAATTGGAGCCGGGTAGCTGTCTGGATTCGACGTGTGGGAACGGAGAGCACATCTGCGATGGACGGTCATGCGTCAGAATACTGTCGTTTCAAAAAGAAGACCTGGTCACTTGGTTCGAAGACATCACAGAAAGGGAGAAAAGTGAAGTGCAAATAATAGCGGAATGTTACGCGAGAACCACGGTGAATATAGCGACAGCTCTCGGATTCTTCTCGAGAATGTGTGGTCTGCAGGCACTGGAGAGACTGGAGTCTGAACATCATTTAGTGACGGCGTTGAGCGTAGAATCATGGCCCGGGGTGTTGCAGGTGACTCAAAAACACATCGGGAGCTGAAAGGTTGGTCTTGAGGCGGAAATGGGATTTCCCATGAGCGAAGCTTATGGCTTGCCATTGAACGCGAAATCGCTGATAGGGTCAATGATGGCCAACTTGTGCGGAAGTCACTACCCGCTACACATGGCGATGGTGGAAGTGTCCAGCCAGAGAATACTGGTGGACAAGGCCTTCTCAGTGCCCAAGTGTGTGAGGTTGGCTCGGATGTCGCATCACTCGCACAAGTTGTTGAGAAAAATCAAAGGGACAGTATCAAAAGAATTGAGAGATGACTTAAGCGAAATCTGGGGAGAAGATCTTCTGAAGTTGGAAAGAGAAAACACGAGCGATCACGAGAGACAAAACGTGATCGGGAAACCTGTGGGAAGTACTCCGAACCTGGAAGACAACGACACGATACACGAGAAAATGATGGAGCTTGAGCCTCTCTTGGAAGCCTCAGGGGAGCGTAATCTCAGGAGCATTGAGATCTCTCATGGGGAATGCCCATGCCACTGCTTGGCACAAACGGTGTGGTATCCAGATCACAAGAACCTTTGCCTGGTGTGGGATGTGGAAGAGATTCGGTCGATCGGACTACCGGATCACCGGCAGAAGGTGACGCTCTTAGTAGTGAGTACGATGTTAGCTCTGAGATGGATAGAAGAGAATATAACGAAGTATCGGGAGGCGACGACGCCAACGGCTGAGTCAATATACGCGATAGACTACAGCAGGAGACTCGAGTTGTTTGAGACTGCGTGCAAAGTATTCGCCATACCGACGGAAGTCAGGCACGTATGGAGTCGCTTGAGGTACTTTCCATGGTTTCGGGCGACACTGACGTCTTGGTTGTACATGACAACGAAAGATCACATGAGAAAACATCAAAAAGAGTATCGACAGTTCCAGGCCGAGATTGGGCCGGAAGCTTTCAAGAGACCCCTGCTAACCCATCGTAATGCGATCACGACAGGATGGAAAAGAGTGGGTAAGATGTCTAGAGACAATACCAAAGCGAGGGAGTCGATACTAGAGGAAGACCTGGCGAAGAACGTGAGCTTGAGCCTGCACAACTCCTTTTGCTTGAACCGAGAAGCTAGGGTGAAGGCACTACCCAACCAAGCAAAGAGATTGCAGGAGCAGAGAGAATGGATGCGATCCCATGAACAGCTGAAGGCTTGGGAGGAGATTGTGATTAGTTCCGATGATGAAGAGGAACTGTTGAGACAGTTTGCCGCATCTAGCACTTCAGGATGCAGTACCTCCAAGGTGAAGAGCACGAGATGAATGGGCAAATCGGATGGATCTTGAGTCTTGAGAGGGAAGGGGGGCTTGAGCGTGGATCTGAGTGAAACTTGGATTCACGAAAAAGAAATTTTAACAAAGCAAATATTGTTACTAATATACTATATTTATTATATAAATCGAAAATGCTGCATGACAATTTCCTGATTGAATAGGACAAAAGAGATTTTAAAATGATTGGCTTGAAAAGCGAAAATTCAAGGGTGCAGGTGTATGCAGATTTTGGTTGCTGTTTAGCAATAGTGTGAAAATTTTAAATGGCTGTGAATTTTGGGGTGTAGATAAGCTTAAATCTGCTGCAAACTTCTGTAAATGACCACTGGCACTGTATCTTGAGCAACACTCGGTTTTTCTGGGACTCACTGGCAGAAGACAGCGCGCGATGAGGACATCGATCTCGAGTCCGGGGAGTATGTGCCAGTCGGTCATATTTGGAAGTTTGACCTTGAGAGAAGCAAGAAACACTTGATTTTGGAGTGAAATTTAATTTTTCAAAATTTCGAATGGAACCTGTCATGCACGATTTTCTCGCGAGAACTGAAAATCAGAAAAAGAGATCAGAACAATTTCAGAACAATTTCAGAACAATTGAGTAACAATCGCGGGAAAGTTGCTAGAAAAATCGGTGGGAAATTGCTATTCGCAATTTCGAAAGCAATAATAACCTAGAGTAGAGCTGTCCCATCTGAAACAGAGACGAGAGCATTCCCACGAGTTGGATTATTACGATTGGAATACTATTATTGACTAGACCAGAGTGAACCTTCGGTGGAAAGGTGGACAGCTAGAGTGTCCCAATGGTTCACGAGAACTTGCAGTCTAGAGTAAAAACTTGTTCTTGTTGTTAAAACTGACTGACATTAAACTCATTTTAGTTACTTTGTTGATTCTTGAGTTGTTTACCGACTTATTTACTTCCTGGTTCTTGAGCGTGCTACTATGTGAGTACAAATTTAAATTCTAGAGTGTGTTTTATGATTGTTATGTTGAAGTAAGGCGAGTTTTAGGTTGATCCATCTGAAATGGATCAAAGTTCCACTGTCTAATAAAAAGTAACTTAACGGATTGTTCCAACCCGGTTTTTAACGGCGTTCATGTATTTTGGGTATCTAGAGACCTAAGTATGGGGACGTTTCTAATTCTAGAGTGGGGGGATATTTTAGTAGTAGCCTTTAAGCTGTAACGGGTCGTAGTCTCATGTCACAAGCGAACCGAACTGGCTCCGACCGTTCTTGAGGTAGAAAAACACAAGAGATAGTGTCCCTGACCCTTGAGCCAGTGGTTATAGGGCCTATTTTTCTTAAGCCTCATGTGTGACTGCAGTAGACGAATGTTACACCCCTCCCCCCACTCTAGAAAAATAAAAAACACCCCCATGGCCAGATTACCTAAAACACTCCAACGCCGTTCAAAACAGGTTTGGAAACTCAACTATACCATTAGCTTTTATTACACAGTGGTGGACCTTCAGCCAATTTCAGATGGATCAACTTAAAACCCGCTTTATCTCAACATAACTGTGTAAAATACAAGCAATCATTTGCAGGCCATAAAAACACTATGTAACAGTCTCCTACTTAAGTCGCATATGAGGTTAAAGAAAAATAGGCCCTATAACCATTGGCTCAAGAGTCAGGGACACTACCTCTTGTATTTTGTCTGTCGCAGCCAAATCGGTTCGCTCACCACATGGGACTACTAAATCGTGTTACAGCTTAAAGGCAACTACCAATATACCCCCCTCCCCCCACTCTAGAAAAATAAAAAACACCCCCATGGCCAGATTACCTAAAACACTCCAACGCCGTTCAAAACAGGTTTGGAAACTCAACTATACCATTAGCTTTTATTACACAGTGGTGGACCTTCAGCCAATTTCAGATGGATCAACTTAAAACCCGCTTTATCTCAACATAACTGTGTAAAATACAATCAATCATTTGCAGGCCATAAAAACACTATGTAACAGTCTCCTACTTAAGTCGCATATGAGGTTAAAGAAAAATAGGCCCTATAACCATTGGCTCAAGAGTCAGGGACACTATCTCATGTGTTTTTCTACCTCGAACGGTCGGAGCCAATACGGTTCACTTGCGACATGAGACTAAAACCCTCGTTACAGCTTAAAGGCCACTACCAAAATACCCTAGAGGCCCCCACTCTAGAAAATAAGAACGTCCCCATACTTAGGTCTCAAAATACCCAAAATACGCGAACGCCGTTAAAAACAGGGTCGGAACATTCCGTTTTAGTTGCTTTTTTTTAGACAATGGAAATTTGATCCATTTCAGATGGATCAACCTAAAACTCTCCTTACCTCAACATAACAATTATAAAACACACTCAAGAAAACTAAATTGGGTACTCACATACCAGCACACTCGAGAATTGGAGTAACTAAATTAACTAGCAACTAGCAAAGAGTAACTAGCATAAAAGGAATAAAGTTTAACTCAAGAAGTTTGTAATTACCAAGTTCCAGCAAAGGAAGTGAGTTTAAACTTGAGAATCGAGTTTTTGGGGTTGGACCATTGGGAGACTTCGGCTGTCCACCTTTCCATCGAAGTCTCACTCTGGTCCACTTCTAATTTGCATCTTCCTTGTTCACAATCGCTCTGCCTTCTATTTCAGGATAAGACAGTGTGCCATTCCGCCAGATGACACAGCATAACCTTCCCGCGACAGAAAAAAAAGTGACTAAGGGCCTTATGAACAAAAAAGTGTTGCGACGGAGGGTCAGAATGTTCTAGAATTTTTATTTTTAAAATTTCGATTGGAAGAAGAACATTTCTGAGAAATAGAAAAAAGACGGCCATTTTGAATAAAAAAGACGAAAATCAGAACCACGATATAGATTGTGAAGAACAGTTGTATCAGAGACAGAAAAACACGGAGCCTCTTATCGTGGCAAGAACACACGATAAGGACCTTAGCGACAGATATTTGTGGAGACGGAGGCTTCAGTGGGGGGAAGAGAAATACCACGGAACCGTCCCGGGACACGAAATATAGGAGATAAGAGTGTTATCTCAAGAAAATCACGGGAGCGGATGCTTGGTCCCCCAGAGACTGTTATATGTGAAGAGACTGTGAAAACTGACTATAACAGCTGCTGTAATGTCCTAGATCTTAATTAACACCGTTATTATTTAATATTTCAGAGCATGAGTAGATAGAAAAAGGAAAGGGTCAATCCATCTCCAATGGATTTAATATAAAACTGTCACACAAAAACATAATAAAATAGGTTGTTCGAGCCGTGTTTTTAATGACAATCACGTAGTCTGAGGATCCGAGACTCAGCTATGTGGTTGTGTTCGCATGTAAACGAAAGCTGATCAAAAGTCGTTTGACTGATGGCCTAAAAATGGTAACTTTTTACTTTGCCTTAGACAGACCAGAAAATCAACTGGCAAGGTCGAGACGGTGAAAAACGAGTAAAATTAAGGTAACTGACGCCTGCCAGTCGTTAATAGGTACTTTTTCTACGCTCCGTCGCTGTGTGATATTTGGGCGAATGTTACATAGACGTTTTTATGGCGCTCCTGGGTGGGCCTGTTAAAGGCATGAAACCATCATGATCAGCAAGCGTTTCAGCGACGTACCCTCCGCTCCGGGCGTAAGCCCGAGTTAGAGGCCTTAATGACCGTTGTTGTACTAGGGGGAAGGTGCGTACCCTCCGTCTAGTGCAATTTAGCTTTTTAACTTAGTTAACACCGAAAAGTCCGGGGAGTGTGGGTGAGTCCTACCCCCATTTTGGTGTTAACTGAGTTAAAAAGCTAAAATGTACTAGACGGAGGGTACGCACCTTCCCCCTAGTACAAATCAGCGATTACAGATCTAGTACAGATCAGCGATTATTGAATGATCCCCCTAGTACAGATCCCCCTAGTACAGATCAGCGATTATTGAATGATCATGATAATACCTACGCCCAAACGATGACTGGCCTGGAGAAGAGGTTAGACGCCAAATCTGACTTGATGATGCGGAAGCTTGACGCGATCCTGAAGGGGAGTAGTTGGCAGGAGCATTCCAACTCAAGGGAGCGCTCAAGCCATGCGAATGTTGGAGATGGTACGGGCAACAGTGCCAGAGCCCAGCAAGGCTCGAGAACGAACTACGAACATAGAAACAAGGAGCGGCCAAGGGCAGCCCCGCAGAGGCCTGGCTGGACGAATCCAGTACCGCTGGAGGCAGATGCCACCCCGGAGACAAGATTGCCAACCGTGCCACAAGTCAGTTCAGTACCAGATCTGACTACAGTCTCGCAAGACACAACGATGTATGCCTCGATGTTTGAGCCTCTGAACAGATCTCTTGAAACATTCATCACCAAGCTCTCGAAGTCAACCGAGAGAGGAGAGAGGTCAAGAAGAACACTGAAAAAGCCGAAGTCATATAAAGACGAGTCAGACGGCTGCTTTGATACTTGGATAGAGGTGATGAAGTTACACTTTGAGGAAGAGAATCTCTCCAAGAAACAAGAGTGCAGCGCGCTGACGAGCAACCTGGAGGGTACTGCATTAAATTGTGTAATGGCGAAAAGAGCCAATGAGAGAGACAGCGCTCGCAAGATATTCGACATCCTGCTGAATCGTTTCGGCTCTGGAGTACAAGGGCACCAGGCCATGGTGAAGTTCGAGAAGAGGCGTCAGAGAGATGAAGAATCAATAGATAAATTCTTGGACGACCTTGAATTGCTCAGGAGGAGAAGCAACCCGGATGAGAGAATATCCGAGCGAAACTTGGCGATTGCTTCGAAGTTTATGGATGGAGTAAGGAGTGAGGAGCTGAAGACGATGTTGGCCACTCACTTCACCCTGTCGCTTGACCAGGTACCCACGCCCGACGACTTGCGTATGAAGTCACGCGAGTATTTACTCATAAAACCGAGGGCGCAAAACCGTTACAGCAATTATGGCAACTATAGCGGGACAAACACTGGTGCGAATTCCAGTTGGTACAAACCTCGCGATGACATGGACAAGAGGGGGTCGTGCGCGAATTGTGGTTCGATGGACCATCACGTTTCTGCGTGTTCTGCATACAAACAGAACATGAAGGCCATAGGCCACTTTCTTGAGGACGCCGACGCGACCGACGAGGATCATGAGGAGTACGTCAGGGGGCTCATCATGAAATATGGTCCGAGGTGTTTCTTCTGTAATTTGGAGGGACACTTCAAGTCGGATTGTACTCAATTTTGGGACGCAGTAGCGGACGCGAAACATCCCCGCCACGAAGAGGCGCTTTCGGGTGTCAAGGCCAGTCGAGCACGTCTGATGAACGAGGCTGAATCTCGGAGAAAGGAAACGACACCGAGCACCTTTGCGACCAAAAAGGTTAAGACATGGCCTGACGAGGTGGTAGCCTCGAACCTCGAAGCAGAGTCGTCTAGTCCACTCAAGGTGGATTACGGCCTGGCGGCAAGGACAGCGCTGCAGAATGTCAAACAGGACCTTGCCACGAAAGAAGTGGAGCAATGGGTAAGGTCGGAGCTGGAAAGCACAGATCTTCGGGAGAGTCTTAATGTCCTCGGTAAAGCGACAAAAGTAGAAGACAAAGAGGAGCCCAAGAAACAGGGACTAAAACTGAACGTTATATCTGGCAAGACTTTCGGCATGACGAAGGCGGGGACCAAAATAATGTCCATCATCTCAGTCGCAGGGCACCAGGTGGTCAAGAACTTGAGTGAACCATCCGAGATTACACTAATCCACCTGGACATCTATGCCGACTACCTGAAGGAGAAGGATCCCAAACTGGACTCCAGGGCAGTGCGAGCGCTGCTCACAACGGGAGGTCCGAGGCTGATGAAAGTGGACGGACATTATATCGATGTCCATGGCCCTTACCCGATTCTGATGAATGTGGATGGCATCAATATCTACACGAAAGCTCACATAACTGATGCGAACGATCAGGTTGGCCGGATATACATTGGTCAAGAGGAGCTGAAGGTCAGACGAATCGGACACAACGCGATGCTCGAACAAGATGCGGTGCATATTGGTTGCGAGGCCGATCTGGCCGCACACGTTCTGGACGTGCAAGGCAGACAACTTTCAGTAAAGGGGCTGCTAGACACGGGAGCAGTGGTTAGTGTCATGCCAGTCAAAACTTGGACCGACATGGGTTTCGAAAGATCGGATCTCATACCGACAAACATCAGGTTGGCAGCTGCCAATCAGGGAGCGATCTATGTCGCCGGACGAACCCCGATCATCTCACTGCAGCTCGGAGGAAGACATCTTTGGATGAGCTTCCTAGTAGTAGAGAATTTGGATGAATCCGACCAGTTCATCCTAGGAAGGGATTTCGTTCGCAACTTTGACGTCACGATTGATCTCAATGACGGATTGATTAGGATCAAGGATCCTGAAAGAAAGTATGAGAAAAGACCCCTTAATAAGATCTTAATTAATCAGGCCAAGGTGCCGATTTTTCTGGATCGAAAAGTTAGATTAAAACCGAACCAAGCCGTAGTAGCGACGTTTAGGATGAGGAACTTGAATGAACTCAGCAATGACAGACAGGTGTGTCTGGTACCAAATCCATACAGTAAAAGCTCGGCTATTTTAGGAAGAAGCTTCTCACTCACTCAGAGCGGACTGTGTGTGAGTGTGTTATTGAACACAGAAGCAACAACAGTGACAATACAGAGGGGAAAGAAACTTGGCTACGCTTTGCCTCTGAACACAGACTTTCTGAGTGTGGAGAACTTGAAGAAGTTTGATGTAACTAAATGTCCATTACATGCGAACCAAGAATGTATAATGAAAAGAGTAATTGAATTGAAATCTTCTAGGAAATTGTTTTCAATGAAGTCGGAAACAGATGATGGGCTGTCTAGTTGTTCCAACTTTCCTGAGAGGCCGACGGAAGCAGAGTTAGCAGCGAATAGGCCTGTCCTACCTGAGATAGAACATCTGAAGGGTAAAATATCTGACAAGGAACTAGATTCGCTCAGGGCGGTGCTAAGTCGGAACGCAGACGTTTTTTCAAAGCATAAGGCCGATATAGGTTGTTGCAATTTTGTAGAGCACGAGATTGAGATAGAAGAGGGCTCGGTACCTCATAGGGAAGGGGCGAGAAGAATGACCCCAAACAAGTCAGAAGCGTGTAGGAAGGAAATTGAAATGTTAATGGAGTACGACATGATTGAGCCGTCGAAGTCCCCATGGGCTTGTGGCGTGGTCATGGCGAAAAAGAAAGGGGGACAACTCAGATTTTGTTGTGATTTCCGTTATCTGAACGCAGTGACTATAAAGGACGCATACCCGATTCCCCGCATCGATGAGAGCCTATCCAAGCTGGGAGACGCTAAGTTCTTCACGACGTTGGATTTGGGCTCCGCATTCTGGCAAGTGCCACTCAGAAAGCAAGATCGAGAGAAAACAGGTTTCGCGTGTGAGCTGGGACTGTTCCAGTGGAAGAGGATGCCATTCGGATTGTGCAACGCGACGGCCACATTCCAGCGACTGATGGCCCAGGCACTCACGAGCGTCACTAAGAAATACGGGAATCTCATTATGTGTTATGTCGATGATGTCGTGATTGCAACACCAACCTTAGAAGACCACATAGAGAGGTTGGAGGAGGTGTTTTCGTGCATGAAGCAGGCGGGTCTGAAATGCAAACCCTCTAAGTGTGAAATCCTCAGGGATTCCATAAAGTATCTGGGCCGCCTGGTTGACAAACATGGAGTGAGACCAGATCCCGAAGCGGTTGAAGCGGTGCTGACCTGGAAGGCACCTAAAACAGATACACAGCTGATGAGTTTTCTGGGATTCGCAAATTATTATCGAGAGTTCATCAAGGGGTATGCTGACAAGATATACCCCATGCAGAGGCTGATGAGAAACAAGGGCAAAAAGTTCACCTGGACTGATGAGGCACAAGTTTCATTTGAAAACATCAAGCGTGAACTTTGCGAGGCACCGGTCCTCGGCATGCCAACAGAGAAGGGAATGTTCGTGCTGGACACGGATGCATTAGTGGTTGCGATATCGGGCATACTTCACCAGGAGCAGGAGTGGAACGGGAGAACGGTTCTTCGTCCGATAGCCTACGGGAGTAAAGTCCTGAGTGATACTGAAATGAAGTACGGCGCACCAAAAGCGGAGATGTTTGCGGTGATCACTTTCGTGGAAAAATACAGGGCCTACTTGGGGAGTGCTCCCTTCAAGTTACGTGTGGATAATCGTGCCCTTGCCTGGCTGAAAACCTATTCGATGGACCAAAGCTATATTGGTCGTTGGATTGTGCGCCTGGATGGATACCACATGATCATAGAGCACCGTACCCGTGACAAGCACCAGAACGCAGATAGCCTCAGTAAAAAGACAGAATTTTATGAGCGCCTCGAGGAGAAGCAGGCTAACCAATCAGAGATCAAAGACGGGTTTTCCTTTCTGGACAAAGAAACCTACGATAAGCTGCCACTTACTAGGTGGTTAGACAAATCAGGACATCCTATACCTGGACACCCTGACCTTCCAGTGGAGACGGCCGCGGAGATAAAGCTTTTAGCCTGAGGCGAACCCGTTCCGTTGGACCTGCTAGTCCGATCCAACTTGGTACAGCAAGAACTGACCAGGCTGGGTATAAACAGCATCGCTTTATTGAATAAGACGGTGAACGTGGCGCCGGACGTCATGGGAAAACTCCGTGACTTGTTGGATAGGGAAGTGAATAGGCATGATCGTGAATGGATGGAGACCATGCAGAGGTTGACTGTCACCGAGAGAACAGAGAAGAGGCCAGTGTCCATTCGCAGCCGAGGCGTTGAACGGGATTGCAGGTCGATCGTCAACCAGCTGGTGACCTCGATGCCGAAAGAAGTATTGTTGAGAACTTCGTTCACTGAATATGGAACATCGAATCAAAACCAAGCTACTGAGGAAGTCAGGATCAGGTCGAAATCTAGCTTCACGAGGAGAGTGCACTTCACGGATGCAAAAGAGGAATACGAGCCAAGCCCAGATTGTTCGTCCATGGACGAGACAATGTCCGGGGAGTCTGACACCTTCGAGCCAGTCAAGGACGTCTCCTCTGATGAGTCAGACACCTTTGAGCCCGTGCAGGACGACTTGTCCGGGGAGAGGTTGACTAGACCACCTAGGGGCAGAATTTGTCCGGGGAGTCGGGTTCAAAGCGACCGATGGACAGAGTTTTGTCCGGGGAGTCAAGAAACATCTCAGACAACTTGGAATATGATGTTGAGGAATCAGTCGACTCAAGTGGTGACTCGAGACCCCAGTCCTGGGACAACACGTCTGAAACAATTTCCAATTCCGATGTGTCAGAGATCGCAATCCACTCCTTATTGGTAGACTGGAAGCAGCGTGGGCTGGACCGAGAAACACATCCGGATCCAGACAGGGACAGATACACCTCAGATGAAGAGGGCACTGTGGTAGATAATGCCGCAGACGAGCTCGAACTGATAGCAGTTTCGAAACGCCCAACCAGATTGCTGCCACATGGTACGGTCGTCCGTACCAATCTGGAACCATATGTGCAGGAAGCGACGCCTTTGAAAAAGATATGGTGTGTCAAGTTGATGGACGATGCTCATGCTCCGGAGATAATGAGTGGGCAAATGAACGTGGTGAAGACGTATTTGAAAGCCAGGTACAGGCTGTCGGATCTCCTAAGGGCTCAACGAAATGATAGGATGACGAGCAGTCTCAAGAGATGGATTGAGAATGGAGCACCTGACAAGGGAGACTTGGAAGAAGACAGCTACAAAATCCTGAAGCAATTCTACCTGAAGCGAAACGACTTGTTGTACCTGAATAAGGACGGAATCGTAGCCTGTAAGCGCAAGGAGGAGGACAAGGTCCTTTATAAATACAATTCAATAGTGTTACCACAGTTGTACCAGACCGAATTACTCTTTCGTTCACATGATCAGATGGGTCATCAAGGCGTGGACAAAGTGTATAACAGGATACAGAAACGATTTGAATGGCCGGGATTGAAGAAGGCTTGTGAGAAGTGGATCGCAGCCTGCCTGTCATGTCAGCAAGCGAAGGATCCCAGGAAGCTAAGGTTCCCCCTACAGTCAATAGAGTCGTCAGGTTTGAACGAAGTGGTGCAAATTGATCATCAGAAAATTTGTATGACAGCAACGGGCTATAATCAGGTGCTGGTAATGATCGACCATTTTACGAAGTATGCGGAGGTAGCACCGTGCATAACAGCATCGGCAGAAGAAACATGCGATCATTTGATAAACGTGTGGATAGCAAGGCATGGCTGCCCCATCACGTTCCAATCGGACAATGGCAAAGCATTCGTAGGTGATCTCACAAAAGAGTTAATGAAAAGGTCGCAGGTAGCTCAAGCCCACTCGACCACTTATCACCCGCAAACGAATGGCCTAGTCGAGAGGCAGAATCGCACACTGGTATCCATGTTGAGATTCTACTGCTCACGCTACATGGATGACTGGGACAAGCACTTGCCGCAAGTGATGGGTGCTTACAACAGCACGGAGCATTCCACCACGGGAATAAGTCCGCATATGATGCTGACGGGTCACGAAAAAGCACTCCCGTTAACGTTCTTCTACCCTGAATATGAAGGGAAGAGGACAGCACCGCAAACGTACGTGCGGGACGTTATTAGAAGACAACAGGACCTCAATGACTTATGCAGGAGGAATACGCAACAGGCGCAAATTAGACAAAAAAGGAGGTTTGATAAAAGGACAGCCGATGCAAAAGCCTACTCAGTTGGCGATTACGTCTGGGTGTTCCAGGAAGTGGTTCCACCAAAAGGAACCAAGAAACTATTAAAGAAATGGCGTGGTCCATTTCAGATAACAGAGGTGCACCAAGGAGGTCGTTTTTATCGGCTGAGCACTGGAATAGCGGCTCATTACGAGAATATCAAACCGCACAATGCCTCGTCAGAGGATTGGTGCATCCCAGCGGAGATGCAAGAGGGAGACTATTTAATTGTGGATCCTGCTTGTGAAGTGAATGAGAGGGGTACTCGCGACAAGAACGACGGGAACGAGGTGGTGGACGATTGCGATCTACCACTGGATCTCGAGTTGACTGAGCGAGTAGAGGTGGACGATGAAACTCTACCCTATGCCGAAGAAGACTGGGATTGCCCGGAACAAACCGAAATTGATAAAGGAATACAGCCTGACTTTCCTCTCACCATGGAAACACGCCAAAGCAAGAAAGGAAAAAACCAGAAGAAATACAATCCGTATGGCGAGGACTTCGTTGTAGACAGGATAGTAGTGAGTGATGTCATAGACTCGCTGGTGGGACTGGACGAAGTGGCGATGCTAGGGGAAATCGACCTTGTGAACGATATGGATCAAGATTGGATCGACGATCGATCAGAACCGGAAGTGGAGTTCGAACCAGAAGCGGAACAGACTCATGAGCAAGAACTAACAAACTTGCGCGTGCTCGAATGGCTCCACGATCTGCCGACAGATCCAAAAGAGACGATCCTGACGATTCAGGACGTCGATAGAGACGGCGTCAAATACATCAGTCATGACAATACCGAGTCCAACTGGGTCGCCCCAGATGGTCCTCTACGTGTTCCACAATCCAACCTCGGTCTCCTAGACTTTGGGCGATCGACGGGGACGTCGATGGATATTTTTGTCCGGGGAGTGGGGGTAGGACTCACCCACACCGAAAATCTCATAATAAAAAAATTGAAATCGGCAAGGGAAACCGGATAACTAGAGACAGAGGGCGAGAATGCTAAGAAACCACCTTTTGGACGAATCTTTGAATCGTATTTTGATCTCCCGAACCACTATTCGAACAATATCGTTATAACGGACAGCGATTTCATACTCACGGAACGCACGTGCGCCATAGCGATAACTGCGGACGTAAGCTTCAAAACAGCACTAGCGGCCGACTTTAAAAGAGAGTACAAGAATATCGAGTTTTTGTGGAAACAGAGGCCGGGTGTAGGAGGAATGATAGCGTTGCCCCCTGTTGCATCACAGATACCAGGGAAATATTTGTGTTTTTTGGTTACGAAAGCTACTGATAGGCAACACGTGAATCCGGAGAGCTTGGTATTGGCCTTGACTCGACTTAGGGATTTCCTGGTTGAGAGAGGTGTGACCTCTCTCTCGTTGCCAGTTTATGATCCCAATAGAGGGAAGCTACACCCGAGAGAGTTGTACGCTCTTGTGCATGTGATATTTTCAGAGACTGACATAGAGGTTTACTTACATAAAAAATACTATCTGAGCATATGCTAAGAATTGCGCTCGGCGATAAGTGGTTTTTATTAAGTTGCTCGATAAGAATTAGAGTCAAGTTTTAGGTTAGGTTTTAGGTACAGTATTAGGGATTAGGTTTTTATATGATAGTATAGGTGTGTGATGTTTATGTGTTTATGTTATGTTATTGTTATGATATGTTTTATGTTTGTGTCATCAAGGTGACAGCGCTTATTCGTGCTACTCTGACAAAGATAAAGGTGGACGATCCACCTTGGTGCTAAATTTTAAATCAGAATTGTGAAGAGAATTTCAATGGAGAGTTTTAAAGACATGATTGATGTTGCATCCAAAAATGATGGTTCTAAGTCGCGACCTGTTTTTTAGATCTTGATTGATCGAAAATTGTTTACTGAACACTGAATCAGAGGAGACAGAAAGAAATTACACGACACGACAACAAGAATCAACACGAAAAGAAATGGGTGACACGAACGAACTCATGGAATTCCTCTCAGCGAGTCTAGGAGCGACTCTAGACGAGATCTATCAGCGGCTGATCGATTGTGATTTCACACGAGAAGACCCGGGGTTGGCGATGTTTGTGGTCGCACTCCTCAATGCACTAGGAAGAGAGGGTCGAGGGAATCGCCCTACGGAAGTCGTGTTGATGTTGGCCTTTGGTGAGTCCGGGACCGCCGAGAGAGGCCGAAACCGATTGATGAGATGGAGGCGCGGAGAGATGTCTGGCCACGACCTGGCTCGTGAGCCAGGACTAGGTGAGCAAAGGTACCACCGGCTAGGTGAGATGCCCTTGCCCGTCCAACCTGCGCAGCCACTCATTGGAGCGAAGAGACAACGTGATGGGCCAGGCCCGTCACACTCTGTCGACTCTCCAACAGCTGCTCCTCCCCTAAAGAGAGTGAGAGTGAGCGAGATAGAGATCCAGACGTCGGAGACGATTGAGACACTGGAGAAGAAGGAGAGAGATCAGAGTGAGCTGTGTGCCAAACTTCAGGAGTACAGGGCCATAGCTCGGGAGAGAGACGAATGGAAAAAGAAATTTGAAGATCTGCAGGTGGCCTACAAGGAGGATGAGATAAAGCACCTGAAGGAGCTGTATATGGCGAAGGTGAGCCAAGTGTCACCGGAAATCCTGGCGAGCATGAGGTCCTCGGAGGGATCTAACGACACACGCCCCAGGACAACAGCGCAGGAGCTGTGCGCATCGAGAGGACCTGAGTTTCTGGATTTGCGTGCATCAAGGGGGCCCGAGGCTCCTCAGCAGACACGACCGTCTGCTTCGAGTCAGAGGTTTACGATACCAGACCCTTCTGACACCTATCTAGCTCCTCAATTTCAGGAATCATTTAACCAAGTGGCCAGAGCCGCGATGGATGAGATCAACAGAGGCACTGAGCGGACACTGGCTAGGATCGTTCCTTCCCAGCGTCGTGATCATTCATCAAATAGCTCGGAGCGAGCAACCCGCACGATAGCGTGTTCTGCGCCTGGTGGACTCTTTGAGAAGTCTCGCGTGGTAGTCATCAGTTCACGCAAGTGCCAGCCGAGCATCCTCGAGCCTGCCTGAATGACATGAGCTGGAACCCCGCCAGGAACGACCAAGTAATTCCCCCAGGGAGTCGCCATTTGATCATTGGAGACAGTTTGGTGAGAGATCTGAATGAGATCTTCGTCTATGGTCATACTACCATTCTGTCCTTTGGAGGAGCCTCAGTGGCTCAAGTCATCAAAATGATGGAGTTCCAGAGCGAGGATCATTTGGATACATTAATAATAATGCTGGGGACCAATGACGTCTCGAGAGCCCCCGTGACTCCGGAGAACAAGTGGGAACCTCTATTGGTGTGTCTCTTGAACGAATTGAAAGAAAAGTACAGACCCAAACTCGTGATCCTGTGCACGATACCACCAAATCATTTGGTGGGCACCATAGCTGCAGATTTCATGAATGGCAACGTGACGCGGTGGAATGAAATGACCCGCAGTCTGGTGAGAAACAACCCTGGCGAGTTGCGACTACTGGATCTCGAAAATATGCTGCGCATGACTGACCACATCGCGCTCACTAAAGATGGAGTGCACTTCAATACCCAACGAGGGAGGCATTGGATTAATGATGTGTTTCAGACGCAATTGAGGGAAGCGGAGCAAGAGTCGAGGGCGACCGGTTCTTTGGCTCGGACCAATTCGACCGGAGGGAGTAGAATAAGGGCAACCGTGCCCGAATCCCTCGCCAACCGTCTAGGGCCCTTGGCAACGGAGACGGTTGGAGCCGCAACCGTCGCTCCGAGCTCGAATGTGAGAGACAGGCTAGGGACTGCTCCTCCTCCCAGGCCGCAATCGATTGGAAGCAGACTCGGCAGATCGGTGGAACAGAACAACAGGAATAACTCCCAGACCGCGTCTAGGAGGAACGATTCGCCTGCCACGACAAATCCTGCTTCGACAGCAGGACCGTCTACAAGTACCGTGCCAGCGGAGGGAATCGAATCAGGCAGCAGGCTGCTTTGGAATAGATCAGATCCTAGTCATTGGGGTCAGTATAAGACGGACATGTCGGCGAAGTTGAATATGAATACCTTGACGTGTCGGGAGGATGCGATGAGAATGACTGGCGGTGAAAGTCCCACAGTGTCGCGACTTTATCGGATACCGGGTGTGGATTGGCTGCTAGCAGAGCAGGAGAAATTCAGCTCCTCGACCTCACTCCGACATGTAGACCTGGATGGATTACCTCATGACAATACCTTAGGACCTTTAAACACCCGGTCGCTCACCGACGTTCGAGATAGGACCCGGGAAAGGACACCACCTGTGCGCAAGGGCAAGTTCCAGACGGAGAACAAGCCCAATAACAAACATCACAAGATGTACAGACAATTCGCTAAACCACCCGGTCAGACGCCGGGCGAGTATTCGAGGGATTACCCCCGAACTACAACAGTGGTTGGAGACGATAAGAGATACGGGAACCTGAAGGCCCCAATAGGCGATGGCCTTTTTGCAGCTTATGATCCCTTGGACATGAAGGCTGCCAAGTATCTGGTTGTGGCCGGCTCCGATTATCTCTACACGCCCCGTTCTCTATTCTGGTCCGATGTGATTTTCTTGACGGCGCCTAAATTGGACTGGGGGCAGGCGATAGGCATGATGATAAGTGTACGGAGAGTGGTCAGCATGGAGCCGCAGGTAATAGTGGTTGCAGGCTCAAATGATCATCTACAAAGCAGAGGCTTATTGTCACGTTTGACGGATGGATCGATCCCGAGTAACGAGGTTATAGGGGAGGCGATAATGACACTGCTCTCGGCGATGGCCGAGGTAGAGGCAGCAGCAAGACAACGCTTCACCATGAATGTGGTGAAGGTGATCTTTGTATTGTCACCAGGCTACGCTGCGTTGCCAGAACCCCTTCAATTTGTGTACACAATGGTCACAACGATAGCAGAGGGGATATTCAACGTGATAATTCCCGCCCCAAACAGAGTAGTGGACCCGGACAATTACTATCCGTCCCGATCTGAGCTTCCCGCCGTTTGGGCTGACATTTCGAATGCCATACAGGGGCTCAGAGATTGTAGCACAACTCGGTTGGTGCTAGATGAAGTTCTGGGGTTGGAGCTGTCCAACTTCGCAAGATTACTGAAGCTAAGACCAGGGGTAGGTGACGATCATCTGTTAGTACAACAGGTGGCTGATGATCTCTGGTTCAGACAGATGGATCATGCAGAGAAAGAGCAGGGAAGGATGATCAGAAAGAATATGACGTCAGCAGAGGAGGACCTCATGGCAATGGCTTTGCGTACGAAGCCACATAACAACATATGGTTGTATCTGTCACCGAGGCTGTGCACCTTGGGTGAGGACGCGTTTGAGCATGCGCCGGCAATAATTAAAGAGATACACGCGTATCTGAAGAATCTACTTAATGCCCGGGAGTTGGCTGGAGGCAAGATGTTGAAACTGATGCAAGACGTAAACACGATGTCGCTGGACAAGTTCCAAGCTGACGTGCTGGCCACGAAGGCACAGTATGAACGATCAGATGCTATCTTGGGTGGAATGGGAGTGGGATGGACGCCATCTTTCCTATCGAAGTGCTATCCGAAGGCATCTAGGAACCTGATCGCGAGCTTCGTCAAAGACATCAGGAAGTTGTCGATTGGCCTGGTGCTAGCCTTATACGTGACATTTGGTCATGAGAACTTTGTGAAAGGACCGGCAAACCTCTTTACCCAAGCGTTGGCAGATTTGAGATTGGACGGACTCCTGACTCTGATTGCCATGACCTATGGTCGACTGGGAGATTTGCTTGTGCTATTACGTTACCCTGAACAACTACAAGGACCCAGTCGTGAGTTCAATGCACAGTTGGAAACCGCCTCGCTCAAGAAGATGAAAGACTGGAAGACTCTCCTGCTTCAATACCTCTTGCAACAGAACAGAAGCGTCACAGGAGAGGACAAGGTGGCGACGAACGCAGGCGAATGTAAGCAGTATTGTGGCATGCCCTTACTAACAGACTTAGCTGTCATGATGCGGATTGATCCGTTGGCTCTGGTCCACGGACTGAGGGAATTCGTCACAGTGGTGTATGGACCGGTGATGTCTTTTGCGTTCCCGGATGTGCAAGTTAAAGCGTACAGGAATTCAGTGTTGTACGTCAACCTGGTCTCAGTAGTGGATTGTTCCGTGCTGAATTGAGTAGAACAGAGTGAACTGAGGAAGCTGGCTAGCGACGATAGGCTGTTCGGAAGAATAGCAGAGCCAGGCTGGGTGTTGATGGACTTCAACAACCACTTCAAATGCAGAATGGGCCGTGAGGATCTGTCCCACATCCTGTTTAACCCAAGACTCTGGAATTTGAGACCAGTGGTGAAGGATACAGGAGAGGCTGTGGGAGTACCTCAATTGCCGGGAGCCTATGCCCATGCGAAAGAGAATCAACAAACATGGCTTCCTGGGTCCAGGCCGCTGCCGGACCAATGCCATCGATATCCACCGATAAGGAGGATGTTGTTGGGAGTCACATCTCCCATCACTGCCCCTCGTATCGGAGCAGCTCGTGACGCAGAGAAGAGAATGCTGAAGTGGAGTGGAGGGATGGAGCCGCGCTTCATCAGCTGGAAAGTTGCTGCCGCGCATACGTTCGACTTCTCATTCCCCGATGCCTGGAGCAGGAAAAAGATCAAAGCACTACCCTCCAGGAGACCAGAGGTCTCGGCTGAAACGTGGAACGAAGTATATTCTCCCGCGGATGACTTATCGAGACTGAAGTGGTCAGGAGAAGCGAAAGTGGTGATGCTGGAGGTGGCAAGGGAGAGCAGAGGAGGCTCATATATAACGATAGAGGACCTGGCCCCACATGGCGAGGAGTTGGTAGAGTTCCTGGTCGATGATGAATTGTTTTATCATGCAGGAGACATGGCCGTACCGGCTCGGCCGGATTCGGGCACAGACGCGCGACAAGGACCCTCGGGACCTAGGCCGAAACCTGATGCGGACGACGATGAATTGATGGATCAGGACGATAACGATGACGGGACCGGAAGTAAGACGGAGAAACCGGGAGAGACCGATCTAGGAGCGTTGGAAAGGGACTTGCTAGAATACCGGTTCAGTGAAGACGACGATGGGGAAGTCGATGGGAGTTTATTGTTGATGGCACCATCGTCCTTCATGTCTCCTACAAAAGAGGCGTCGGCCGATCTATCTCCGATAGACCCAATAAGCCAGGCTAGAGAGTGCCGAAGCAGGGATCCGCAAGATGTTGAAACTGATGCAAGACGTAAACACGATGTCGCTGGACAAGTTCCAAGCTGACGTGCTGGCCACGAAGGCACAGTATGAACGATCAGATGCTATCTTGGGTGGAATGGGAGTGGGATGGACGCCATCTTTCCTATCGAAGTGCTATCCGAAGGCATCTAGGAACCTGATCGCGAGCTTCGTCAAAGACATCAGGAAGTTGTCGATTGGCCTGGTGCTAGCCTTATACGTGACATTTGGTCATGAGAACTTTGTGAAAGGACCGGCAAACCTCTTTACCCAAGCGTTGGCAGATTTGAGATTGGACGGACTCCTGACTCTGATTGCCATGACCTATGGTCGACTGGGAGATTTGCTTGTGCTATTACGTTACCCTGAACAACTACAAGGACCCAGTCGTGAGTTCAATGCACAGTTGGAAACCGCCTCGCTCAAGAAGATGAAAGACTGGAAGACTCTCCTGCTTCAATACCTCTTGCAACAGAACAGAAGCGTCACAGGAGAGGACAAGGTGGCGACGAACGCAGGCGAATGTAAGCAGTATTGTGGCATGCCCTTACTAACAGACTTAGCTGTCATGATGCGGATTGATCCGTTGGCTCTGGTCCACGGACTGAGGGAATTCGTCACAGTGGTGTATGGACCGGTGATGTCTTTTGCGTTCCCGGATGTGCAAGTTAAAGCGTACAGGAATTCAGTGTTGTACGTCAACCTGGTCTCAGTAGTGGATTGTTCCGTGCTGAATTGAGTAGAACAGAGTGAACTGAGGAAGCTGGCTGTGGAGGGATGGAGTGAACTGCGGAAGTGGAGTGGAGGGATGGAGCCGCGCTTCATCAGCTGGAAAGTTGCTGCCGCGCATACGTTCGACTTCTCATTCCCCGATGCCTGGAGCAGGAAAAAGATCAAAGCACTACCCTCCAGGAGACCAGAGGTCTCGGCTGAAACGTGGAACGAAGTATATTCTCCCGCGGATGACTTATCGAGACTGAAGTGGTCAGGAGAAGCGAAAGTGGCGATGCTGGAGGTGGCAAGGGAGAGCAGAGGAGGCTCATATATAACGATAGAGGACCTGGCCCCACATGGCGAGGAGTTGGTAGAGTTCCTGGTCGATGATGAATTGTTTTATCATGCAGGAGACATGGCCGTACCGGCTCGGCCGGATTCGGGCACAGACGCGCGACAAGGACCCTCGGGACCTAGGCCGAAACCTGATGCGGACGACGATGAATTGATGGATCAGGACGATAACGATGACGGGACCGGAAGTAAGACGGAGAAACCGGGAGAGACCGATCTAGGAGCGTTGGAAAGGGACTTGCTAGAATACCGGTTCAGTGAAGACGACGATGGGGAAGTCGATGGGAGTTTATTGTTGATGGCACCATCGTCCTTCATGTCTCCTACAAAAGAGGCGTCGGCCGATCTATCTCCGATAGACCCAATAAGCCAGGCTAGAGAGTGCCGAAGCAGGGATCCGCAGAAACTGCTCCATGAATCACCGAGAAGGAGGAAAATCGAAGAGTCGATGAAGATATCGTTCCTCAGTACGTTACCAGAAGAAGAATGGGAAAGATATCAAATGGAGTTGGAAGGCAAGACAGGAGCAATCTGGAGCCGAGTAAACTTCATGGAGAAATCTTGGGACGTGATAAGGCGATATGGGACGCAGTCCATAATGAAGGTGGGATTGAACCAACCCATCATGCGTGAGGTCCTAGAAAAAATAGTGAGCTCCATGGAGTCGGATGTTCTGACAGAGTCAGTAACAGAAGACAGTGCCGATGATCAGCATGTTGCAAAGAAATTACCTGTCAGACGAGCCAGGAAAGGGCTGAAGCGACTAAAAGGGAAAACAGGAAGTCGAGCCATGAACCCGAGAGTGGTGAAGTCAAGAGCCAGCGCAGTGGTGACCTCTTTAACGAGCGCAGGTCGTTCAGGCGAGAGCGGGCAGGGAGATAGTACAACGCTGACAGGGGGAGAAAAAGAGAATCGGATACCCCCTATGCTCTTGGCAGGTCTGACCGTAACCGCCACAAGGTCAAAGAAGACGGCGCGAACCCTGGCAGACACTAAGTTAGAAATGGAAGTAGTCAGTCAATGTGGATCTGGAGGACTTGAAGATTATAGGCCCTCGCGAATCAACATGGCCAAGTTGAAACTGGAAGGACAACTCGACGTGGTCGAGTACAGTCGAATAACTGTGCCGGAATCGGTCCACATGGGAGATCCGGCAGGGGGTTATGTGGAGATGTTGAAAGCGAGGAACTCCGCGAGGGGGCACCTGATGGCTTGGAGTGAAAAGCGGGCCATGCAAGAATATCTGAAAGGGCTTACGGAGAACTCTAACTTCAATCGAAAAGAGTATGGCACAGTAATGTCATCAGAAGCGAATGAAATTGGATTGGAAAAACTGCTAGAGATTTCTTGGAGGGCGGCCCTCCAGAAATACTTCGATGAGACGATGAATGCACCTGCGACGGTAGCAGCATACCTGGCTCATCCTTGCGTGAGAACTGATCTGCAAGTACGACTGGCTTGGTGCTTGATGGGCATCAAAAAGGCGGAGTATGAAGCCAGTAATGACTCGAAATCACGAGAACAGGAGCTAGAGTTAATGGAAGCTCTACGAGCATTGATTTCGAAAGACGATTCAGCGATAGCATGGGCTAAGTGTAAGGATGCCCTTTGCTTGGTCAGGTTCGTGGTGGATCGCATCCCCACTCCTGTGTTGGGAGAATGTATAAAGATCATTCGGCAAAAGGGAGTTGATTGCGAAAGGAACTTCCTTAGGGCACTCCTAGAGCTATATCAGGACATGCCATTGACCGTGCCAAGCAAGGAGTCGAATGATATGGAAAGCTATCGCAAGTTGGAAGAGGTGAGAAGATACTCCAACAAAGAATTGAGAGTGAGCAGAGACTTGATTGAAGCGGCCAGAGGACAAAAGGAGTTTGCAACACTAGGGAAACTGAAGTCGTTCCAATACGTGTCTGGCATACCGGGGATGGCGTATAATCCCTTCGTGAACGAAGAAGCCAGGGAAGCATACTTCGACTACGAGCAAGTCACAGTGCTCAACTTCTGGGTTGAACGGATTAAGGAAATTGGAATGTTGATGGTGGAACAACCCAAGCTTGGAATTATTTTGGAAGAACGAGTAGTCGAGCCCTCAATTCCCGAGCTAAAAGGGCAAGTGAGTTTTGATTGTGGTTCTTGGGACGGTCCCTTGAAAACCAGTCTAGTAGTGATGTGGGAACTCATGAAACCTTCCTGGTGTCCCCATCCTAACGCAGGCTTAATCTGGGACATGACCGCGGATGTCATGTTAGAACGGGATGATGATGCGAGTTTACATGATCTGGCCATGATACATCACCTGCTGGCCATGAGATTGACGAAGAAGAAGAGCAACCCGTCCACGGAGCTGTCCGAGGAAGGTATATCGAGTAATTGGTTGAAGCAAGGCACATGCTTGGCTCAACACAGTGGGATGGAAGGACATGTTTGTAACCTGGGACACTGCCTGATTACGCTAAGCGAGCAGCATCGACAACTGGCACGATTGTACGGAAGATTGAGCATGTCAGATAAGAGTGCCATGGAGTTGGTCGCAGACTGCCATGGGGTGACGGACGTAAACCTGATCACAGCCTTGGGATTTTGCAGCATGACGAGTTCGATAGAATCGCTCGAGCGCTTGGAGTGTGCCCATGAGCTAGTGACGTCCCTCAGCGTGGAAATATTCCCTGGAGCATTACAGACAGAGCAAAAGATTGGAGGCTGGCGAGAAGCCCTAGAGAATGAAATGAATCTGAAGGATAGTGAAGCCTATCACAGACCTACTGGTTCAAAATATATGGTTGGTTCAAGCTCAGCGCCGTATTGTAATAGCAAGTATCCTACGCACATGGTGGTGATGGATGCGAGGACGCAACAAGTGTTGGTTGACCAACTTTTCTCTGTGCCAAAGTGCGTGAGGTTGGCCAGAATGTCAGAGAGGTCATATGACTTGTTGGCAAAGATCTTTCGGGCAGTCCCGAAGAGATCCGAAGGCGAGTTGCAAGACGTTGTGGGTGAAGAGTTCATGAGACTGAACGAAGGCAACGTGAGTGAGTTCCAGAAACAGAAAGCGAGTGGAGCGTTACCTACTGAATTCCCCACCATAGAAGAGAAAGACGACCTACATAGAATTCTGATGGAAGTGGAACCGTTAGTGGGAGCCTCAGGGTATCGGACCCGAAGGAACATAGTGAGAACCCATGGGGAGTATCCTTGCCACTGCTTGGCGCAGACGTTGTGGTACCCCAAACGCGGGAATCTGATCCTAGTATGGGACGTGGAGGAGTTGTACTCCACGGGGTTGCCCGATCAGAATCAACAAGTGTCAATCGTGGTGGTTAGCGCCATGCTAGCAGTGAGATGGTTGGAGGCTAACGCGGACACAAGTGAACAGGAGACGGCCGTGCCGACTCCTGAACAGCTGAGCAACGTAAAAATGAGTTGTGAGTTGGATCTTTTCAGAACCACCTGCAAGGTTCTGAGAATACCTAAAGCCATTGAAAGAATATGGTCAAGGCAAAGATTGATGCCTTGGTTCCGTGCAGTGATGACATCTTGGATGTATGAACGCGCGAAGCGTCACATGTCAAGGAACACGGAAGCCTATCAATCTTTCCAGCTAGATATAGGACCAGGAGCCTATAAACGAGCATTCTTGACGCACAGAAACGCGGTCACCACAGCGGTGAAGCGGGTAGCTGGAACGCCTTGTGTTACTGAAGATGAGAAGAAAGAGGTCTTAAGAGCTGACCTAGAACGAAACGTGAGCCTATGTCTTCACAACAGCTTTTGCAGGAACCGGGAGCAGAAGGTGAATGTGGACTTGCTACCTTGTTGCAAAGCGAGGCTGTTGGAACAGGAGGGTTGGGGCACGGCCCGCAACTCTCTGGACATGTTAGAGAAAGTTCTGGAAGACAGTGACGCTGAACATCAGGATGGAGAAATGATGGAGTGAAGATGACCAAAGAAGAGAAGAGAAGGAGAGAAAAACTTGATTGTTTTTGTGTGCTAAAACTTAAACCAATCAACCAAGTTTTGATTATTGAACTTGTTAAACTTTTTGTTTTGATCTAGTTTGGTCAGATCAAACTTTGAAAATGTTGCAATTGTTAAAAATTGTTGAAATTGTTGATTTTAGTTACTACTATCTATGTATGTATATAAGGAGCATAGGTGAGTATATTTACCTATTTATTCCCGACTGAAGTTTTTAACCTGTGTAAGACACAAATTCACTGTGTGGCGACATGGTAAGTTTGAGTAAAATCGCTCGAGAAGGGTGGGTAACTCAATAACTTTCCTAGCCACAGAGTTTCTTAGTTTTAATATGGAAAGGACCGCATAAATGACTGATTATAGTGGTGAGTGAAGTTAAGTTAATTTTAACGGGTGCGTGGCCGTGCCACGTCCCACTTTTTAATCAGAGGCGAAAAGAAGTTTTATGGCGAGATGACGTAAGTAGTCAGAAAAGAAATTTTATCTAGGACCCTCCTCATGGTGCGAATTTTGTGAAAATGTTGAAAGGCAGTGAGATGTAGTACGATGCCATTTGTGAACACGTAGTGAGTTGAGTTGGAGTAGATAAATTTCAATTTCTTATGCAATTTGTAAGATTGGCTACTGAAAATTGGATAACTACTTGACGATAACCCGGTGTTATGCGATCAATAGGGACATTGATGGAGACTTGTCCGGGGAGTATGTGCCATTCTGCCAGATGACACAGCATAACCTTCCCGCGACAGAAAAAAAAGTGACTAAGGGCCTTATGAACAAAAAAGTGTTGCGACGGAGGGTCAGAATGTTCTAGAATTTTTATTTTTAAAATTTCGATTGGAAGAAGAACATTTCTGAGAAATAGAAAAAAGACGGCCATTTTGAATAAAAAAGACGAAAATCAGAACCACGATATAGATTGTGAAGAACAGTTGTATCAGAGACAGAAAAACACGGAGCCTCTTATCGTGGCAAGAACACACGATAAGGACCTTAGCGACAGATATTTGTGGAGACGGAGGCTTCAGTGGGGGGAAGAGAAATACCACGGAACCCTCCCGGGACACGAAATATAGGAGATAAGAGTGTTATCTCAAGAAAATCACGGGAGCGGAGGCTTGGTCCCCCAGAGACTGTTATATGTGAAGGGACTGTGAAAACTGACTATAACAGCTGCTGTAATGTCCTAGATCTTAATTAACACCGTTATTATTTAATATTTCAGAGCATGAGTAGATAGAAAACGGAAAGGGTCAATCCATCTCCAATGGATTTAATATAAAACTGTCACACAAAAACATAATAAAATAGGTTGTTCGAGCCGTGTTTTTAATGACAATCACGTAGTCTGAGGATCCGAGACTCAGCTATGTGGTTGTGTTCGCATGTAAACGAAAGCTGATCAAAAGTCGTTTGACTGATGGCCTAAAAATGGTAACTTTTTACTTTGCCTTAGACAGACCAGAAAATCAACTGGCAAGGTCGAGACGGTGAAAAACGAGTAAAATTAAGGTAACTGACGCCTGCCAGTCGTTAATAGGTACTTTTTCTACGCTCCGTCGCTGTGTGATATTTGGGCGAATGTTACACAGCTCTACTCTATTGTGATATTATATCTGGAAATTGCGAAAAGCGATTTCCCGCTGCTTTTTTCGACCATTTTCCCGCGATTCTAGTTCGATTGTTCTGATCTTATATTTCTGAGATTTTCACTTCGCGCGAGAAAATTGAGCATGACAGGCTCCATTCGAATTTTTGAAAAATTCCATTTCACCCCAAAATCACGTTGTTCAAATTGCTCAAGGTCAAATTTCCAAATATGACCGACTGGCTCAAAGTTATATCAGTACATACATAGTGCGGCGACTCTAGAAGTAAGTTATAATGGAATCAAAGCAACTCTAGAAGTTTGAGGAAATAACTAGTTTTAACTCAAATAGTTTTTTTTATTGTCTGGCCCATTGCGCCGCTTCACTAGTCAACCTGCCCATTCAAAGTTCTCTTTTAACCAGCGATGACACTCTAATAGAAACTCACGGTGTTTGTAACATTCGCCCGGAAATAAAGCTAGGTTCTAAAACGACTGGCTAGCGTCTAAACACAGCTCTACATACTTTTCACCGTCTCTGCCAAAGCGAGTTTTTTTGGTGGTCTTTCTAACATCGGGTCGACAAAAAAATGTAACTGTTTCCGGTTTCAATCAGAACGCTCTAATTAACTTAAGTGATAAGTCTAAATTTAAATGGAACATAATCGACCAGGCGTCCAGCATTCTGGCTAAAACAAAATTCTGGCTAAAACAAAAAATTTTGAAATAACTTACATGTTAGCATGAAAACTAGCGACAAAACAAAATTGTAAAAACAAAAAAGTTGATAACTCTCAGAAATTTGTGACAAAATGTTTAAAATTGTTACATAATGGTTGTTACATAATTTCAGTAATTTTTGTACAGTTTTGATTGGTTGAATTTTTTTAATTTTGAAATAATGATGTGTATGCGATGACACTCTATTCAGTTCTACATTCAGTTTTGGGGTTGGACCATTGGGAGACTTCGGCTGTCCACCTTTCCATCGAAGATTCACTCTGGTCCACTTCTAATTTGTATCTTCCTTGTTTGATCACAATCGTTCTGCCTTCTATTTCAGGATAAGACAGCTCTACTCTGTTGTGATATTATGTCTGGAAATTGCGAATAGCGATTTCCTGCTGCTTTTTTCGACCATTTTCCCGCAATTCTAGTTCGATTGTTCTGATCTTATATTTCTGAGATACAATCATACCTAATTTCTTCTTGTGAACGCTTGATTATTGTTTTTTAGGTTTGATTCAAGCATAGGACCATCACCGGATTCCACGATGTCACTCCTTAAAACAAGCCTACTACTTCTTTACTAAATTAGTAGTGTTTTCGTTCAGTAGATAAAAATCATCATCCCCATCGAAGATGGATCAACCCATTCCCTTAATTCCTAGCTTCTCTTGATCTGAAAACGAAATTAGATGTTATTAGTAGTAGAAGGGTGAGCAAGAGTGGGGGGGGGGGGGGGTGGGTGGAGACCCCCATGTATTAAGATAGGGAATAGAATATCCGGTCTCCGAGGTATGTATTAAGATAGGGAATAGATTTCCTATGTATTAAGATAGGGAATAGGTTTCCTATGTATTAAGATGGTAAGGTTTCAGATGGTAAGTTTCAGAAAAATTTAGGTTTGATTTAACGAGAAAAACTATCTAAAGCTATACTGAAACCTAACGAAACTTCGAGAAAAAAATTATGTTTTTGTAAGAAAAAAATTATATTCAAAAGATGAATTATATAAATCACTGCTTCGTATAATCATTAAACCACAAGTTTACAGTTAATTAATCAATACTGAATTTAATGCTATTACACCATCAGTTATTTACAAGTTCAAAGGTTTTGTGTGTATTCCGTCGTCCTGAACTTGTGTTTTAGGGTAAAAGTAGCTCAATCCCTTCTTTGTTTGCTCGTATGTAGCAACCATATGATTAATGGTTCTAAATCCTCTGTTTGTTGAAGTCAAGTTGATTGCTTCGTCGAGTACTTTCCTGTATTTTTCCATAGGACCATCACCGGATTCCTCTAGAATTCTTTTATTCAATCCTTTGCCGCTAAACTTCATTTTGTCTGATTTGTTGTCATAGCAACAATAAGTCTTGCTGCATAAACATAGCATCTCCGTACACCTAAATTCTTCTTTGAACAGATCAGGCTCTCGTTTATCGTGCTTCTTGTGAACGCTACAACATGTTCGTGGAAAAAAGTTTGTTTTTGAATCTGCTCTGAATGAATCTCTGCAATCTTTTTCTCTCATTTTTTCCCAGTCACCTTTTTTCTCCGGACGAATACAATCATTCAAAAATTTTCCTCAGCAAGAGCTAAATACAGCGAATCCGTGTCCATTTCTAATTCCTCGAACTTATTTACATCACAAAATTTGTCAAAAAAATTGTAGTAAAGCTCAAGCAATCTCAGCTTTGCATACTGCACAATGAAAAATCCGACTATTATGGGTTCTTTGTGCTCAATTGTTGACTTTAATAACTCAATCTCGTACAAGTCTTTCTGAACAATGTTCAATCGTTTGATGAGAGGTTCATTAATTGCTTTGTGTCTTTTCTCATCATTCAAATATTTTGTGATCGTATGTCTCGATCTGTCCATCATCTGGTAACCGTAGGATGAATTACCCAAAAGCTTCATAGTCTCTGCAACAACACCGGATGATAAAAGGTTCTCATCTCCTTCCCTTCTAGCATCAACAACCGACTGAACAAACTTGTTGAAACATTTTCGAGGGAGATACTGTACAAAGCGGTAAACTTTTGTACACTGTAAGCCAAGTTCCAAGTAGAAATTGAAAAGAGGAGTAATGATGAAACCATTTTCTAGTTTAAAACTAGATATTAGCATACGCTGGGGATGCTTCAGAAGATCATTTTCAATGGCATCATTTTGCATATATTCCCCAAGGTCATTTCTTCCAACTTCAGTGTTTTTAAAAATTGGAGGAAAATTAGAAAATTTTGCTTTCAGTTCGTCTGGAACAACTAAATCGCACTGAATATAGCCATACAGAGATCCATCTCTTATTTTTTCCAATAAAGAATCAGTAGAGAGAGGTCTTTTGTAGGGAAAGTTGGATCGGATATGATTCTTTATTTTTTCGTTCGTTTTAAAGTTTTGCCACCACTCACATTCCCACGTCTCTTCGATTTTGTATCTTTTTTCGCGAGTATACTCACGTCTCAAGTCATCCATCTCTCTCCTTTTGTTTCCTCTCTTAATATCTTGATCGCTAAGTGAGGGACGAGTCTCCTGGCAAGGACAAAAATGGTAATAGCATTCCATTGCTTCAAACACTGTTTTGCAGTGATTGCAATATCCATTAACATTGAAACAGTCAATTTTCTTTTGATTTCCAGATGTGTGGAAGCTCTCAATTCTGCATTCTGGTCTGGTTTCTTGGTAGTAAGACATGATCATGTTCTCAAAATTGCGAGATCGGTTATGTCTAGCTTTCAATTTTTGCATATCGGAATCAAACTCCCATCTTGTGTACAATCCTGTTGGCATGTCTTGACACATTGAATAGGGATAGAGCTGGCTCGCATCAATTCCAACAATTGATTTGCAGACATTTGATGAATCCCGGATAAAGGTTTCATCCACAACAGCTTTTCGAGTAAACACAATTGATGGTCCAACCGTCATATCCTCTCTAATTTTCTCGCACAAATCTCTATCAGTTTCGCAAAAAGGGTAGAATTTATCATTGGTTGATTTGTGAAGAAAAAAATTTGCCAGATTTGGAAGAGTACATCCAAGTTTTAACATATCAATTTCTTTCTGATGATAAAACTGAACCATTTTTTGCATTGCTTCAAGGGTTGGAACAACATCTTTGTTGTTGTACCACTGCAAAAAATCTTTAAATGTAGTCATTCCATGTTTCTGCCAAATCTCCTGTAAATATTTGTAATTATCCAATCCAGATGCAGGTACTGACTTGATTTGAAGTTTCTTTAGTGCTTGCTGCTCATCAAGTCCACTTGACTTCAGGTTTTGGTAATCCTTAAAGTCTTTATCAAGAAGGTTGTTGTTTCTCAGTTTACTGAAAAAGGCTTCGTATGGAGGTAATTCTTCACTCTCGAGCTTGTCTGGACTGTCAAACCACTCATAAGGGAAAAACTCTTTTGTCTCACTGACTTTGTAAGCTTTAAGAAAGGAGTCTAGAGATGTTGCTCAACCAAAAATTTCATGATATCGAGAAACTGTATATCTCCAAACTTGAAGGATATGAAATCGTTAGCCTTTTTGATAACCATAGGTTCAGCTTCTTTATCATTGATTAAGTAGGGAATCAGATAGCTCTTGACCAAGTTCAGATCATATCTTCCACTGTTAAACCCAAATACAGGTAACGTGTTAACATACTTCTCCAGATTTTGTTTCAAATGAATCAGCTGATTTTTTTGCATTCTCGAAAACTGAGTTGACATATCAGTTTCCTCTGTATCTTCTATACATTCATCTTCGTATTCAAAGTTTTCAGTTGGAAGATTTCGACATCTTTCATTCAACTCTTGGAAAATTTTCGACATCCGCTCAATCACTACTCTTTCAGCATCTTGAAATTTAGTTCTCCTTTCGAGCTTACTTTTCTCAGCCAAAAGTTCGAGTTTGATTACAAAATCGATAATAAGCTTTTGCGGATCCTTGTTATAAAGAAAAATTGGTTCATCTATCAGGTTCAAGATATTGATACAGAAATTGGAACGTGTTTTCCAATCCAAGTTGTTGTTTGGGTAGCTATCAGTTCATCTGATGGAACACATATCGACTCAAAATCGAAAATGGCTAGGTTGTTGAATAGTGTTATCTTTCGAAACTGGGATATTGAAACCTTCCAACTTTTCAAATAGCGTTTCTCGAAGTGTATATATATTCTTTGGATAAATGTGTCGCACTCTATCTTTACAAGACATAAGATGTCTGTTGAAGTTGTTTGATCTGTTGAAGAAACAGTCACTGCTAGGACATCGGAAACACTTGAAGAAAGAATCAATATCAATCGTATGAATGATATGGTTGTTGAATCTTAACAATTTCACTGTTTTTTCGAATTTTCTAATACTTCGCCTGGCTAATTCTCCAACATATTCTCCTTCCTGAATTTCAAAATCGTAAATGAATATGTTACGTTCAACTAGTCCCTCTACAACAGGTAAATCATCGATTGACACTCCACGAAAATTCTTCGGATCGTATCCAGATTTTGATATAAACTCTGTAAACAGCTGAGATGTATGAGCATCCAGGTTACTATGACCATGCAAACACATTGTTAACGCACGGAAAAGACAAAGATGATCTTTGTATGGTTGTTTATCTTTGTCCGATAAAAGACAGTTTACTTGCGTATGTCGTAGTAAAGGTTCAGGTAAGACAGAGTCTGGACATCCAATTGGGATGTTTATCAGTAGTGCAGCAAAAATAGTAACATTTGTGATCAACTTGAACCTCCACTTTGTGTTCTGACGTTCTTGGGTGCATTGCTCCACGATATCAAACTTTTCAACTTTTCCTTGGATTGTAATCAAATCCGCTTTCGTACACAGTAAATGCAATTTTTCGAACAAAGTATTGTTTTCGTGTGCATAGTAATACCGATATTCTCCCGTTTCGACATTACAGAGAACAAATCCAAGAGCAATATTGATTTTTGAGGCGGAATCTAGCTTGTTGAAGACTTCTTCAAGCTTCTCGTTGATAATCTTGGTATCTAACTTTGACATTTGAAAATTAAATACCTCATGCCTCCCATTCTCCATCTCAGTGTCCACCAAGAAATGCTGACAAGCACTCAACTCCTCTTTGAGTTTCTCTCCATCTTCCCCTTCCTTCTCCACAATCTTGTTCAAGTCTGCCACGGTATCACTTGGTTTCCGTTGTTTCGCCCCATGTTCTTTTCTCCGATGTTGTTGGAGAGAGTAGTAACTCGGAAACTCCTGCTCACAAGACGAGCAAACCGTTGATTGCTTGCAAGTTGATGGAGCATGCTTTTTGGCCACGTGATAATTCATTTCCTGTTGATTGTAAGTGAAATACCTACAATCAGGACAAGAAATAATCCCTGCTTGACAGCTTTTGCGGTGTCGAGCCGCATGTTGACGAACATACATGTTTCCACAATCCCCACACTGCACTTTCTCGTTTCCATTCAGCGACGGTATCTAAAAATGGGAGAATTATTAAGTAATAATGTAAAGCTGTTAGTACTTGGTACATATCAAATTGGGAGATTTAAAATGTTCCAAAAATTTTATAAAAATAATTTTTACTTACTTTGAATTGTTAAAAATATTTGAAATTTATTTCAAGTAGTTATACAAAGTATAGAGCAGTTACTTTTAACGTAAAAGAAAATCAGAATGAAATAAGTTTTATTTACTGTTCCTTGGGGAAAATCAACCAATCAGAATTGAGTATTTTTTTAGTAACACTGTTTGTTGGAAATCAACCAATCAGAATTCAGCATTTTCTAAAAGTGAATTGTTTATTATTTTTAAATAACCTTAATCAAAATTTGAAAAATGTCTTTCAAAAAACATTTGAGCTTCCTCGAGTTACTTTACAAGAAAAAAGAAAAAATTCCAATTGTTTTTCTTATTGATGAAATAGATGTTGACTCTTAATTTTTTCATAATTTTTTGGACGTCTTTATTGTACAAAATAGAGTTATCCGACTAAGTAAAGCTCTCCTCAGAGAAACTTACTCAATCAAAGAGTTTAGTTTTGTTCCACATATTGCCTATCAAAGTTTTAAACTTACGGCTGAATTACACCTCACAAGGAAAGAAATTTTGTTTATACTCGAGAATTCGAAATTAATCAAAAAGTCGTACAATAATATATCAAAAACTCTTTTTATCCCCTACCCAATACCCAAATTTGTAAAAACTCCCCAGCAAAGTTCTTTATTCCTTCATTTCTTTAAGGATTTTCAAAGTTCAAAATCTTCCATGATCAGGTTTGGAATCAGATTTCCAGAAGTTTGCTTTGAAAAATTCGTCAACTTTGAGTTATCCTCCCAAATTTACATAAAAATTAAAGAACTTGACTATCTACTCAAAAATCAGCAATTTTTAATTGATTACATACAAAAAATTCAATTAACTTGATGAAAAAAGTTGCAGAGATGTTACTTTTATTAATATTCTTTCTTTTGTTACTTATATCAGCAATTTTTCTTTTTTTTACTGCGAACAACTTTTGATCATTTATTTTTGCAATTGCTTTTTTGTATATTTTTATTTATTTGGAAGATTTAAGTCCTTAAACATTTCTCTGATTGAATATGACAACTAGAACAAAAATGAACATTTTTGTGAGTGGAAACGGCAATATCCAAAATGGAGCTTTGTTTCCGATTGGACACGACTTTTATCCAAGAACGCCATAAAAGGAAGCTGAAATCTGATTGGACACGACTACAATCCAAATAAGGAAAATCAATTCTGATTGGTCAAACCCACACAGTCGAGTTGAAGGTACCCCTAACTCATAACTAAAAATCATTTTATTTTCAACTTAACTACCGTCAACTACCTCCTCTCTCAGCTCTAAATACCTTAATTTCAACTTATCTTCCGTCAGCTACCTCCTCTCTCAACTCTTTCTTGTTTTTACTCTTTAACTCAGTTTATTGCTCAAAATGATCTTCTCAGTGCAAAACAGCAATCTCAAGTACTCTGTAGAATTTTTGCCTGATCTAGTACAAATTCAAGTGCGAGAAACTGTCTCTGGAGTTTTTCTGGCACGAATGGACATCCCAATCTAAGTCTGGCACATGGTGGAAGTGATGCGAAGAGATTTCAACGAACATCATATGATGCAAGTTCCCATCACAGAGAACCAACTTGCACCAACAATGCAAATGATGGGGAAAGTTTCTGATCATGTGGGAATGAACTATCCCGAGATTCCGGACTCAAGATTTGTGGCTCAACCAGTCAACGACTTCCTCTTTCCTTGGGAGGAGGAAGGATCAGTCGAAAACCCCATCACAATAGATGAAGATGAGGGTGTCTCAGAAATAATGACGCCTCAAAACACTCCTCCTTAACAACCACCAGCAATGGAACCTCGTCCAGCTCTGCGTTCTATAGAGAACCTCCATAACTCTTCTGCTGCTCGACAGCACTTTGATTAAATGTTTTTGTAAATAAAAGTTGTTTGTTATTGACTTCGTTTTCTGTAATTAATTATTTTCTTCAATTTCATGTTAATTATGAGAATAGATGAGAGATTCAAGGTAAACCATTGAAAAACAATTAGAACTTAATTTAGAGCTCCGAACTAATTTTTGCACACATATTCGGAAAAACACTAAAAAAATTGTACACAAGTAAAAATTTACCTAATCGATATTGCACCTTGTACACACTTTAAGCACTTTGTAGAAAAAATTGGCACACTTTTAGCACTTTTCGCATTTTATCGAAAAAAAGTAAAACACTTTTCGCATCTTGTCAAAAAAATTGAAACATTTTTCGCATTTTATCAAAAAAGGTGAAACACTTTTCGCAGCTTGCCAAACAAATTGAAACACTTTTCGCATTTTGTCGAAAAAAATGAAACATTTTTTGCATCTTGTTGAAAAAGGTGAAACACTTTTCGCAGCTTGTCAAAAAAATGTTTCTTACTTGTTTGAAAAACTTTTTGCAATTTTTTTGACAACGGTGAGCTTTTTTTTGGTGATTTTTGGTAATTTCGTAAACATATGAGAGAAAAAAGATGGATTATCAAATGTTTTTTATTGAAAAATTGACATGATCACTATATACAAATCCATAACGATCAATAAAACAGTCAATTATTTTTAACAAATCATGTTCATATTTTGAGTTTTGTACTTTACGAACTCTTTCTAGAAAAGTTGAACCAATAGTTTGTGTGGAAGCTAGTTTCTGGTTAGAACATAAATAGTGACGTTTGAATTTTTTGCGTAACACTCTTTTCTTTGCAACACTTGGCATTTTTTCTGCCCCTTTCTATTTCAAATTGTGATGAACAGCGCGGTCAAATTGATTGAAAACTTCGCCAGTTGATGAAATAACATTCGAATAAAATCTGTATTTGTACAGAGTGTAAAGACAATCGATAATTTGGTATGTGAAATGAAAATTACCCAATCGTTGTAAAGTTTGATCGAAAGATGAACCAATCAGAAGTATGTGGAACTTACAATTTTCCAAAGAACAGTAAGAATTGTGGGTAGAGACACAAAAATAATTGGTTACTATATATTTTTCGTACAAATCACTGGAAACGGAAATAAATAGCGATTTTTGACAATAATCTGAATAAAAGCTGGGAAGAGCTTGACACATAGCTGCAGCCATCTGGAACAATGATTTTTGCTGAGAATTGTGGATTTATATAGGAACACTAACACCTACACAATTCCATATTTGGAAATTTCACTTGGAAATTCCAATTATAGTTCTATTACCTTTTATGGTTAAGTGAATGACTCATATTGTTTACTTCCAATTTCGTTTAATCTCAAAATCATTTCTCTCTTTTCTCTTCATCTGATCAGTTTGTTCTCCTATTGAAAAATGTACTCAAGAAAATACACAAGTCCCAATTACATTGAATTCTCAAAAAATCAACAAGAATTGGGAGATTTGCTTGGTCCCAAAAATCCTACAAAGGGAAAATTTTATTTTGAACCCTGCTTTCAACTATTCAAGAAAAATGAGTTGGGACAACTCGAAAACAGACAGCAAGTCTATCTTGGTGAAAAAGAAGGAGAAGCAATTAGAAATACTGTTATTCACGATGCTGAAAACCTTGGACTCGTTCCTATATTGGAACTCACTTCTGACAAAGAGTCAACTATGGATCAGGAGCTTGCCAACTGCAACAAAGTGTATGATATAGCAACATACAATAGAAGACAAGTTTGTGTCACGATCAAGAGGTACAATATTAACAAACCTCCCGACATTCAGAATCGACTGTTCACCGCAAAAGAGAATGAAGCAATGAAACAAGTTGCCTATGTCAACTATACTTTGAACGAATTCAAAGAACTGTCCCAAATTTTGGGAGATTTTATGTTTGTTGAGAACTGTAATATACAATAATTTGTGTTATTTATGTTTTTGTCTTGTAATTTGACTATTTATCCTCAAAATCATTTTTCATTTAGTATTGGTGTTGAACAGTATGAGTTGGAATATTGGTTTTTCAAGAAATTTACTCTTAAAACTTCACAATAAATTGGGACTTTTTCAAATTGTTTTAGAAGAAAAATCCCAAAAAATTTCACTAACAATTATAGAATCTCAAATATTACCAAACTTGCAGAACTTGGACGTAGACTCACAAATATCTCACTTTGAGTGGATTCTGCATAATGGTAGAAGAAAATCTCCCATAAGATACCGATCTGATACCAAAAAATAGATCTTGTAGAATATCGTAGAAATGGAAATCAATGGAAAAATAATCAATCTTTAGAACTACAAAGAGAAGAATAGGATAAATTACTTGATATGCTTCCTTCATTACTAGGTTATGTAGAGACCTTCAAAAAATCTTGTATCATTATTGACGAATGCACTGTAGAAAATGAACGTACAGAAATTGAATGAAATTCTAAGAGTTTTTGAGATTATTAGGCAAGATTTCTCATCAAATACAAAAAGAAAAAATTTATTTCTTTGTACCTGCATTGTTTTGGAGCCGGACATAATTTTAAAAGAAATGGACCAAAAATTTCCTTTTGGAGGACTAATTGGATACGGAAATTCCTGTATGGATTACTTTTTTGCAAACTCCAAAATTTTTAGACTACATGCAATTCTGATGACTCTGCTGGATCTACTACAAAAAAGGTCCTGGGTTTTGTTATGTTGCACCTAGTCTCCCCAGTTCATGCTTTCTTGGTCACGTGAGTGGATTATTTTTCTGTTTATATGTTAAAATATTTGCTTCATCAGTATATGCATTGTTTGATTGTTAATCTTTTTAAACAAAAAACTCCAGAGAAATCAGTTAACAGAATGAGTCTAGTTGTTTTGGATATTGAATGTATCGACGAAAGCAATATAGTGAAAGAATTAGAAGTTTATAAGGATGGACAAACAGAAGGATATTCCTTTCTTCCTCCCAAAAAATTCAAAACAACATCCCAATCTTTTTGGTGTACACAGCATCTTCATGGAATCAATTGGAGCAGTGGTTGCGAAAAATATACTGAACTTGAAAAAATATTGAAAAATCTAGAAACCACAGACACGGAATTTTTTTGCAAAAGGTTATGAAAAATGTAAGATTCTATCAGAATTTTTGGAAACAAAGATTATTAATTTGGATGACTACGCTTGCCCTAAAGTTCAGTTTTTGATATTCAAAAATAAAGAATATGATTGGACGTGTAGCAACTACCCATTTCGTCATGCAAAAACTCTTCACTGTGCAGAAAGAAAAGCATTTGCATACGGAACATGGACTCGGTGATTTTTTAAACAAATTGTAAATTATATTATTCTTAATGTAGTACCATTTTCAAACTTTAGTTAAATTTCATTGCCAACTTTTTCTTTTTAGAGTTAAGATGGTCGATCAATGTGATATGCCCGTAAATTTAGGAAATTTTGTTTTTGATGAAGAAAATCATGAACGAAAATCATGGAAATTGTTTGGACGTACATGTAATAGATCTCTTTTAGTTTTTTTTGTGCCAATTTTTTGTTATAGTTTTGATGCTAGTATGTGCAATCGTTCGAATTATGTTTTCCACAACATGTGAAGAAACAACAGTTTGGGTAGCTATTTTATCAAGTACAGTCGGTTATATTCTACCTTCTCCAAAGCTATGAATAAAATAATATCTACCAAAGAACGAATTTCAAATTCTCTAGTTGGACCAAGTGGATCTGGAAAATCGCATCTTATTTTTGATTGGTTGAAAATTGGTACTTTTCAACCAGCATTCGACAAAATTTTTTGTTTTTATCAACATTATCAACCTCTTTATAGTCAAATGCAAAGAAAAAACCTTAAATTTATCCGGGGAGTAGATTTTGACTTGATTGAAAATCTCCCCAAAAATGGAACTAAGTATTTGCTTATATTTGATGACTCTTGTGAAGGAATTTTAAACTCCAAACAATTTGTAAAAATTGAAACTGCGTGGAGACACAGGGGTCTGAATACATTATACATCAAACACAATTTATTTCATCAAAGCAAATTAGGACGAGATGTAGAGTTACAAAATACACACATAGTCTTGTTCAAGTCGCCGAGGGATGTTTTACAAATCAATACATTAGGTCAACAACTAGGTCTAGGATCTCAATTGAAAGAGTGGTATCAAGATGCAATATCCGTTCCTTATGGTCATTTACTTATTGATTTAACCCCAAAAACAGTTGATTCAATTAGGTATTGCAATAATAGTGGCTCAGTTCCAACAAAATTTTACTTACCAGCTGGAATAGAGACAAAGTTTTTGGACGATGAGTACACAATACGTCTCTATTCTTCCAATATTTCAAAAATTTTCCCTAAGGCTTCAAAAACAATTCATTCTCAATTGCCCAAAAGATTTCATTCAGTTTCTGAGCGAGTGTTTTGTAAACCTATTAAGAGGAGAGCTTCGAGATCTTCGGAAAGAAGACGTAGTAAATTATCGAAAAAAAATTCAGAACTAACACAAAAAAAACTCCTCTACACAAAAGAAGAATTATTTTAAGTTCAATTAAAGGGTTACAATTGATATCTATCATCACCCCTTTTGTCATTAAGCGATTGACATAGTATGGAACAGTTTGTTTTAATTCCGTATTCAGTTTATCAATCACAAAGTACACTTCAAAGAAAACAAAAGTTGGAACAAAAGCAAGAAAAAGAGGAGATTGTACCAAAAAATTTTGATTCTGTTTACAGTGCTGTAAATGCGAGGTTAAAAACAAGCAACAATAAGCATATTATTGATCTAATTTTGAATTCTCCTAGAATGTTTGGACGTACATGTAATAGATCTCTTTTAGTTTTTTTTTGTGCCAATTTTTTGTTATAGTTTTGATGCTAGTATGTGCAATCGTTCGAATTATGTTTTCCACAACATGTGAAGAAACAACAGTTTGGGTAGCTATTTTATCAAGTACAGTCGGTTATATTCTACCTTCTCCAAAGCTATGAATAAAATAATATCTACCAAAGAACGAATTTCAAATTCTCTAGTTGGACCAAGTGGATCTGGAAAATCGCATCTTATTTTTGATTGGTTGAAAATTGGTACTTTTCAACCAGCATTCGACAAAATTTTTTGTTTTTATCAACATTATCAACCTCTTTATAGTCAAATGCAAAGAAAAAACCTTAAATTTATCCGGGGAGTAGATTTTGACTTGATTGAAAATCTCCCCAAAAATGGAACTAAGTATTTGCTTATATTTGATGACTCTTGTGAAGGAATTTTAAACTCCAAACAATTTGTAAAAATTGAAACTGCGTGGAGACACAGGGGTCTGAATACATTATACATCAAACACAATTTATTTCATCAAAGCAAATTAGGACGAGATGTAGAGTTACAAAATACACACATAGTCTTGTTCAAGTCGCCGAGGGATGTTTTACAAATCAATACATTAGGTCAACAACTAGGTCTAGGATCTCAATTGAAAGAGTGGTATCAAGATGCAATATCCGTTCCTTATGGTCATTTACTTATTGATTTAACCCCAAAAACAGTTGATTCAATTAGGTATTGCAATAATAGTGGCTCAGTTCCAACAAAATTTTACTTACCAGCTGGAATAGAGACAAAGTTTTTGGACGATGAGTACACAATACGTCTCTATTCTTCCAATATTTCAAAAATTTTCCCTAAGGCTTCAAAAACAATTCATTCTCAATTGCCCAAAAGATTTCATTCAGTTTCTGAGCGAGTGTTTTGTAAACCTATTAAGAGGAGAGCTTCGAGATCTTCGGAAAGAAGACGTAGTAAATTATCGAAAAAAAATTCAGAACTAACACAAAAAAAACTCCTCTACACAAAAGAAGAATTATTTTAAGTTCAATTAAAGGGTTACAATTGATATCTATCATCACCCCTTTTGTCATTAAGCGATTGACATAGTATGGAACAGTTTGTTTTAATTCCGTATTCAGTTTATCAATCACAAAGTACACTTCAAAGAAAACAAAAGTTGGAACAAAAGCAAGAAAAAGAGGAGATTGTACCAAAAAATTTTGATTCTGTTTACAGTGCTGTAAATGCGAGGTTAAAAACAAGCAACAATAAGCATATTATTGATCTAATTTTGAATTCTCCTAGAATGTTTGGACGTACATGTAATAGATCTCTTTTAGTTTTTTTTTGTGCCAATTTTTTGTTATAGTTTTGATGCTAGTATGTGCAATCGTTCGAATTATGTTTTCCACAACATGTGAAGAAACAACAGTTTGGGTAGCTATTTTATCAAGTACAGTCGGTTATATTCTACCTTCTCCAAAGCTATGAATAAAATAATATCTACCAAAGAACGAATTTTAAATTCTCTAGTTGGACCAAGTGGATCTGGAAAATCGCATCTTATTTTTGATTGGTTGAAAATTGGTACTTTTCAACCAGCATTCGACAAAATTTTTTGTTTTTATCAACATTATCAACCTCTTTATAGTCAAATGCAAAGAAAAAACCTTAAATTTATCCGGGGAGTAGATTTTGACTTGATTGAAAATCTCCCCAAGAATGGAACTAAGTATTTGCTTATATTTGATGACTCTTGTGAAGAAATTTTAAACTCCAAACAATTTGTAAACATTGCTACTGCGTGGAGACACAGGGGTCTGAATTCATTATACATCAAACACAATTTATTTCATCAAAGCAAATTAGGACGAGATGTAGAGTTACAAAATACACACATAGTCTTGTTCAAGTCGCCGAGGGATGTTTTACAAATCAATACATTAGGTCAACAACTAGGTCTAGGATCTCAATTGAAAGAGTGGTATCAAGATGCAATATCCGTTCCTTATGGTCATTTACTTATTGATTTAACCCCAAAAACAGTTGATTCAATTAGGTATTGCAATAATAGTGGCTCAGTTCCAACAAAATTTTACTTACCAGCTGGAATAGAGACAAAGTTTTTGGACGATGAGTACACAATACGTCTCTATTCTCCCAATTTTTCAAAAATTTTCCCTAAGGCTTCGAAAACAATTCATTCTCAATTGCCCAAAAGATTTCATTCAGTTTCTGAGCGAGTGTTTTGTAAACCTATTAAGAGGAGAGCTTCGAGATCTTCGGAAAGAAGACGTAGTAAATTATCGAAAAAAATTTCAGAACTAACACAAAAAAAACTCCTCTACACAAAAGAAGAATTATTTTAAGTTCAATTAAAGGGTTACAATTGATATCTATCATCACCCCTTTTGTCATTAAACGATTGACATAGTATGGAACAGTTTGTTTTAATTCCGTATTCAGTTTATCAATCACAAAGTACACTTCCAAGAAAACAAAAGTTGGAACAAAAGCAAGAAAAAGAGGAGATTGTACCAAAAAATTTTGATTCTGTTTACAGTGCTGTAAATGCGAGGTTAAAAACAAGCAACAATAAGCATATTATTGATCAAATTTTGAATTCTCCTAGAATGTTTGGACGTACATGTAATAGATCTCTTTTAGTTTTTTTTTGTGCCAATTTTTTGTTATAGTTTTGATGCTAGTATGTGCAATCGTTCGAATTATGTTTTCCACAACATGTGAAGAAACAACAGTTTGGGTAGCTATTTTATCAAGTACAGTCGGTTATATTCTACCTTCTCCAAAGCTATGAATAAAATAATATCTACCAAAGAACGAATTTTTATTTCCCTAGTTGGACCAAGTAGATCTGGAAAATCGCATCTTATTTTTGATTGGTTGAAAATTGGTACTTTTCAACCAGCATTCGACAAAACTTTTTGTTTTTATCAACATTATCAACCTCTTTATAGTCAAATGCAAAGAAAAAACCTTAAATTTATCCGGGGAGTAGATTTTGACTTGATTGAAAATCTCCCCAAGAATGGAACTAAGTATTTGCTTATATTTGATGATTCTTGTGAAGAAATTTTAAACTCCAAACAATTTGTAAAAATTGCTACTGCGTGGAGACACAGGGGTCTGAATACAATATACATCAAACACAATTTATTCCATTAAAGCAAATTAGGACGAGATGTAGAGTTACAAAATACACACATAGTCTTGTTCAAGTCGCCGAGGGATGTTTTACAAATCAATACATTAGGTCAACAACTAGGTCTAGGATCTCAATTGAAAGAGTGGTATCAAGATGCAATATCCGTTCCTTATGGTCATTTACTTATTGATTTAACCCCAAAAACAGTTGATTCAATTAGGTATTGCAATAATAGTGGCTCAGTTCTAACAAAATTTTACTTACCAGCTGGAATAGAGACAAAGTTTTTGGACGATGAGTACACAATACGTCTCTATTCTCCCAATATTTGAAAAATTTTCCCTAAGGCTTCGAAAACAATTCATTCTCAATTGCCCAAAAAATTTCATTCAGTTTCTGAGCGAGTGTTTTGTAAACCTATTAAGAGGAGAGCTTCGAGATCTTTGGAAAGAAGACGTAGTAAATTATCGAAAAAAAAAATTCAGAACTAACACAAAAAAAACTCCTCTACACAAAAGAAGAATTATTTTAAGTTCAACTAAAGGGTTACAATTGATATCTATCATCACCCCTTTTGTCATTAAACGATTGACATAGTATGGAACAGTTTGATTTAATTCCGTATTCAGTTTATCAATCACAAAGTACACTTCCAAGAAAACAAAAATTGGAACAAAAGCAAGAAAAAGAGGAGATTGTACCAAAAAATTTTGATTCTGTTTACAGTGCTGTAAATGCGAGGTTGAAAACAAGCAACAATAAGCATATTATTGATCTAATTTTGAATTCTCCTAGAATGTTTGGACGTACATGTAATAGATCTCTTTTAGTTTTTTTTTGTGCCAATTTTTTGTTATAGTTTTGATGCTAGTATGTGCAATCGTTCGAATTATGTTTTCCACAACATGTGAAGAAACAACAGTTTGGGTAGCTATTTTATCAAGTACAGTCGGTTATATTCTACCTTCTCCAAAGCTATGAATAAAATAATATCTACCAAAGAACGAATTTTAAATTCTCTAGTTGTACCAAGTGGATCTGGAAAATCGCATCTTATTTTTGATTGGTTGAAAATTGGTACTTTTCAACCAGCATTCGACAAAATTTTTTGTTTTTATCAACATTATCAACCTCTTTATAGTCAAATGCAAAGAAAAAATCTTAAATTTATCCGGGGAGTAGATTTTGACTTGATTGAAAATCTCCCCAAGAATGGAACTAAGTATTTGCTTATATTTGATGATTCTTGTGAAGAAATTTTAAACTCCAAACAATTTGTAAAAATTGCTACTGCGTGGAGACACAGGGGTCTGGAAAATTGGAACAAAAGCAAGAAAAAGAGGAGATTGTACCAAAAAATTTTGATTCTGTTTACAGTGCTGTAAATGCGAGGTTGAAAACGAGCAACAATAAGCACATTATTGATCTAATTTTGAATTCTCCTAGAATTAAACTCAGCCAGTCAGACAATATTATATTAGATAATCGAGATACAAAAGAATCTATTGTAGACTTTGTGTTTACACTAAAGCGAAAAAATACCGATTTTCCAGATATTTACCTTACTATTTTGGAAGTAACTCAACTTCCTCCTAAACTTGTTATTAACAAGAATGCCAAAGCAAAAGATAGAGGAACATGCATCCCTTTCAAAATCTGAAAAGGTAAGGCTAAACAATTTGTATTCTAGGGGCAGAGATGCGTACGGTTCTATTCAAAACTTGAGTAAAGCGAGTGGTTTATCAAAAAAGAAAGTAGAGAGTTTTTTAAAAACCAAGACATCGTATACAAAATTTGGTCCACCAATCAGGTCTTTCCGAAAACTTCAAGTGTTTTCTAAATATATCAATGAAATTTGGTGTATGGACTTGGCTTTTGTAGACAAGTTAGCTAGTCAAAACAATGGATTCAAGTATTTATTAGTTGCTGTAGATATTTTTTCGAGATTTTTCAGAGTTCAAACAATGAAAACAAAGTATGCCAAAGACACTTTACAAGCTTTTAGAAAAATGATTTCTCGAAAAAACACTCCTGAAAAACTTTGGGTTAATAAAGGAACAGAATATGGGGGAACTTTTAAAAAGGTTTTCAAGGAGAAAGACATTGAAGTTTACTCAACAATGAGTGAAACAAAAGCTGCATTTGCAGAGAGAGCAATTCAATCTTTAAAACATATAATATATCGTTACATTGAAGATCATGGTAAAAAAAATTGTCCCCAAATTGCAGCAATTTGTTTCTACATTGAACTGCCGCAAAAATCGATCAATTGGAAAATCTTCCAGAGATGTGAAAAACAGTGATTTTTTATCAATATTGTATAACAAATCATTCAAGAAATATACTAAACCAAAATTCAAAATTGGTGATAGAGTTAGAACTTCGAAAAATGATATTCCGTTCCGAAAAGGATACAAGCCACAGTTTACAGATGAAATTTTTGAAATTTCGGCAATATCTACAAAAAAACCTCCAACAAACGTCATCAAAGATCTCGAAAAAGAAGAAATTCTGGGAAAATTTTATGAAAAAGAGCTGAGAAAATGTTCAGATAATTGATAAGTCATTTTTTAAATTGAGTTTCTATCGATCAGTTGTCATGGATTGTTTTACTATTGAGCTAGTTTCTAATGCTTCTTTTAATTGTTATCCGAATAACAGTCTTAGTTCCTTTACAAATTTTCTACCGGAACAAATACATCTAAAAGGAGAATGGGAGGTTGCTATTTCAGAAATATCGTACCCTTCTTTGTACCAAAACGTTACAGAGGGAATGTTTACTTTCATAGATGGACGAGAAAGTCCTGAGGAAAAAGAAAGATTCAACCGATGCATGTTGAACCTGGATTGTATCCAAGTATTGTTGATATAGTTGTAGCCATGAATGACAAATTTCGAAAACGTATAGGTGGACAAAAATATGAATATAACGGAATTTATTTATCAGTAGATAAGATTACACAAAAAATTGCCATTCATTTATCTGAGGATCAATCAGTGTTTATAATTCAAAGTGCTGATTTGAGTCACATTTTTGGTTGTGATTTAGAACAAAATCAGACAGGTGTTATAATGAAAGGAAAAGGACCACATTATCCTCAGTATTTTTACGACATTATAAGAATACATTCCTTACTGATTTATAGTGCTATTATAGAATATAATATAGTAGGCGATACAAAAACTCCATTATTGCGTTGTATTCCTTTCATTTCCAAAGTAAAAAATGGAGACATAATATCTACAGGACATTACATGAACTATCAATTCTTCACAAATCTACAATTTAAAAAATTATTATACAACTCCTTCCACAGCATAAAAATAGAACTAAGGGATACTACAGGTGAAAAAATTCCTTTTGTGTCCGTAGGAATTACACGAGTTGTCCTCTTGTTTCGCAAGATTTCGGATAATCATTTTTGATTTATACTTCATACGAAATGGTTGCTCATAGTTCAGCTAATTTTCCTATTTTTCGTGGACATGCAAGGCAGCGTGGAAGAGGTTTTGGTGATCTTGCGCAAACTCTTGGGAGAACTGCAATTCCCTTTGTTAAAAAATATATAGTCCCAGCTGCAAAAAGAATCGGAGCAGATTTATTTGAAATTGCCGCTCCAGAGATTGGAGAAATTGTCAGTGGACGAAAAAAACTCAAAACGTTTGCAAAAGATGTTGGAACAAAAACAGTTCGAAAACAGCTGGGAGGTGGAAAAAAGAAATCCAAGCGTAGAACAAGAAGAACCATTTCTCGAAAGAGTAGTTCAAAAATCAGTCGCTCTCGCAAAGACAATTTTGACAAAATAAAATGAGTGTAAATCAAAGTAGTCATTTTCGGTACGGAGCGTTTACAAGCTCTTCTTTGGAGATTTTCGATAAAGTCCCAGTTTTGGAAACAATTATGTCATCTTACACACAAGAAGTATTCCCCAGTACTTCTCTGGATGAAAGCAGTTTTGAGTTTGAATTTGAAACGGATCGTAATCTCTACTTGGATATGCGTGATACCCATCTTAGCTTAAAGCTTCAACTATTCAAAGGAAGATTGTTTGATGCTTTCAAAAAAGAAAAAGCAGAACTTAAAGCAAAATCGGAGGAAGATTTAGATGAGGAACCACAAACTAACTTAGTTTATGTAAATAATCTACTACATTCTCTATTCTCCAACTGTGAAGTTCATTTTAACAATACAATGGATTACAATGCCAATGGGTTATATCCTCATAAGGCACAGATATCGAACGAATTCAACTCGTCAGTAGTGAGTAGTAAAGGAATTCTTGCTTGTCATGGATACAGTTTTGAAGAAAATCCTGATGCATTTGATATGTATCCATTCACTGATAGAGCAAATTCCTTGGGAACAGGGATAACTTTTTCACTCTATGGGACGCTCGCCATTGATTTGTTTACTTGCGAAAAACTGTTGCTACCGAATACCAAAGTTCGAATTAAACTTATTCGAGCTAGACCTAATGTTTACATGTTATCTGATAATCCAAATGTCAGTCTGAAAATAGTTGATTGTTCACTGTTTACAAGAAGAATTTTAGTAGCTGAACCTAATCATCAATATTTGCAATGGAATCTGGAAAGGGAACCTGCTCATTACAATTACATGGAAACTATAGCAAGAACCTTTATCATTCCATCTCGTCAAAACCAGTTTATTCAGGAAAATGTTTTCAATAATGCCCCAATCAGAAGGATAGCTGTTGCAATGAATACAAATTCGGCTATTGCGGGATCTTTTCATGAAAATCCTTTCAATTATCAACAACTTCATTTTAGAGAGCTTAGAATTATTCGGGGTGGAAGAGCAATTAATTCATTAGATACAACTTCTCCTTGTCGGCCCTATGTTACAACAATAAAGCAATGCAGTTTAACGAAGATTTTTCAGCTCTTCCTATGGAAGATTTTCAAAATCACTATATTCTAGTTTTCGACTTGACTTCACTACAGGATACCGCTGAACACTTGCATTATCCAGAACTTAGTGGAGAAAGCTTGAGATTAGAAATGTTTTTCCAATTTCCCTTGGAGCAAGTAACGGAAGTGATAGTCTTAGGAGAAAGACTATCAAATATTCAAATTGACAAATTCGGAACAGTCGCTAAAAGTGTTTAATTTTTTTGAGTTTTCAGGTTCCTATAAAATATTGTAACTTTTTTGGGACTTTTCTTCGTTATTATGTCTGTACTATCTATATTGTTTTTCTTCAACCTAGACACTTCTTCAACCTAGACTGTAAAACAGTATTCAATGAACTTTGCCTACTATATAAGGCTTGCGTATGGGACTTTGTTGATTCAATTCCTAAATGTGTGTAAGTCATTATTCTTTTTTTTTTAAACCTAAAGTACACTATCAAACTATCAATTTCGTTTTTAGCTGTAAATCAGCCTACAATTGCAAAGATGGATAACTTTTCACTTTTGCAAATTATTGAAAGAATTCCAGAGCTCAGGTTCAAGTACATGGGATCATACCCTCCTGATACAGTACCTCAACTAACAAAATACTCTTTTGCAATTATTAACTCAGCCCCAAGCAATGATAGAGGAGAACACTGGTTTATGATTGCTCGACTGGATAAAAGCTACTACTTTGCAGATTCTTTGGGAACAAAGAGATCAACTTACCCCTTTTTGACAAAAAAGTTTCGACGAATGGTTCCTCGAAAGCTACAAAAGACTGATAATTTGTGTGGTTTTTACGCAATTTATTCAGCTTTTCTCCTTTTTAAATTCTTCCAAAAGAACTTGAATAATGTTCATGATGTGTATGCTTTGAATTTTATCAGTAATTTTATGTAAAAGTGCATTTTTTTTTGTAAGTGTAAATTTTCGCAGTAATTTTACTTTACGATGTAGTGAATTGTTTGATTATTTATGTAATTTAACTTTTTAAATTCCTTAAATTTTTTACGAAAAGCATCTTAGCAACTAACCCTTTGATGAAATACGCAGAATGATGATGGAATAGGGATGTTGTAGTCCCCCAATTGAAAGAATTAACGATAAAGTAGATAAATTTACGAAAATTGTAACCAACTTCTAGTAAATTGTATAATTTTCTTAAAAGTTTTTTCTGAGAAAGATAGAAAAATTTTTACACAAAAATATCACAACCAAAAAAAAATATGATACTAAATTTTTCTCAGTGTAAATTTTTACCGTGATATTTTGGTAAATTTGGAGGACAATTTTTTGGAAAATTTGGAAATTTCGAAGAATTTTTTAAAGAATAAAGAGAAAGTGATGAAAGATAACTGAAATGAATCGTAGCTAGATATATGACAGAATAAATAAACCAGTTGAGGTAAAAATAAGTGAGATAATTATGTGAAAAAAGATAAAATAAGTCAAAAAATTAAAAAGTGTAATGAACCTGTCATCCGTTCTCCAGATAACCTGGGGGAAAAAGATTAAGTGGGATATAAAAGTAATCAACCGTGAGGAACTGTCAAGATTACCCTGATATCCCGTGGAATGAACGGAATAACTAACCTGTCAAAGATAATCCCCTCTTGACAATTTTCCCCAGATAACCTGAGGGAAAGTAAATAACATGAAATGAGAATTTAAAAGATTCTTTCGAGAAAAAAATATTCTGTGATATATTAGTTTATGATCCCATACTCTAAATCGAAACTTAAATTTTGTCAAAATTTATCATAAAAAACTTACCATCCAAGTTTTTTTTCGTTTTTTTAATATAAAAATGTTTTTTCAAGATAAAAAAGGTATTTGCAAGTAAAACTTAAAAATTTTTCAAAAAATTTTCTGAAACTTACCTTCTGAAACTTACCATACCGAATTTTTGTAAGACAAGACAGCTCCTACATATCACTAATCATAGAAGTCGGCTAAGAAACGCAAGTATCGACAAAATCGAATTCGAGAAATTAATATAAATCTTAATACATGGTATACCTATTCCCTATCTTAATACATAGGAAATCTATTCCCTATCTTAATACATAGCTCGGAGACCGGATTTTCTATTCCATGTCTTAATACATAGGGGTCTCCAATCACCCCCTGTCAAGATTACCCTGATATCCCGTGGAATGAACGGAATAACTAACCTGTCAAAGATAATCCCCTCTTGACAATTTTCCCCAGATAACCTGAGGGAAAGTAAATAACATGAAATGAGAATTTAAAAGATTCTTTCGAGAAAAAAATATGCTGTGATATATTAGTTTATGATCCCATGCTCTAAATCGAAACTTAAGTTTTGTCAAAATTTATCATAAAAAACTTACCATCCAAGTTTTTTTTCGTTTTTTTAATATAAAAATGTTTTTTCAAGATAAAAATGTATTTGCAAGTAAAACTTAAAAATTTCTCAAAAAATTTTCTGAATTTTACCTTCTGAAACTTACCATACCGAATTTTTCTAAGACAAGACAGCTCCTACATATCACTAATCATAGAAGTCGGCTAAGAAACGCAAGTATCGACAAAATTGAATTCGAAAAATTAATATAAATCTTAATACATGGTATACCTATTCCCTATCTTAATACATAGGAAATCTATTCCCTATCTTAATACATAGCTCGGAGACCGGATTTTCTATTCCCTGTCTTAATACATCGGGGTCTCCAATCACCCCCCCCCCCCCAATGTGATTGGGAATTCTATCGTTCTGTTTTCGCAGTTTCAGTTGGTGCGAAATGTAAAAAAAAAATTTTCGTGTCGTTCACGTCCAAATCGAAATTTAAAAAATTAGCATGTTAGTCAAAACTAACCCCTCCCGATTCGTCTAATCGTTCTATTAGCGTCACTACTCCATAAAAACCATCCATTCTCTCGGTCAGATGATCCGATAAAGTTCGAATACGAAATTGCGTTTTTTACATTGTGGTCGAATGTCACCTATTCCCCGGACAGCCCGGTCGATGTCCTCATTGAGTCCTGTAGTCTCCATCAAAAAGGTACAGTGCCATCGAACAGAATTTACAAAATGCATGAAATCACTTTATCCACGTCATATCAACTCACTGCAAAAAAAATGGCATCATACTACACTGCTATAGCCTTCCAAACTTTTTCTTTAATCTGCACTTCCGAGGATATAACATAAGATAAAATATTTTTTCTGACTTCTAATGTCTATGTCCCGATTTAAAACTTTTTCTTCTACGTTTAAAAAGTGTTGGGACGCAGGACAGTCCTGCCAACCAACAAACTAAAATTATCCTACTATGCTTCAACCCTTCGGAAATTTAGCTGTTATTGGTCCTGAATATTAAAATTAAGGAACTCAGTGGTTAGAAGGAACAATGAAATGATCTCCCTCTTCAAGAGGTTACACAAGCCTTTCATGTCACCACAAAGTGATCAGTCATCTTAGTTGGTTAAAAACAATCAAGCAGGCTGGAATATTTTGATATAATCTCCACTCAAGACTTTCTAAATAAGTAGTAATAGTCTCTAAAGCCACTAACTAAAATCATAATGCAAATTTATATATGCAACAAATTCTTTAATCTTCAAAACTCAAATAAATGTTTTCTCTTCAGTTTCAATTGCAAACTTAGTTGCTTTGTTTCTCATTTGAGTTGTTCTCACACTAAACAATTCTGAGTTTTATTATCTTCTCTTTCAATGCTTCTTTGTTTCTTTCTTTGTTTTCGTCGTTTAGAAGTTAAAGTTCGTCGTTAAATTTTCTAAATTCTTCTATTTTTTTTTCTTTTTGCAACTTGTTTTTCGGTCATTTGTCATTGCTCTGTCTCCTCCTGGGACATTGACTCGGCACTTTCAGTCTCAGTGTCTTGCAACACGTCGGTAGCTATTCTGACGCTGTTGGAGGCAGTCCACTGACACTTCTGCTCTTCTACTCTTTGCTCACAACAAGGCAGAGGATCAACGTTAATTTCTATAAGGTACAAAGCAATTCACTTTACAATCAAGAAGTTATATCAGTACATACATAGTGCGGCGACTCTAGAATTAATTAAATAATGGAACCAAAGCAACTCTAGAAGTTTGAGGAATTAACTAGTTTTAACTCAAACAGTTTTTGTTTTTTGTCTGGACCATTGCGCTGCTTCATTCGTCAACCTCCCCAATCAAGGTTCGCTTTTAATCGGCGATGACACTCTAATAGAAACTCACGGTGTTTGTAACATTCGCCCGGAGGTGCGCCGGAAAATAAAAATAGGTTCCAAAACGGCTGGCTACCGTCTGAACACAGCTCTACATATTTTTCACCGTCTTGGCCAAAGCCAGTTCTTTTGGTGGTCTTTCTAACACCGGGTCGACGAAAAAACGTTACTGTTTCCGGCTTCGATCAGTACGCTCTAATTAACTTAAGGGGTAAGTCTGAGTTTAAATGGAAAATAATCGACCAGGCGTCCAGCAGCATCAAGTTACTTACATTATAGGCGCTGCACATTAGGAAAGAGAGACCGGCAATTAACACGCGCGACGACTTTAGAAGAAGGGAGCTGACACTAAGGCTACAGTTCCAGAATTGAAAACTTCTGAATAAAACAAAAATTTTTGAAATAACTTACATGTTAGCATGAAAACTAGCGACAAAACGAAATTGTAAAAACACAAAAGGTGATAACTCTCAGAAATTTGTGACAAAATGTTTAAAATTGTTACAGAATGATTGTTACATAATTTCAGTAAAATTTGTAAAGTTTTGATTGGTTGAATTTTTTTTTAATTTTTAAAACCATGATGTGTATGACACTTTTTATGGTCTTTGATCATTTTGTACAGATAGTTTAGAGTCTTTAAAACCTGAAGATGCAAAAAAATGTGCAAAAACGTTTGTTTGAATTTACAATTTTGTTGCATTCTCAAACTAATTAATTTAATTATATGCAAAATAGTGAGCTCATGGCTGGGTCTCAGTATCCCCAGACCACGAGGTCACTCCTAAAAACAAGGCTACTACTTATTTACTATATTACTAGTGTTTTCGTTCAGTAGATGAAAATCATCATCCCCATCGAAGATGGATCAACCCTTACCCTTAACTCCTAGCTTCTCTTGATCTGAAAACGAAATTAGATGTTATTAATTCAATTCAGGACATCTCCAGGAAGCTAAAATTTTGTTAAAATAATGTTTAAGTTATCTCCCGAGACCCTTCCAGATTCTGAAATCCGAGAAATAACGTCCTTATTTCTTTCCGGAAGGCTGAACACGTCGTCCCAACACCCTTCTTGGTTCTCGTGATTTGCTTTGTAACGATTGTAACTGCACAATCGTTACAACTCGGAATGGTCTCTGACAATCCTATTCTTTCTTCAATCTCGATCACTGTCACACGATTTCCGTTGTTGTTGTTTTCACTGAGAATTCTGTCGTTCTGTTTTCGCAATTTCAGTTGGTGCGAAATATAAAAAAGTTTCGTTTCGTTCACGTCCAGATCAAAATTTTAAAAATTAGCATGCTAGTCAAAACTAAACCCTCCCGATTCGTCTAATCGTTCTATTAGCGTCACTACTCCATAAAAACCATCAATTCTCTCGGTCAGATGATCCGATAAAGTTCGAATACGAAATTGCGTTTTGTACATTCTGGTCGAATGTCACATATTCCCCGGACATCCCGGTCAATGTCCTCATTGAGTCCTGTAGTCTTCATCAAATTGGTACAGTGCCATCGAACAGAATTTACAAAATGCATGAAATCACTTTTAACCACGTCATATCAACTCATTGCAAAATACAATTGGCATCATACTACACTATTATTGCTTTTCAATTTTTTTCACTTATCTGCCCTTTCGAGGATATAACTTAAGATAAAACATTTTTCAGACTTCTAATGTCTATGTCCCGATTTAAAAATTACTTCTAAGTTTAAAAAGTGTTGGGACGCAGGACAGTCCTGCCAACCAACAAACTAAAATTATCCTACTATGCTTCTTCCCTGCGGAAATTTAGTTGTAATTGGTCCTGAATAATAAAGTTAAGGAACTCGGTGGTTAGAATGAACAATGAAATAATCTCCCTCTTAAAGAGATTACCCAAGCCTTTCATGTCACCACAAAAAGATCAGTCATCTTAGTTGATTAAAAACAATCATGCAGGCTGGAATATTTTAACATACTCTTCACTCAAGCCTTTCTAAATGAGTAGTAAGTGTCTCTAAAGCCACTAACTAAAATCATAACGCAAATTTATAAATGCAACAAATTCTCTAATATTCAAAATTCAAAAAAATTTTCTCTTCAGTTTCAATTGCAAACTTAGTTGTTTTGTTTCTCAATTCAATTGTTCTCACACTAAACAATTCTGAAATTTAACATCTTCTCTTTCGTTGCTTCTTTGTTTCTTTCTTTGTTTTCGTCGCTTAGAAGTTCTAAATTTTCTAAATTTTTCTAATTTGTCTTCTTTTTGCATTTTGTTTTTCGGCCATTTGTCAATGCTCCATCTCCTCTTCCTGCGAGATTGACTCCGCACTTTTAGTCTCTGTGTCTTGCAACACGTCGGTAGCTATTCTGACGCTGTTGGAGGACGCAGTCCTCCAACATTTCTGCTCTTCTACTCTTTGTTTACAACAAGGCAGAGGATCAACATTAGTTTCTAGAAGTTACAAAGCAATTCACTTTACAATCAAGAAGTTATATCAGACATACATAGTGCGACGACTCTAGAATTAAGTAAATAATGGAATCAATGCAACTCTAGAAGTCTGAGGAAATAACTAGTTTTAACTCAAACTGTTTTTTTATTGTCTGGACCATTGCGCCGCTTTACTCGTCACCCTGCCCAATCAAGGTTCGGCGGAAAATAAAGCTAGGTTCTAAAACGACTGGCTAGCGCCTAAACACAGCTCTACATGCTTTTCACCGTCTCTGCCAAAGCCAGTTTTTTTGGTGGCCTTTCTTAGACCGGGTCGACGAAAAAACGTTACTGTTTCCGGCTTTGATCAGAACACTCTAATTAACTTAAGTTGTAAGTCTGAGTTTAAATGGAAAATAATCGACCAGGTGTCCAGCAGCTTCAAGTTACTTAGATTAGAGGCGCTGCACATTAGGAAAGAGAGACCGGCAATTAACACGCGCGACGACTTTAGAAGAAGGGAGCTGACACTAAGGCTACAGTTCCAGAATTGAAAACTTCTGACTAAAACAAAAATTTTTGAAATAACTTACATGTTAGCATGAAAACTAGCGACAAAACGAAATTGTAAAAACACAAAAGGTGATAACTCTCAGAAATTTGTGACAAAATGTTTAAAATTGTTACATAATGATTGTTACATAATTTCAGTAAAATTTGTAAAGTTTTGATTGGTTGAATTTTTTAAAATTTTTAAAACCATGATGTGTATGACACTTTTTATGGTCTTTGATCATTTTGTACAGATAGTTTAGAATCTTTAAAACCTGAAGATGCGCAAAAATGTGCAAAAACGTTTGTTTGAATTTACAATTTTGTTGCATTCTCAAACTAATTAATTTAATTATATGCAAAATAGTGAGCTCATGGCTGGGTCTCAGTATCCCCAGACCACGAGGTCACTCCTAAAAACAAAGCTACTACTTATTTACTATATTACTAGTGTTTTCGTTCAGTAGATGAAAATCATCATCCCCATCGAAGATGGATCAACCCTTACCCTTAACTCCTAGCTTCTCTTGAGCTGAAAACGAATTTAGATGTTATTAATTCAATTCAGGATATCTCCAGGAAGCTAAAACTTTTTTAAAATAATGTTAAAGTTATCTCCCGAGACCCTTCCGGGTTCTGGAATCTGGAGAAATAACGTCCTTATTTCTTTCCGGAAGGCTGAACACGTCGTCCCAACACCCTTCTTGGTTCTCGTGATTTGCTTTGTAACGATTGTAACTGCACAATCGTTACAACTCGGAATGGTCTCTGACAATCCTATTCTTTCTTCAATCTCAATCACTTTCACATGATTTCCGTTGTTGTTGTTTTCACTGAGAATTCTGTCGTTCTGTTTTCGCAATTTCAGTTGGTGCGAAATATAAAAAAGTTTCGTGTCGTTCACGTCCAGATCGAAATTTTAAAAATTAGCATGCTATTCAAAACTAAACCCTCCCGATTCGTCTAATCGTTCTATTAGTGTCACTACTCCATAAAAACCATCAATTCTCTCGGTCAGATGAACCGATAAAGTTCGAATACGAAATTGCGTTTTGTACATTCTGGTCGAATGTCACATATTCCCGGACATCCCGGTCAATGTCCTCATTGAGTCCTGTAGTCTTCATCAAATTGGTACAGTGCCATCGAACAGAATTTACAAAATGCATGAAATCACTTTTACCCACGTCATATCAACTCATTGCAAAATACAATTGGCATCATACTACACTATTATAGCTTTTCAAACTTTTTCACTAATCTGCCCTTTCGAGGATATAACTTAAGATAAAACATTTTTCAGACTTCTAATGTCTATGTCCCGATTTAAAAATTACTTCTAAATTTAAAAAGTGTTGGGACGCAGGACAGTCCTGCCAACCAACAAACTAAAATTATCCTACTATGCTTCTTCCCTGCGGAAATTTAGTTGTAATTGGTCCTGAATAATAAAATTAAGGAACTCGGTGGTTAGAATGAACAATGAAATAATCTCCCTCTTAAAGAGACCCAAGCCTTTCATGTCACCACAAAAAGATCAGTCATCTTAGTTGATTAAAAACAATCATGCAGGCTGGAATATTTTAACATACTCTTCACTCAAGCCTTTCTAAATGAGTAGTAAGTGTCTCTAAAGCCACTAACTAAAATCATAACGCAAATTTATAAATGCAACAAATTCTCTAATATTCAAAATTCAAAAAAATTTTCTCTTCAGTTTCAATTGCAAACTTAGTTGTTTTGTTTCTCAATTCAATTGTTCTCACACTAAACAATTCTGAAATTTAACATCTTCTCTTTCGTTGCTTCTTTGTTTTTTTTCTTTGTTTTCGTCGCTTAGAAGTTCTAAATTTTCTAAATTTTTCTAATTTGTCTTCTTTTTGCATCTTGTTTTTCGGCCATTTGTCAATGCTCCATCTCCTCTTCCTGCGACATTGACTCCGCACTTTAAGTCTCTGTGTCTTGCAACACGTCGGTAGCTATTCTGACGCTGTTGGAGGACGCAGTCCTCCAACACTTCTGCTCTTCTACTCTTTGTTTCTAACAAGGCAGAGGATCAACATTAGTTTCTAGAAGTTACAAAGCAATTCACTTTACAATCAAGAAGTTATATCAGACATACATAGTGCGACGACTCTAGAATTAAGTAAATAATGGAATCAATGCAACTCTAGAAGTCTGAGGAAATAACTAGTTTTAACTCAAACGGTTTTTTTTTATTGTCTGGACCATTGCGCCGTTTTACTCGTCAACCTGCCCAATCAAGGTTCGGCGGAAAATAAAGCTAGGTTCTAAAACGACTGGCTAGCGCCTAAACACAGCTCTACATGCTTTTCACTGTCTCTGCCAAAGCCAGTTTTTTTGGTGGTCTTTCTTAGACCGGGTCGACGAAAAAACGTTACTGTTTCCGGCTTTGATCAGAACACTCTAATTAACTTAAGTTGTAAGTCTGAGTTTAAATGGAAAATAATCGACCAGGTGTCCAGCAGCTTCAAGTTACTTAGATTAGAGGCGCTGCACATTAGCAAAAAGAGACCGGCAATTAACACGCGCGAAGAGTTTAGAATTAGGGAGCTGACACTAAGGCTATAGTTGCAGAGTCAAAAAAATTCGGGCCAAAACAAAAATTTTTGACATAACTCACAAGTTAGCATGGAAATTAGCGACAAAACGAAATTGTAAAAACAAAAACGGTGATAACTCTAAGAAATTTGTGACACAATGCAAAATGTTTAAAGTTGTTACATTATAGTTGTTACATAATTTCAGGAATATTTGTAAAGTTTTGATTGGTTGAGTTTTCTTAATTTTGAAAAATTGATGTGTATGACACTTTCAATGGTCTTCGATCGTTTTGCACAGATAGTTCAGAATTTTTAAAACCTGAAGATGCAAAAAATGTGGGAAAACGTTTGTTTGGATTTACAAGTTTAACGTATCTCAAACTAATTAACTTAATTATATGCAAAATAGTGAGCTCATGGCTGAGTCTCAGTATCCCCAGACCACGAGGTCACTCCTAAAAACAAGGCTACTACTTATTTACCATGTTACTAGTGTTTTCGTTCAGTAGATAAAAATCATCATCTCCATCGAAGATGGATCAACCCTTTACCTTAACTCCTAGCTTCTCATGACCTGAAAACGAATTTAGATGATATTAATTCAATTCAGGATATCTCCAGGAAGCTAAAAATTTTTTAAAATAATGTTAAAATTATCTCCCGAGACCCTTCCGGATTCTGGAATCTGGAGAAATAACGTCCTTATTTCTTTCCGGAAGGCTGAACAAGTCCTCCCAACATCTTTCCTGGTTCTCGTGATTTGCTTTGTATTCATTGTAACTGCACAATTGTTACAACTCGGAATGGTCTCTGACAATCCTATTCTTTCTTCAATCTCGATCAGTTTCAAACGATTTCAGTTGTTGTTGTTCTCACTGAGAATTCTGTCGTTCTGTTTTCGCAGCTCAGTTGGTGCGAAATATAAAAAGGTTACGTGTCGTTCACGTCCAAATCGAAATTTTAAAAGTTAGCATGTTAGTCAAAACTAACCCTCCCGATTCGTCTAATCGTTCTATTAGCGTCACTACTCCTTAAAAACCATCAATTCTCTCGGTCATATGATTCGATAAAGTTCGAATACAAAATTGCTTTTTGTACATTGTGATCGAATGTCACATATTCCCCGGACAGCCCGGTCGATGTCCTCATTGAGTCCTGTAGTCTTCATCAAAATGGTACAGTGCCATCGAACAGAATTTAAAAAATGTATGAAATCACTTTTATCCACGTCATATCAACTCACTGCAAAATAAAAATGGCATCATACTACACTGCTATAGCCCTCCAAACTTTTTCACTAATCTGCACATCCGAGGATATAACTGAAGATAAAATATTTTTTCTGACTTCTATTGTCAATGTCCCGATTTAAAACTTTTTCTTCTACGTTCAAAAAGTGTTGGGACGCAGGACAGTCCCGCCAACCAATAAACTAAAATTATCTTACTATGCTTCTTCCCTTCGGAAATTCAGTTGTTATTGGTCCTGAATATTAAAATTAAGGAACTCGGTGGTTAGAAGGAACAATGAAATGATCTCCCTCTTCAAGAGATTACCCAAGCATTTCATGTCACCACAAAATGATCAGTCATCTTAGTTGATTAAAAATAATCATGCAGGCTGGAACATTTTAATATACTCTCCCCTCAAGCCTTTCTAAATAAGTAGTAAGTGTCTCTAAAGCCACTAACTAAAATCATAATGCAATTTTATACATGCAACAAATTCTTTAATCTTCAAAATTCAACTAAAATCTTTCTCTTCAGTTTCAATTGCAAACTTAGTTGCTTTGTTTCTCAAATCAGTTGTTCTCACACTAAACAACTCTGAGTTTTAACATCTTCTCTTTCAATGCTTCTTTGTTTCTTTCTTTGTTTTCGTCGTTTAGAAGTTCTAAAACTTCTAAATTCTTCTAATTTTTCTTCTTTTTGCATCTTGTTTTTCGGCCATTTGTCTATGCTTTATCTCCTCCTCCTGCGACATTGACTCCGCTCTTTCAGTCTCCGCACTTTCAGTCTCCGCACTTTCACTTTAAATAATCAAATTTGGGAGGCTACTTTTGGAGAAAATTCGAAAATTTTGAAATGCGGTAGAAAAAAATGACTTTTCTTGTGGTGTTAAAAATTTTTGAGCACCTAGTTTTTGGGCATGACCGCAAACTCAGAAGAGCTCCACATGACCTGTGCTTTCATTCAATTGGACCATTAGTTTCAACGTGCATAAAGTTATTGTGAAAAATCAAAAAATTTCAAGGATGGTTACAAAAAAAAAATGTTGACTTCTCTGATGACAATAATTTTTGTTAAATAAAAAGGACATTGTGAATATGCAAAAGATCTTTTTATAGTTTGTTTTCCCATTGAAAGCAAAACTTCAGATTTGGGACGATAGTTATGGAAAACACTCAAAAAAGTTCGAAAAAAATGTAAAATTTTTCATTTAAGTGAGTTTTCCGAGGTCAAAAATTTTTGTAAAAAAATTTAGGACATCGACGTTTTGCAGGAAAACTTCACTCATTCCATTTTTTCAATTGGACTCTAAATTTCAAAAATTCGCATATATTTTTTGAGAAAACCGATAAGCTTCCAAACACGGTCAAAAAACAAGTTTTAACCTTTTTGATGACAATAAATTTTTTGTTTAACAATATGGCCGTTGCACTTATGCAGGGGAAATTCCCGTGATCTGTTTTCCCATGAACTCCAAAATTTTGGGTGAAGAAGAAAGATTTTCTCAGAAAATGTTGAAAATGATTGATCAAAAACTCAAATAATTTATTTTCCGAGCCCAATTACTTTTTATGGAAAATCTCTGTGCATGTCCTTTTTGCTGGGAAGCTTCACATTACCTCTTCTTTCTAGTAGTACCAAAACTTCAGGTTTAGGAGAGTAGTTTTGATAAAAAAAAATTGGCTTTTCCGAGAACGATAAATTTCTGGACCTACTTGTGAAAACTTTTGAAATGGTTGTAGTGATTTGGAATGAATTGGATAATTTCAAAAACAAAAAATTGACTTCACCCAAAACCTTAGTTGAATGTCTAAGAAAAATTTTGTTTGTTGTCCAAAATTTTTACTGAATTTTTGAGAAACTTGCAGTATTCCGAAGCTCATAACATTTATCTAGCCTAACCTCTAGGAAACTTTTTATAGTAAAATTTTCAAAAGAAAAACGTCAAAAAATCGCAGTTATCACTTTTACGAGGACAATACTCTTTTGTTTAAAAAATTGGGCAACACTGCAACTGTAGAGTCTTCACAGCCCTTTTTCTCCATTGATCCCAAAAGCTCAGATTTGGCAAAGTAGTTTGTGAGAGAAAATAAAAGCAAAAAATCAAAATTATGACTTTCCCGAAAGCCATAATTTTTGTTTTAAAAAATTGGCAGTAGCGGCATATGCAGGAGAGCGTTACACAACCCGTTATTTAGATTGAACCCAAAATCTGATATAAGTGAGCATGTTTTTTGAGAAAAATCAGAAGATTGAAAAAACGGTCAAAAATCAAAAGTTTTCCGAGGGCGATATCTGTTTGCGTAAAATTTTTTTGTGAGTGGCTGTTAATGCAAGGGAGCTTCGCGTAACCAGTTTTTTTCATTAGAATCAATATCTCAATATGGCAGCTTCCAAATTCCAAATCCTATTTTATCAATGGAACCCAATTAGGCCTACAAAACTTTTTACTGCAAAAAACTTTGAATTTCATACATGCTGGAAAAAAAGGTCCGGCAGGGATTTGGACCCCGGAACTTCGGTTGCATAGGCAACGACGTTACCTACAGGCCAAGTGCAAAAAAATTGGCACGTGGATAAGACTCAATAACAATTCAATTTGAAAGTTTTTTTAAAAAAATTTGTTTACGAGAAAAAAATCACTGTAGACACTGTAGAAAAAAGTGTCTTCAAACACTGTAAAAAAGTGGTCAAAAAATTATAAGTTTGTTTTTCCGAGCGCTGTTAATTTTTTTAAAAAAAGAGCTTAGCCGCTAATGCAAGGGAGCTTCCCAGAACCTGATCTTTTCATTAAAAACAATATCTCAAATTGAGCCGGTATTTTCCGAGAAAATCAAAAATTTTTAAGAAAATGGCTAGAAAATCAAAACTTTGACTTTCCGAAGGCCATAATTTTTCCGCAAAAAAAACAAATGCTTAATAGTCATTTCAGGGGAGTTTCCAAATCTTATTTTATCAAATAAACTAAAAATCTAAGATTTGGGAGTTTAGTTTTCAAAAAACGAAACAAAAAGCAAAAAAACATGGTTCAAAAGTTCCCCTCACAGACTCCTACGAAGTGTCTGTAAAGCGGGGTACCCTGAAAAAACAAAGCGTTTTTGTAGGCTCACAGGAGTCAGGGCGGTCTTTCCCTTGACAACACTTTTTTGGAAATTGAACTAGTAGTAAAAATTATTACTTTTTAGAAACGTCTCAAACCCATTCAATTTCAAAATACCTGTTTTTTATCGAAGAGAATTTTCCAAAACTCAAAAACGGGGTTCAACCAAAACCACAAAGTTAGAAAAAATTAAACTTTCTCAGAAAGGGGAAGTTTCTCAAGGATGTTACATTTTTCTAACCAATTTTAAAGCGTAGCTGCTTAAGCAGGCACGTGTCCCACAACCTGTTGCCTCAATTAAACACTTAATCAGAATCGATAAAAATCAAAAATGTTCGAAAAACTAATGAGAAGTCAAAACAATGTTTTTCCTAACGCCATAATTTTTATAAGGGATTTGGACGTGGAAAATAAAAAATCTAAAATTATGGGTCGAAATTTACCCCACAGATCTTTTCGAAGATTCAGTCTTTGTACTCAGTCTTCATATTGGTACAAATTTTTTCTATTGGTACAACTTTTTTCTATTGGTACTATTGGACGCGTACGCCGTCTGTCTATTGGTACAAATTCACTTTTTGGAACTCAAATTAGTAGCTCTTGAGAGAAACTAATATTTATTATAAGAGTCTCCAAAACGAAACAAATCCCATGCAGTTTCAAAAAACCTGTTTTCTATAAAAAAAAAAATTTGGACGAAACTATGTATACGGAAGAACTTTCCACAATCTGTTTTCTCCATTGAACCCAAAATCCACAATTACTTATTAAATTAACCAATTTTTTTTTAAATTAACAACATGGATGCTATCAGGGTAAAACACTCAATATTCTTAATGCCCTTCATCATCTTTCAAACTGATTTTGAAAAAATTACTTAAACACTCAAAAATGTTTCAATTAAAATAATGAATTTTTCGAAAAAATTTCCTCACTTACTATGATAATAACAAAAAATAACTTTAACGTTTAGTAAAACAACAATATTAACACATATATTGCCTCATTTCAAATAGGAACGATATATGCGCTGATTAAAAAAGCGCGTACACATTAATACGTTTTTTTTTTTCAAAAAGACTAATTAAAAATCAAAAAGGTTCTATAAAACCAGCACAAATTTTCAGAAATATGGAACAATGCTGCTCGCATCAAGTCAAAATTCTGATTGATGTGACTGCCCTTTTACTGGTCTCGATTAGTTGGTGACAATTTTTTCCTCCCTAACGGCAAATGTCAAATAGTTAATTTTTTATTTTAAGTCTAAGATGAACCCGGATTGTTTGCACCAACGAATGAGTAGCAAACAAAAACTGCAACAAGTGACGTAACAGATCAAAAAAATTAGGCTATTTATTGCTCTTCAAAGTCCTATTTGAGAATAAGTGTTCTGACTATCAAATATATTAAGGCTCCATTTTTTCTCGAGCTGTTTATTTTTTTAGTCAAAAAGTTCGTCGTTCCGAATTTTCAGGTTAAGCTTCTTTTTGAATCATTTCTGACCCATCTGAAAGTCATCATTGCCCTGGGCTATAATAGAAAAAGATTATTCGTTTATGCTATAAAGGTCAAGTGACTGTTCATTTTGGTTTCCATGGTCCTTGACGACATGTATATTCGCTGCTAACGTTGGTGCTAATTTACGTAGGACTATCTGTCAAATTTTATAAGATTTAAGTTGATATCTCCATTCGCTTTTTGCCATGACATTTTATTTCATTCACATCATACTTTTTTATTTACATTGCAAGATGACTAAGGGTCGTGATTTTAGTCTTTGATTCTAAGTCCATCCATGTACCATGTGTAAGATACCAGAAACTAAATTGATCCCTTTGTATTTTACATAGCTTCATACAAATGGGGAGGGTGGCTAAGACGCCACACTTACCCTCACCCTAATCCGCTCTCAAGTTGGCCCCTCAGGTTCTTCCCTTTGGTACTATTTTACATCCATTTTCGGCCAACCGCTCCTAAAATTTGTCTCCGTAGGTCAAAAAAATTGAAACAATTTTTTGTTGCGTTTCAAAACGCTACGCCCGTTACCCTCCCAAACGACCACTTCAGGTTTTGACCAATAATCGAGTTTTTTGGTGCGCTCCCCCTTCAAAATTAGTACAAATTGGGGCCAAATTGGTAGTATGATATTATGAAAGGGGAACCCTTTGGGTGGTAAGTGGGTTGAATATCCCTGAGGCGGGAGGAGGCGTCCACCCTAAACCCGCTTACTGCTACGCAGACACATGGGTCTAAATTCTAAAAAGATAAAAGACATTTTATTTCAGGCAAGAAATTATTATTCTAATTTTGTTTTTAAATTGACAACAAGCACTAAAACTAAACAATTTTACAAAACTATTCACTCACATAGTTTCGAAAGTTAACACTTTTAAATAGAACAGCAAGTTAAATAGAACATCAAATACAAAAAAGAATTTCAAGTCTCCTGCTTTTTGGCTTCCTAACTATGATAGCACAAACTCAATTGAAAGCTATGACATGGTTAAGAAAAAAGAGGATAAAATATTCGAGTTTCTGCAAATTTGCTATCACTATGTTGTATGAAGAAATTACTCATGGATAGAATATTCGATCTTATCAAAACAAGAGAGCACCTAGGGATAGAAGATTTTGTTAAATTAAGTATAATTGGAACTATATACTAATATTCACTCAAAACTAATATTCACTCAAAGCAGCAAAACAGCCATAATTTCACAGTGATTTTAAAGAAAAAAAAACCATCAATTTCATAAATGCTCCATTCGCATAGAAACGAGAAATTGATCAGAAAAAAATTCCGCATTTCTTCGAAAGTCGGAACAAAAAATGGAAGAACCTTAATGAATGTGATATTAGTATAAATTCTTACATCCATCATATATTAACTAAAAGGACATCAACCGTACAATTCCCCCGCCGCCCCCAAATTGGTTTAGGGGGGGGGGATGGAATATAGATTTTTCAGGAAATACTTTCGAGAACACCTTAGATTTATAGAAAAAAGTTTATCTAGAGAAAATTGATTAAAAAACGATAGTTTAGGTTATTAACAGCATTCAAATGCAATTCCACATTAAAATTGTGACAACCAGTTTTATGTGCGCGTTTGTTCGAAATTTAATATGTGGCTAGGGGGAAATGCTACGGTTGGTCACTACTTAGGAGGGGGGGGGGGGGGGAGATTGTTTGGTTGATCCCAAAAAAGAATGATTAAACTTAAAACGTGGAGCACAATTGAAAAAAAAAACGCATTCGCAACTGATTCAATTAGACTTAGTTATAATATTAGGCTGAAAGTAGAAAAGTAGACAGGTCAGTCAAAATCAAAAAAAACTCAATCAGAATCGAGTTAAGAAACACAAACGTAATTATGAAAGCAGAAAGAAAACTCCCTGTCTACTTATTGAGGAGGAGGGGGGGGGGGGGGGGGGGGGGTTCTCGTGCTTGAGACCGAATGCTTGAAAAATTTGAACCAATCAAAATCGCTAAGCGTTTCTATTGGCTAAATGCCTTTCTCACAAAATCGAAGTCAATATGTAGAGAAAATGGTATACAATGGTATAAAATGCTAGCAAAAGACGTGATTCAATTAAATAATTATAACAATTATTTACCAGAAATATCAGCCTCAAATGGTTTTTTATGACATTGGGCCTATTATATTTCACAAAACAAAAATGAAATTAACCAAATCAATACAAACAATGTTATTCATCCGAGTTGAATAAAGAGAAATAAAGAAGGTACAGCTTCAAACTTACAGATGCTTTTAATGATATCATTTAGCTCAAACTAAGTCATATTCCAAAGCCTAAGAGTGAAAGAGTCAATTCGAATTGGATAACTGCAACCAAAATAGATGACAAAAAGCTCAAGTATAAAAATAAATGCTCAAGTTCAACTTGAACAGGTTTATATTTATTCACGAATTTGAGTTTTTTTCCAGTTTTAGACAACTTGCGGCATGGAAAAGGGTGTATCGGCTTTGATACTGTATTCGGCTTGAAGGGCAATCTGCATAAATATTTGCTCCAGAGAAGCTGTGTTTACGATACACTCTGCCAGCTTATTCTCCTTTTTCAAACCATCCAATTGGGCGAAGAGCTCACTTAGCTGAACAGACTCTTTTGGTATGTTGAAAAACATGTGTTTGTGCAATCCGGCTGAAAAGGTGTATTGCAGTTGAGAATGGGGGAAAAGTCGGTTGAAATCATTTTCGTCTACATGAACTTCATTATTTGTCGAGTCGGCTTGGTCAGCAATTAAATTGGCGTCGGCTGTTCCACCATTTTCTGCAGCTTGGGCAGTCTTGTCCAGGACCTTCACTGTAACTGTGTAGAATTTGCCATGTTGCGCCTTCAGATTTAGAGGCGAATCTTCACAGAATTGAGTGCCTGCATTCATTATGCAGATTGTGTCAGCCGATGCCTCACATTCTATAATCACACCCACAACTTTTTCCATTAATTCGGTAGAAACTTATGAATCCAACTTCGGATCTACTTATGAATCTCCTTTTTGAAATTTCCTCTTTTTAATTATACCGCCCAAAATTCCTAACGTTAAACGGGCTAAAATTATCAAATTGTTTATTGAGTTTCTGTTTTTTTGGGCCGTATAATAGAAAAGAACCCTTATTTTGTGTATTCTATGTTCAAACCATGAAATAGAAACAAACTAAAGGCTGACTTAAGGAAATAAAATTATTGGCTACATTTTTATGCCAATTTCGACTAAGCCGAATCAATGCAAAGATAAAAGATTGTGTCGCGGCTGCGAATTAGAAAATTGAACGAATTATTTATAAAAGTTCCAGACGAGAAGTATACAGGATCATTTCATTCGGCTAACTTTGTATCTCCTGTTTAACAAAAGCAAAATTGTTTCACTTCCCGCTTGAACCCCTTCGGCTAGTTTATGCTATCAGATTAAAGGCTACTAATTTCAGCTCAAGATGTTGAAACTTTGATTTTGAATGAAATAAATAATGATGCGACGGTTTCTCAAATACAAATTTTATTTAAAAAAATATGTGAAACATAATACATGCACGGGGATTCTAAAGTAGGCCCAAAGGCGAAGTTTTCGATACACACAAATGCTGAAAAAATAGCACAAAGTTTCAAAAAGTCAACAATAGAAAAAGCATAGTCAACAAACAGTTGGAAAAGAGGAGCGCAAGGATACAGAAAAAAAAACTTGACTTGATTTTTCTGAAAAAACGTTCGAATTTCAAAGTAAAAAAGTTATAAACATTACCACTGAGGTGAAGCTCCGCTGCGCAAACACTAGCCAGAACACGACAAAAAGCAGCTCAATAAAATGCAATAATAAAAAGAAAAAAAAGCATCGAATTTTAAAAATCGGATACGTCTCGTATATCGGATACCTACTAAGAATCTCACACACTAACATCTCAGCCACGGACGCCTCATTGATGACGACCACTAGCCACAAATAAAACAGAGAACAGATGCTATACAATTTCCAATGCTACCAGCAAATTTCCATATAAGCGACACGTTCATAGAACACTTTTATTTGCGAGTTATGTAACAAAATACAGTAGGTTCGTAGTAATACATTACGCTGATCGCGAGTGTAAAGAACAACTTATGATAGACACAATCTATGCAATTAATGAATTTGCAGCAAATTTAAACAGAAATCACTTGAAAAGCATTCAAAAAACCTTGCAACAGGGGGTTGCACAGATAACCGCTTTCCATTCAAGCGCATAAAAAACAAGCGGCACATCGCGATTACAAGCAAAATACGGCTCTTCAAAAGATCTTCTAAAATGCTGGAAAAAAAGCTTTGATGACCAAAAAAGCTAGCCAACTACGGGCCTCGAACAACAAAGCTGCAGATTCTGAGCCATTCGTACTCCCCACTAGAAAAAGTTACTGTGATAGTAGACAGGTCCCAACCCAGGCAATTATACTAATTTCGCATGTAATTATTTGAAAATCTGTATTCTTTATGTATTCTCACCAAATAAGCAGTATGTTACTCAAAGTAGAAATTGAACACAAAAAATATGCGAGTGAGCTTGGAGAGAAGGCGGACTGGTCCTAAAAGAGGCATTAAAAGGAATCATTTTTTCCCCTCAATTTATCAATTTTAAGATGCGCCATTTGCAGTCAAAACTATTCATGCATTCAGATATAATTTAAGCGGGTAAGTTTTCGAAGGAAACAATTGCGTGTAGATAGTGGAATGGAATTAAAAGTTAGACAGGCACCTTCAGCGTCATTTTGGTGGTGAAACATTAAAATACTGATATTCTAACTCTGGATCAACTGGAGATGCAAACTGATACAGCGTTCACTTGTTGCAACATGTTAAATGCAGTACACATTCTAGTACAGTTAGAACACTAAAAACTAGAGCTTACTAGTAAAAATGCACTAAAAATAGGAACTAACGCAATAACCTTCAGAATCACATGCATTGTCTAGACAAAAAAATAAATTACATGTAAATGAAAAGTACAAGGAACTAAAACGAAGTAACCATCAAAGCAATCCAACCGGGGAGCATATTTGAGTGGCAACTTGACCTAATTTTCAACGGAAACATATCTGAGTTGATTAAATTTGTTCTACATTGGTTTACAAACTCTTTAACTGATGATTGATGACGTAACGTACACACATGGCTGCGAGCAGTAAAAAAGTCCTTTTTGTGCTGTGATATAAGTAAATGACGTCTCATACAGCATATATCTCTTTCGGTACAATCCCATTACGAAGAGGTTTTACTAATTATAGCTAATGATAAAAAAGTTGTGGAAAAATCCTTGAAAAAAGTTATCATCCCCACCCCGACCTGCAATGACTTCGAAAAGTACAAGTAAAATTGAAAAATTATACGTTTTGAGACCTATGCGTATTGAGCCGTCTTAAAATGGTTTCTGATTGTTGATATGTCGACATCAAATGGCATGCAATGGCTAAATTGATATCAGCATGAATTATTCATTTGCGATCCTCATTATAAATTCCCCTTTTCATTTGCCTCATGTTTACTCCAAAAATAAAAGCGAACCTCAGAACACAAAACAGCAATAATTTTCGTTTTCTTGTATTTACTAAAATTATTCAAAGACCTCTTTCATTATGAGAAGCAATTCTTTCTTGCAGCTCTAACGACATTTTCTATAAAGCAAAGCGCACAAAATCATAAAATTATTATCATTTCCTGTTTTATTGAGTGTCAATGACTTGCCAATTTACAGTGCTGATTTAGATTATGCGGACAAAATGAACATAACTTAAACTTTGAACACACGTTTTTCTCAAATTGCGTTAAGATTAGACAAAAAGTGAAGAGAACAAAAGTTGCTTAGAATTTCATCAGAATTAATATGGTGCAATTATTTCTCCGAAATTCGCAACCAAAATTTTACCCCAAAATGGGTCATTTTGGCTTTTTTCCACTAATCAAGAATTACGCTGAAACTAGATTGTTAATTGATGACAAAAATATATCACAAGAAGCCACTTACACAGCCCAACAAAGTTGTAGAAAGGTTGAATCTCCAAAAAACCTGTATAAGAAAAATTTTTTTAGCGTGATAGTCAAGAAACGTGATTTCTACAATAGAAAACCAAAAACTTTTGCTTAAAAACAGATTTTAAACAATTTACTCAAATTTTTGGAGATTTAACCCTTCTAGAACTTTGTTGGGCTGTGTAAGTGGCTTCTTAAGATAAATATTTCTCATTAATTAAGAAAGTAGTTTCAGCGTAATTCTTGATTAATTGAAAAAAACCAAACTGACCCATTTTTGGGGTAAAACTTTGGTTGAGAGTTTCGCAGAGAGAATTGCACTATTTTAATTCTGGTGAATTTCTAAGCAATTTTTGTTCTCTTCACTTTTTGTCCAATCTCAACCCAATTTGAGAAAAACGTGTTTGAAAATTCAAGTTTGGTTCGTTTTGTCCGGATAATTTAAATCAGCACTGTATTCATCACATAATGCAAGTACCATGAAGTGACATAACGCAAGAGTCATGAACGAAAGGAAACAGAAAACACTTGAATTGCTTTCGAAGTTCAAAGAAAAAATTATATGGCCTCAGAGCCCTTTCTCTTTGAATTTGAAAAACAATTTATGATTAACACTTTTTTTGATAAAAATAACCCATTTGGAAAAACTGGATATGTAAGTTTGTTTATTATTCCGCTAAGAAATCCGAAAATTAAGATACACTCTCACAAATAGAAGCCAATCACATTTTTAATGATTTTTACCCGGAAATGAGGTGAACTTAAAAATAAACCAATGTGAAACCGCGAAAAAGCAAACTATAGCGTGAACAAATGATCACAAAACTGAAAACGCAGAAAAATCATCAACTATAAAAGAGTATTACTACGTTCAAGACTGTTAACAAGAGAAAAAACTAAATGATTAAAAAACTAAGAATTGATTTGAAAAACAAAGTTTGATCAAAGGAGAACAAAATATTTCATTCACAAATTTTCTCACAGAAAATTAGCAAAGCATATAAGCTTGAGACAATAGAAAAATAGACTTTCAAGACAATTTCACGATAGACAGTTTTTTGACACAGAAAACGAAGTTGGACTTCTCAAACATCAAAGACAAGCAAAAAAAAGGAAAAGGACAAGAGAATGAACAACCTAAGGAAAATCATCTCTGATCCAACGGCAGGGCCTTCAGATTTAAACATTGTCAACTGACAGTTGGAAGAGTAATGAACGCAAGGTAATTGAAAAAATCCCAGCTTCCGAAGGGAAAAATAGATAACCTTGAACCTCTTGAATTTTCTAAAACATATTTTTTCATAAAATAAACCCAATTTGAGAAAACTGGATCAATTAGACCAAATTTTTTTTTGCTGGGAAATGTGAATAATTCCCTCTTCGAAACTAGAAATCGATCACGTTTTTGGTGAATAAATTTCTACATTTCCCTGAAAAAGAAATAAAACAAATCACCAAGACTTTTTTTAAAAATCGTCACTCCGTTCGCTACTCATAATGAATTTGGCAAAGCATTTTTCACTCAAATCCTCGAACAAAAAAACTTAGACAATGAAAGCATAGCCAACTGCAGCTGGAAAAAAGCAATGAACGCAAGGATATAGAAAAAACACTGCCTTGTTTTTTAAAATAATCTCAGCTTCCGAATTTGGAAGAAATAGGTGCCCTTGAAAATGTTCGATTTTGAAGCCGACCGGTCTCAAAACTCTGCCATAGCTGCACAGCAACGGGATTCTCTTGTAGTTCTAAAGACTGCAGAAATAACATCATAGGTTGGGTCTTTCCCACAAGATTTCAGGTCCATCGTAGAACGCTCCGGTATGTTATCATATTCAAGTCTTTTTAGTCGGGATTCAGATTCTTTAATAAAATTTCGAGAAAAGAAAATCTAAACCTTTCAATATTTCGAATTATTTACCGTGAAAGAGGAGGATTTCACGGCAAGCAGTGGTTATCTCAGTTGACAACTGTTTTACCCTTATTCAAGCTACCATCACTTTATTTTTGCATGTCATTTCAATCAAATCACAAAACCAATAAATGCATTGAATTCTTTGGTCGCCAAATGTAGAAATATTTGCACAGCAATTGTCCAAGCTTGCTTTAAAATGAAAACCGTATAAAGTTGAGCTAAAATATCCTAAAACTTCAAAAAATCAATACAAAGGCAAAGCTGAGCTCGCTAATACTAGGGAGAACACGACTAAAAGCAGCTCTATAAAAGGCAATAAGAAAAAGTCGAAAGAAGTCTCGAATTAAAAAAATGGGCTACGTCGCTGACTCGATGTGTCCTAGAGACTATGAGTCTCGCACACTAACCACTCATCCAGGGAAGCTTAGCAAATCTCAAGCCACAAATCAAATAGAGAACAGATGCTATGAAATTTTCAATTATACAGATGGTGATTATAGCAAAAAAGCCACCAAATAAGTGAATACTTTTAATTGCGAGCTAGGGTAGAAAAAAGAAGGTTTATACTAATAAACTAACGCTCGCAAGCTCTCTAGTGGAATCGCAAACAGAAAAGAGATTGAAAAAGTGTGTTTACCAAAATAGTAACCGCTCATTTATATTCTCTATGAGTATGCGTTGAAAACACCGTTGTCCATGAAAACTATCCACTTTAAATTTCATCGGAAAAAGCCCATCTTATTAAACAGAGATATTTTCTAACCTTCCATTGTATGTGAACTGATGACAACTGTAGATCCCTGGCTCTTAGCTTTTCTGATCAGCTTGGCAAAGTTCAGCCTTGTCACCGGATCAACACCTACAAATAAAATTAGAAGATAAGGTTAGATATGCTCAAAGTATAAGTTCTCTTTTAATGCATTAAGTAGTAGATAGGTGAGCAAGAGTGGGGGGAGGAGGAAGACCCCTATGTTTTAAGATGGGGAACAGAGCATCCGGTCTTCCAGCTATGTATTAACATTGGGTATAGAGTCTACAATGTATTAGGATATGGAATATCAATGGTAAGGTTTTATGGTTTGTGTGATGGTAAGATAATGGTAAGAAAAACGATTTTTTTTGGATTTTGTGTGGAAATGTCTAAATTTTTCGCAAAAATTTCGGCGCGCAATATCTAACTGTTGAATATTACTGGTTAATTACGTGTAGGTTGCGGAATTAGGATTATGTAATTAATTTTTTGATACATGGTAAGGAACTGATAAGAGTTTTTGGGCAAAAAGGAGATTTTTTATCCAAATTTTTTCGAAAAAACTTCAAAACACGATAAAATTTGTTATAATTCGACCTATTACCTAATTTCTTGGATAATCCTACTTTCTATCTACCTGAAATTATGCTCAAAACTACTGAAACTTCGAAAAAGTCAAAGTATTTGGATGAAAAAATTGCGAAAACTATAAATTTTTTGGAAAAAAATATTGCAAAAGTATGGATTTTTCCACAATTTACAATCAGTACATTAAAATATGATAAAAATTACCACAATGTTAGCTGAGAAGCAGGTTATATAAAGTTCTGAATTTTCAAAGGCAAAGCTCATAATGGCTTCAAAACTACTGAAACTTTAAAAAAATTCAAACTTTTGGGAAAAATTGCAAAAATTTAAATGTTTGGTAAAAATTGCAGAAATCTCATAATTTTGGTTAATTTTTTTGTTGCTTCTGATCTAATTGAAACAACAAACGTACGTACAGAGTTTATAATTGAGCTCAAAATTTATTTTAAACGGCATCATGTTGAGACAATGGTACAAAAATTTGAATAAAATTTTGGATTTTTCTAAAATTTTCATCCAAAATATTGAAATACGATAACTTGTAGCATAATTTGAGCTAAAAAGCGGGTTATATAAAGCTTTCAACATAAACAAGAAAGCTCATATTAGCTAAATCAATTTAGAAACTTCCGATTTTTCGGGAAATTAGTGAAATTAATCGCAATTTTTGAGAAAGTAAAAAAAAAATTAATGAAATCTATCCAAAATTTTCCATTTTCAACCTTTTATTTGGGTGATTAACTGATTTCTGTCCAATTCGGGGAGAATTGAAATGAGACGCTCAATTCAATTGAACAATAAGAGCAATATTTAACTCCTCCTCAGTTTTTTCTCAATGATTAACCCAAAATTGAAACCCAAAAAATGAAACCCAAAAACTACAACTTCTTTCACGTTAATAAGAATGAATTTCAGATCATTGATGAAAACTGAACAGTTAACTGCTAAACTTGACTAAAAATGGGATGAATTTTTCTTGAAAGTTTATTTGATTTTGGCTCAAATTCAACAAAATCTTCTTCATAACTGATGAATATCTCTCTGTTGCTTCTGCAACATAATTTTCAAGTTTTTCTGTAGAAATGTTCTATGTTTTAACGTTATTCTTGTTTACTGCTCAACACACGTTTTCACTAATAACACAATTTGCAAGAAAATTTAGTCAGAACTGGAGAATTTAGGAGGAAAATAGATCAATTGAACAAACAATTTGCTGGCAGGGATGAAATTAGAACTGATACTGTCTGATTATTGCAATAAAAACTTTAAAGGCATCCTAAAGGTTCCCTCTTTCAGTTGCTACAGTAAACTATTTAAGCAAAAAAAAACAACTTTTGGGATCAACAATTATCACTTTTCTTGCAAAACAGTTATTAAATCCGTTTTTATTCTTAATTTTTGACGGAAGTTTTCAAAAATATTCAAGTGAGAAAGAATCGGTGCTAATTAAAGCCTCAAAAACATATGTAAAAACTAGAATATAAAGGTGTATTTTTACGATTTGAGATCAAATTAAGAGCAACGCTATTAGTTATGATCTGAACACCTTCGGAAGTAGAAATACGCAAGGGAACCTAGTTCCGAACATCTACAATATCTTAAAACTTCTAAAAGAGCGCGTCTCGTAAAAATAATTTAGCAAAGGAAATCAAGGTGCAAACTCGAACAATTGTATAATTTTCGAATTTTTATTAAGCAAAAATTCTAAAGTAAAAATAATGAAATGTAGATCTTGAAAGCAAGTTTTTGATTTATGCTTCAAGTATCTTCTTGCAAAAGATGTCGGATTGGGTTTACTTTACAAAAATTATCCTCAAAACATCTGAAGTTTTTGGTAACTTCATTTTCATATGAAGTTACCTATTTTATCAATTTATAACAATTTTTTCTAATACAAATCTTTGACACTTTTTATGTCGGATTTCTTCTCAAGATATACTCTATAAGCTAAATTTTAGTAAAATTATCTCAAAACTCCTAATGAATTAAAACGAGTTTCTTTCTCATTTTAGCAATTTCTCAGTTTCTGCTTCAACTACTATCTAACAATTTAACCCAATTTGAACAAATATTTACTTTAAAATTGAATTTTAGATGGAAAAATAAATCGTTTCAACGAACGTTCAATAATCCGAAACAGAATTATAACCATAATTCCTCTGTTAATTCTTTAAATGATTTTCTTAACCTGATAACTTTATATTGCTGTTTCAAATCTGATTTTCTATAATGAAGTAAAATTTTGGTTGAGAATGATGTATAGGTTACCAAAACGATACATTTTTTAATCTTTTCAAGATCAGTTATCAATATCTTTTCTGAAATCGACAAAAAAAACAGTAGGCAACCATAATTCTTAATAAATCAATTCCCATTATCTGCTTAACAACGCACTACTGTATGAACACTTCTACAAGCACTAAACCAGGAAAACTCTAAAATAGTAACTCCACAAAACCTTTCATTTAGTCGATGTTTTATAAATATCCAAGTTTTTACAAATTTTAAGCAAATACTTAACCACTCATTAGCGTATGTTATGCACTTATACTACAAACTTATCGCAACAAAGTCTCCGCAAGCTTGCAATCAATGAAGTTTTTACTGTTGATTAAAGATTTTCGGATCGATTTTTGCTGTCTTTATCATCAATCAAAACCTTTGATTAAAAAAATAATTGACAGATCAGGTATTGTGATGAAAACACTGTATATTTTTTACTATAGTTTTTCAAATTTATCATAACTGTATTTCAGATTAGTATAACTTATTATTGATAGTGATTTCTATGTTTTTAATTAAAAAAAATATTAACTTTACCTTCTCTTGGAGTGTGTTTTGAGACTGCTGAGCACATTATTTAATATTATGTTGACAAGAAGAATGCTTCTTTTTGATATGATTACTAAGTTCCTCGCTGCTATATGTATAAAACTTACAATTAGAACACTTTGAAATGTCACAGTGCTTTCGATGTCTTGACGCATCTTTACATGTGTATTCTCTGCCAAATTCAAAACATGCAATTCTTTCGTTTCTATTCAGTGACTGCATCTTTGAGAAAAATCTAGAGAAAAAATGGGAAATTAGGAATGTCCCAAAATTTTAGATAAGAAGAGCTGAATAGCCTCAAAAATGAATACAAGTAAACAAAAGCAGCAAAGTTTTCAATCAATTTTTAACATGAAAAAAGAAATCAGAATGGATAACATCCTAATTGGTCAAGTTGAAAAAAATCATCCAATCTAACCATGGAGTTTTCAGAAGTTCTAATATCAACCAATCACAATCGAGAATTACTTATAAGGAAATTTTTCATCTTTTTTTATATCAACCAATCAGAATCTAGCTTTATTTATTAGGAGATTTTTATTATTTTTAAATATCAAACAATCAGAATCGAGCATTCCTTACAGTAATATTTGTGGTATTAACCAATCAGAATGAAGTATTCACAGATTTTAAAAAAATTAATAGATCAGAAAAAAACTGTTTACGAAACTTCCCAATCAGTCCATTTTATTGAATTTTTCTGACAAAACTAACATACAAATTTGATACCAAAGTGAGATAATTTAGTTTTCTTGTCTGGTTTATATTATTGTTTATATTAAGTTCTATTTCTAACCAGTGAAAAAAAATACCAAGATATACATTTTTGTTTTCTTTTTGGTATATTGTAGTATAAACATATGGAAATCTTTCAAAGTTGGATAACCGATTAAAAAATATTCTGACAAATCTATACTTTGTATTTGTATCAAATTCAAAACAGTAATCGAAATAATGTTCCTTGTCTCCAACTTTTGTTTCATAGGCTCTTCCGTTCTTCTGTTTTTTACTGATAGACCACTCAATCTGAGTAAACTCTTCTAAATAAAAACATTGTTGATAAATCTGGCAGTAATCTTCTTTTTTGTAATCTTCTCTCCATCGTTTTAACAAAATTATTGAACTTTCTGTGTTTTTATACAAGTTAAAACTAATACAATCTCCATCGACGTCATCTGTCCACCAGTCTTGTAGTTTTTAGCTGTTGTTCAATTTTAAAATCTGATGAGTGTCCATTTCAGACATTGAAAACGCTTTTGATAGAAACATTTTTCTTACTGAAATAAACAAAGAAACTTAAAAACTCGAATTGTTTTATTATTTTTTATTTATTTTGTAATAAAATTAGCCATAAAAACTTTTCCATCATTTAGAAAATTGTAGCCAATCAAAAACTCAAATTATGGCAAAAAAATAGAAAACAACCAATTAAATACAGAAATACAAAAAATAATAAGGTTTTCAACTAGCTTCTTGTTTGTAATTTTGTTTAAATAAGACAAAATTTACTTAAATTTAGAAGAAAAAAAAATTTTCTGTAACTTCATAAGCAATAACTGAAAAACTAACTGATAATAGGTCAATGTTTTATGTCAACTTCGATTATATTGTATGTTTTGACTGACTTTTCCTCAGATATTATAGCTCTAAATATACACTTCAGAGAGAAAAAATAGTTTTGAACCAATAATATTTAAATTAACAAACATACAAAACATCAGAAAGCATTACTGAGGCTTACAATTATCAACAAACAAAAAGTCTCCCAATAATTGGGCCTGTTTTTTTAAATTTATTCAAAGTATAGTTAACATATGCAACTTGTTTCGTTGCTTCATTCTCTTTTGCAGTGAAGAGTCGAATCTGAATGTAGGGAGGTTTGTTAACATTGAGCTTCTTGATTGTGACACACACCCTCATACTGCATGTTGCTATTTCGTATAATCTATTAGAGATGTCGAGCTCCTGATCCATAGTTGATTCTTTACCAGATTTGCCTTCATATATAGGTACGTGTCCAAGGTTTTCAGCATCGTGAATAACGGTATTCCGGATTGTTGATATTGCTTCTTCTTTTTAATAGATAAGTTGGGTTTTTTCAAATTGTCCCAAATCATTAATTTTTTTTAGTTTAAAGTACGGTTCAAAATAAATTTTCCCCTTGTAGGGTTTTTGGAACCTAACAAATCGCCCAATTCTTGTTTGATTTTTTGAGAATTCAATGTAATTGGGACTAGTATCTTTTGTTGAATACATTTTTGAAGAGCAAACTGATCAGATGAGGAGAAATGAGAGAAATGATTTTGAGATTAAATGAAAATGGAATTAAGCAGTATGAGTCATCGCGACTTCCATATATGGAAGTAGCACCAAATATGGAAAGATTTTCCCTTTAAGAAAACTGCGTAGGGGTTACTACTACTACATAAATCCACAATTTTCTGCAAAAATTATTTTTCCCAATTTCAGCCGTTATGTGTCAAGCTCTTCCCAGCTTTTATTCAGATTATAATAATGAATCATTGTTTATTTCTGTTTCCAACGAATTTTACGAAAAATACATAGAAACCCATAGATACATAAATTATTGCGTGTCTACTCACAATTCATAGATTATTGCGTGTCTACTCACGATTCTTTCTGTTCCTTGAAAAGTTGCAAACTTAATTTAATTTTAATAGGAACATCGATTAGCCAAATTCTTCAGAGATTAGACAAATATCAATACATATAAAGAAATTGATTGTCTTTACACTTTGTACAAACACAGATTTTTTTCGAGTATTGTCGCATCCAGTGGGGAAGTATTCAATCAGCTTAGTTGTGGAGTTCAGCATAACTTACGATAGACAGGAGCTGAAAAAACACCAAGCGTATCAAGGAAAAGACTCGTTCGGAAAAAGTTAGAAAAACATTATCTACGTTCTAATCAAAAACTTGCATCTACGCAAACTCTGGGCTCAGCATTTTTAGACAGAATTCGAAAACTTCAAAACTCAGTATGTGAATCTGATTTGTTCAAAAAAATTGATTGTTTTATTGATGGTTATGGTTCTGTAAATAGTGAGCGTGTCAATTTTTCTATTAATTTTTGATTGTTTCTTCATAAACATCTTGTCAAACTTATTTTTATTTCAATTCAAATGCTTTTCAACGAATAAATTTATGTTACTTTTTTTACAAGATTCAGTAAAAAGTAGTTACTTTTTAACAAATATGCGTATTTTTAAGAAATTTTTTTGCAGGACGCAATTTTAATCATATTTTAAAGAAAGAAATTTTTTGCAATCCTAACTTCCTTTTTCTTATTAATTAACTTTTGTTTAGAAATTATCAGTATTGATGACTTCGAGTGCTTTGCCCTATTTTAATACATAATTTTTTTCTTATATTTTTGATTGAGATACCTGCAAAAATAGATTTTTACTAATCAAACTTAAAACAAAGAAATTCTTAAGCTTTAAATATTAACAGTGCAAGAAAATCTTGTTAGAATTTTCTTTAAAAAGCTAAAACCATTCATTAAATTGTTCTTAATTTGCGAGATTTTCTTTTATTTTTTTAAAGCGTGCAAAAAAAACATGAAAATTTTTGCAAGTTGCAAGAACTGTAAAGATTTTATAACAAATATGCGAAATTTTTCCTGAAAACTTTTTGCATGATGCAACTTTTTTCAATGATTTTTTAAAAAACATGCAAAAACCAAACTTCTTTTTTCGTATGCATATGCGAGAAACGCAAAAATTTATTGTAGGAAACTTGATAAATACTTGCTGAAAATTTTTTATTATTGATGACTTTGAGTACTTTTCCCTATCTTAATACATTATTTTTCTGATGTTTTTAATCAACATACATGCAAAAAAAGAATTTTTTAATGATCAAAATCAGAACAAAGAAATTCATAAGCTTTAATTTTCAACAGTGCAAGAAAATCTTGTTACAATTTTTTTTTAAATGCGAAAATATTTAAAGGAATTTATTTTCATTTGCAAGATTTTCGTTGATTTTTTTAACAAATGTGCCAGAAATATTATAAAAAATTTAGCATGGTGCAAAAATTAAGGTAAAGTTTTTAACATGTTTGCAAAAATTGTGATGATTTTTTTATCATGTGTGCAAAAAAAAGTTGTGAAAAATTTTACAAGATGTTAAAATTGGTTATATTTTTTGCCATCTTTACAACAAAACTTTGTAAAAATTTCCACCAATTGCATAATTAGTTTCATTTTTAACAAAGTTTTTCACCAATTTTTTTAAAAAACTTTACCTTTGCAATTTTTGAACAAATTTTCCCGTCTCTTCAAAATAAAATTCCTAGATGCAAAGAAATTAAATTACACAACACAAGACATAAACCAAATTATTTACAAATCAAAGAGCTGTCGAGCAGCTGAGTTCTCAATGGAGTTCTCAATTTTGCAAATTCTCAATGGAGCGCAAAGCTGGTCTTGCCTGCATCACCGGTGGCTGTCTGGGTGGTTCGCTGACTGGAGTCCTTGCCTCAGAGAACCCCTCATCCGCTTCGATAGTAATTGGGTTGTCCACAAATCCCTCTTTCCAAGGAAAGAGGAAATCGTCGAATGGTTGAGCCACATATCTAGAGTCAGGAGTTTCGGGGTAGTTCATTCCCACATGCTCAGCCACTGCCTCCATCATTTGCATTTCTCCAAGTAGGTTCTTTGTCATGGGTACTTGCGTTATATCACATTCGTTGAAATCCCTGCGCATCACCTCCACCATGTGCCAGACTTGGTTGGGATGTCCAGTAGCGCCAGAAAAACTCCACAAACTGTTTCACGCACTTGAATTTGCACTAAATCAGCCGAGAAATACCGAGAACATAAGGTTGTTGTTTTGCACTGAGAAGATCATTTTGAGCAATAAGTTGCGAGGGAAGTTGAATAAGTTAAAGATTCAGAAGAAAAACAAGATTTACAGTTGAGAGGGAGGTAGTTGACGGTAGTTATGTTGAAAATAAAATGATTTTTATTTAGGAGAGAGGAGTACCTTCAATGGGTTTAACCAATCAGATGGATTTTCCTTATTTGGATTGTAGTCGTGTCCAATCAGTTTTCAGTTTCCTTCTATGGAATTCTTATAGAAAAGTCGTAAACAATCGAAAACAAAGTTCCGTTTTAGGAATTTGTAGACATTGTCGTTTCCAATCACAAAAATGTTCATTTTTCTTCTAGTTGTCGTATCCAATCAGAGAACCCTTTTAAGGACCTAACTCTTCCAAATAAGTAAAAATATAATCAAAAGCAATCGCAAGATTAAATGACCAAAAGTTGTTTGCTGTAAAAATAAGAAACATTGCCGATATAAGTAACAAAAGAAGGAAAATTAAAAAAAGTAGCATCTCTGCGAGTCTTCTCATCGAGTTAATTGAATTTTTTGTATATAATCGATGAGAAATTGCTGATTTTTGAGTAGATAATCAAGTTCTTTTATTTTGATGTAGAATTCAGACGATACCTCAAAGTTGATGGACTTTTCAAAGCAAATCTCTGGAAATCTGATTCCAAACCTGATCATGCAAGATTTTGATTTTTGAAAATCTTTACAGAAATGGAGGAATAAAAAACTTTGCTGGGGAGTTTTGATGGGTAGGGAATAAAAACAAACTTTGAAATATTATCGTACGACTTTTTTATTAACTTCAAATTTTCTAAAAAAATTTCTCTTCTAGTCAGGTGTAACTCAGCAGTAAGTTTATAGCTTTGATACGCAATATGTGGATCAAAAGTAAACTCTTTGTTGAGCAAGTTTCCCTAAAAAAGCCTTTACTTAGTCGGAGAACTCTATTTTGAACGACATAAACGTCCAATAAATTGTGAAAAAGTAAGAATCTACATCTATTTCATCAAAAAGGAAATCACACGGAATATTTTCTTTTTTCTTGTAGAGTAACTCGAGGAAGTTCAAATGTTTTATAATTGACATTTTTCAACAATGATTATTTTTGATCCAAAGTTATGTCTAGAATCTGTTTAGTTCTGATTGCTTGAAAATTTTTCTGGAAAATTCTAGAACTTTCAAAGAAATGACGTAGGCGCTGTCGTCATTACCATTAAAGGAAAATTGCGTGGGTGGTGACGTCATTGATGGTATAAATAAGCTTATTTTATTGGGTTAAATCACTCATTTTGTTTGCCAATCAGAAACAATTACTTGAATTTTACTTCAAACTTTACAATTCGTTACTTCGCGAAAAGAAAAAAGAAAGTACTTTCATTCAATTGGTACTTTAAACTATAAATTTTGGAATATTTTTTAAGTCCCAAATTTTTTTAGATAATGCCTGCTCTTAACCGAAACGAGTTTGGAGATGTACAATTTCTTGACATAATGAAATTTCTGGGTGGAGCAACAACTCTGGACTCCTTTCTCAAAGTCTAAAGCTAGCGAAACGAAAGGATTCTTTCCCTATGAGTGATTTGATATCCCAGACAAACTTGATTTTCCCGAAATGCCACCGTATGAAACTTTCTTCAGTAAGCTTAGAAACAATAATCCTCTAGACAAAGACTTTATTCATTATGAGAAGCTCAGCAACAGTGTGCTTGCCGAACAACAAGCACTAAAAAAACTTCAAATCAAGACTCTTCCTCCATCTGGATTGAATAATTACAATTACTTACAAGAGACTTGGAATTAAAAAAGGAATGACAGTGTTCAAAGACTTTTTGAAGTGGTACAATAACAAGGATGTGGTTCCAACCCTGAAAGCAATCCAAAAGTGATTCAATTTTATCAAAACGAAAAAATTGATAGGTTGAAACTGGGATGAACACTTCCAAATCTAGCAAACATATGTCAACACAAATCTACGAATTATAAGTTTTATCCCTTTTGCGGAAGTGATAAAGATTTGTGTGAAAAAGCTCGAGAAGATATGAACAGTGGACTTTCCATTGTGTTCTCTCGAAAAGCTGTAGTACGTGAGACATTTATCAGAAATTCATCAAATATATTGAAATCAATCGTTGGAATTGATGCAAGTCAGCTCTACCCCTTCTCAATGCGTCAAGATATGCCAACAGGACTTTGAGAGTAGTTTGACACTAGATGAGAGAGATGAGAGTTTGACACTGATATGTAGAAATTCAAGGCTAGTCATAATCGAACTCGCAACTTTGAGAAAATGGTCATGTCTTTCTATCAGGAAAAAGACCAGAATGCAAAATTGATAGCTTTTTCACATCTGGAAAACAGAAGAAAGTTGACTGTTTTAATGTGGACGGTTATTGTGATCACTGTAAGACAATGTTCGGAGCAATGGGATGTTACTACCACTTCTGTTCTTGTCAAGAATCTCGTCCCTCCTTAACAGATCAGTATATTGAACGAGGTAATAAGAAGAGAGAGATGGATGATGTGAGACGGGAATACATAAAAGAGAAAGGATACAAAAATGAAGAAATGAGGGAGTGTGACTGGTGGGAAAGTTTCAAAACCAATGACAAGATCGAAAATCACGTATCACGTCGGAACCCACTTTCCTTTTAGAAGATCTCTTTCTACAGACTCCCTTCTAACCAACAAAAAAGATTGATCACTTTTTGGCTATGTTAAATGCAATTTAATTGTTCCAGATGAAATCAAAATTTGCCAACTTTCCTCCAATTTTCAAAAATACCGAGGTTGGAAGAAACGATATTGGAAACTACATGAAGAATTATGCAATCGAGAACGAAATGTTAGAAAATCCTCAGAGAATGCTGATATCCAGTTTCAAGCTAGAAAATGGATCAGTTATAACTCCTGTTCAACTTTTATTCGGAACTTGGCTTGCAATGCATTAAAATTTACCGTTTTGTTCAGTATACTCCACAAAAATGGTTCAATAATTTCGTTCAATCAGTGATTGATGCGAGAAGAGAGGGAGATGAAAACCCTTTGTCAGGAGTTGTAGCAGAGACTATGAAGCTTTTAAGCAATTCCTCCTATGGATATCAGATCATGGATAGATCCAGGCATACCATCACAAAATATCTGAACGATAAAAAAACTCATAAACCAATCAATGAGCCATTGTTCAAAAGACTTAAAAAAATGAAAAAGACTTGTATGAGGTGGAAATGTTGAAATCAACCATTGAACACAGAGAACCCATCATTGTTGGCTTTTTCATACTTCAGTATGCGAAAATGAGAATGTTGGAACTCTGCTATAATTTCTTAGGCAAGTTCTGTTATGTAAATAAATTTGAAGAGTTGGAGATGGATACAGACTCACTTTACTTGGCACTTGCTGAAGAAAACTTATACGACTGTATCCAACCAGAAAAAAGAGACATTTGGGAAAAAATGAGGGAAAATGACTGCAGAGACTCTTTCAAGGAGGATGCAAAATCTAATTTCTTCCCTCGAACGTGTAACAGTATCCATAAAAAGCATGATAAGCGGGAGCCGGGGCTTTTCATAGAAGAAATTAGGTGCAGAGAAATGCTATGTTTGTGTAGCAAAACTTATTGTTGCTATGAAAACAAGTCAGACAAGTTCAAATTCAGTAGCAAAGGTTTGAACAAACGAGTTCTAGAAGATTCTGGAGATGGAACCATGGCAAAGTACAGGAGAGTGCTCGATAAAGAAGTTAACCTCACATCTACTATCAGAACTATAAATCATATGGTGGCCACATATGAACAGACAAAGAAAGGATTAAGCTATTTTTGTCCAAAAAGACAAGTTCAAAATGATGGATTTCATACAAAACCATTGAACTTATCCGAACTCATGCAATGTAATAAGTTTACAACAAGTGATGCAAGGTATTAAACTTTTGTACGAGGCAGTATTTTGTTGGTGTTTTATCATGAAGTTGCGGTAAAATTCAAATACGATGCAGTGATTTATAAACTTTCTTTGTGATTTATTTTTTTTCTCTCAAAAAATTGACTTTTTTTCGAAGTTTCAGTAGGTTTCAGCAACATTTCATGTAGATGTTGCAAAATATAAGAATATCTAATAAATTAATTGATAGGTCGAATTATAACAAACTTTATCGAGTTTTGATGTTTTTTTGAAAAAATTTGGATAAAAAATCTCAACTTTTTGCCCAAAAACTCTTATCAGTGACTTACCATGTATCAAAAAACTAATTAAATAACCTTAATTCCACAACCTACACGTAATTAACTAGTAATATTCAACAGTTAGATAACGCGCGCCGAAATTTTTGCGAAAAAACTAGTCATTTCCACACAAAATCCAAAAAAAATCGTTTTTCTTACCATTATCTTACCATCACACAAAGCATAAAACCTTACCATTGGTATTTCATATCCTAATACATTGTAGACTCTATACCCAATGTTAATACATAGCTTGAAGACTGGATGCTCTATTCCTTATCTTAAAACATGGGGGTCTTCCTTCTCTCCCCCCCCACTCTTGCTCACCTATCTACTACTGCATTATATAGTAAAATATAGCCGTCAGAACGTAATATCTAGCCATCAAAAACAGTTCAAAAACACAAGAAACAGAAAATCGATTTTGAGAGTAAGTCTCATCGAATTAAATCTGAATGAACAGCAAATTGTAGAGAAATCCTGATCCATGTGACGTTTTACACAGAGATGAGGCAAAAGTATTATTGTTCAACCATTTGAAAAATGCAGAGTAATTTTATATTCGAGCGTGTTTGTTTTTAGTGTGTTTATTGAAAAAGGGGAAGAACTTTGTTTTCGGGGGTGTTTTAGTTTTTTGTTCCGACCATTGAAAACGGTGAGGAATTTTGTATTCAGGTGTGTTTGTTTTTTTATTTTTTTTTATTTCCTGGCAAAATCAGGTAGCAAAAATAATCATCGGAGTGAAATGAGTGATAAATCATATAAATGTCCTGTTAGTCGCAATTCGAATCATATTAAAAAAATTTAAAAAGTTTTCAGTGTCGAGAAAAACCGTTATAAAATTTTTGATTTTGTCTAATTTCGAGCGAAGAAAGCCAGCGAGCAGGCTTATTTATGCTCAATCTAAGCCGTTTACAATAGCTTACTTATGCTTAGAAAAATTTACTCACGTATTAGTTTTCGGAGTTTTTTAACACCATTTTGAGAATCAAAAACTCAAAGTTTGCAAAACACTGATAAATTTTTTGAATTTATTTAAACTTTTTATGATGTGTTAAGTCATTTTTCTTTAGATTTGTTTTCCATTTTGCTAATTTAACTATGACTGTCGAATATGCCGAAGTTGAAGTTTTTTTCAGATCCTTTTATCACACCACGCAAAAAAAAGACAATAATTCAAAAGAAAAAAGTTGGGTGTTTTTAAGACTATATTCGGAACATTCTGTGCTAATTGCACAGTAACTAGCTATCCTTGTTCGTTTATGGCAACAATTTATGAACACGTCTGACAACAATTTATTTACGGAGGCGAAGCTGTGCTTCGCAAACACAAGCGAGAAAACGACAAAATAGCAGTAAAATGAAATAGGAAAAAAACGGCCAACAAGCTTGAAAATGAAAAGTTTTGCAACGGAGGATTCGAACCTGCGACCACAAGATTTTAAATCGCTCTTCCTTGCAACAACCACGGGCAATCAAAAATTTACAAAGACTAGCCGCCAATAAAGCAGCTAAAATGCTAATAAATTACCAATGCCATGCAGCAAATATAAATAGACATAAATTTTGCAAGTAAACATTTGGAATACAAAAAAGCTAACACTTCCAAACTTTGCATGTAAAAACTGGAGAGCATTAAGGCAAATTATGTATTTAGAGGCGGAGCGGAGCTTCGCACCAATGGCGATACAAGCGGGAAAAATCGAAAAAAAATCGGAACTGCCGCAAAAACTAGATTGGTTATGAAAAAAACATAGCAAACATGTTAATTGAGTTTCTGTTGTTTTTTGGCGTATAGCAGAAAATGTCCCTAATTTTGTGTAATCATAGTACAAAGATCGAAACAAGCTAAAGGCTGGCTTGATGAAATAAAATAATTTCCTCAAACTTTCAAGCCCATTTTTGACGAAGCCGAAAGTTCGCCCAGTCGAAACAATTCTAAGATGAACGTTTGTGTCACTGTTGCGAATTAGTAAATTTAAACATAATCAATATAAAAAATGGAAAAGAGTCAATAGACGCAACTAAACAGAAAAAAAATACCGACTTGTTTTTCGAAAAAATCTCAACTTCGAATTTCAAAGGAAAAATACATACCCTCAAAGCTCTTTAAAATTCCAGAACATTTTATGATTGACACTTTTTTTTAAAGAAATTAACGTATTTGAAATTTGGATCAATAGATAAATTTTTTATTTCGCTGGGAAATCTGATAATTAAATTCCATTTTCGAAATTAGAAATCAATCACGTTTTCGTGACCTTAACACTTTCGCTATTCGATAGTTGAGTTCGCCTTCTTTTCAACAAACGAATTTAAAAAGAAATTATGTCAAACCACGAAAAAATATTTTCCAGCCTAAGCAAATTGAAAGACTTTTCCTAAAAAAATCGCTGAGACCAAAATAAGAGTTTGAACTACGTTCATCGACTCTGAAAAAACATGCCAAGACAAAAGATTGTGAAATTAACATCAGAAGAAAACTTACCAAGCGGTTAAAAAGTCGGAAGTACCGTCGAAAGCCTCAGAGCAGAAACCATTTCAGATGAACAAAAAAAGATAAAAACAAACAATAACTGCACCTCGAAACACCCACACACGCGTACGACCAACTTTTCGGTCATCAAACGACGCAATATAAGGCAACTAACCAATGAAATATAAGCCGAAATCAATTTAAAAAAAATATACAAAATCAAAGTTTTTTCATTTACTTCTGCTGTTTGTAAATCAAAACAATTGTTGCAATACACTTGTTTTCGCAAATGTAATAAATCATCATGCATTTTAAAAAAATTGAGAGTTATTTTGACTTAGAAAGTTTCTGAAAAACAGCTTTTATGATTGTACGGTTTTTTGAAACAAATAGCTTTTTAAACTCATTTTAATCGTGTCACAGCACATGGCATGATTCTGCCAATGCAACCTCTTGATTCAAACACATTGGACAATGGCACCTTCGAAACTGCCACCGAAAGCAGCTTTTTTATTTGCTGTTGAAGGTAAGCTCGATTGTGCAAAAACTGTAATACTGAATTATAATTATAACTATTTAACCATAGAACTAACATCATTTTTCGTTTCATTTCTACTTTCTATTAACTCAAGAGAAAAATTTGAGCTTTACAATTAATTTGAAACAAAAAATCTTCAAAAACCAAAACTCCCAACAATAGAACAAGCGTAAATTGAAGTTCACGGAAAATGTTTTGAAAAACTCATATTTTTTGAGATTAACAGAAATAATATCACCTTAAAGCTCTATGAATTTCGAGAATATTTTATGAATTACTTTATTAATAAAACTAATCCAATTTTTAAAAACTAGACGATTAGGCAACTTTTTTATTCTTGCGAGAAATTTGAAAAATACAGGCGGAGTGAAACTTCCGACCACTAGCGATACTATACAAACATAGCAACGAAACAGACGAAAAATTATAGGAAAGTCATTAGGAAAATTATTCGAAAAACCACATTTACAAAACATTTAAAGTTTTGTCCCGAATGATCTTCAATTTTAAAAAAAAAAGACCAGTAACATCACCGCCGTCGTTAAAACAATTATTATGAAACATTTATGGTAAAGGCTGGATAAATTCTCGTTGAGCTGAAAATAAAATTGTTGTCATGAAAAACAAAGTTCCGAAATTCTAAATTCTTACGCCTCCCCCCTCCGAAAACTCAAAAGGAAAAAATCTAGTTTTTCCTAACAACGACACAAAATTAGAGTACTAAACCTATAAAACGGGGAGGTTCTTATGCTTAAAGAACCGAATGCTTGAAAAGTTTCAACCAATCAAAATCGCTAAGCGTTATTATTGGCTAAATGCCTTTCCCACTAAATCGAAGTCAATATTAACAGAAAAGGTATCAAATCAGTGGAAAATAATCAAAAGTATTACAAATTGCTGGTTAGGTTACAACCGCATTACTATTCAGATAATCATCAAGATTAATGAGTTCAAAATCATAAAAAATTTTCGGTCTTGATAACTTATCTGCTTATAATCTAATCGGTCAATAGTAACTTTAATGGCCTGGATTTATTTTCTAACTTTCAAATTTTTGCGATTTACTTTAAGATTTTGAAAATCCGTGCTGTGGCAACTACGCCGACAAAACCTAAGCAGATAAACCCGATTTCAACAATTTTCAACAAATTTCCAGACTTATTTCCGAAAAAAAGTAACCAAAAGACCAAAATATCTTCACTTGAAACTGAAAAACTTGCAACTATTTCTACATGTGGCAATAATTTCGCCCATTACATTAAAATATTGGAAGATTTTAAATTTAAGACATCTTGTTTGAAAAAAAAATCAGAGCGTTTCCCCACGCACGGTTAAATTAATTTTTTTCAAGTCGCTTTATTTATATATACCTGTCGTGCTTTCGTCCAAAATGATGAGTTTCGGAAATCCGATGAAAGCGACCATTGTCGACACTTTCCTCTTCGTCCCACCGCTACACCTTCCAAGCAGTTTGCTCATATGCGCACTAACATCTAACACACGTACCATATAATCCATCTGTTGCTGGATCTGTTCTTTTGATAGACCTCGCATTTGGCCGAACAGCTCAATGATTTTTGAAACTTTGAGATACTTAGGAACCTTGTCCATCTGCGAACAATAACCGATGTCTTTTAGAACCGCAAGTGGGTTCATAGCAACTGATTTTCCGGATATAGAAACAGAGCCTTTCTGTAGCCTATTGCCTCCAGTAAGGATTTCAAATAATGTACTTTTTCCAGCACCGTTCACTCCTAGCAGCGCGTAGCATTCGCCTTTCTTAACATTCAAACGCATCCCTCGAAGCGCTCGGGTTCTTTTCATCAGGGCACAACCGTCACCTTTACAGCAAGAACACACTCCAACACTAAGTTGTCTGTAAGTATGATACACCTTCCGTCCGTGTATCGCAAGCTGAGAGCTCTCGGAACCTTCTACTTGAGATTCATTTTCATCACATTTATCGTCTATTCCGGAGAATAACGCAGATATCGCGTTTATAACAATTCTACCTGCCATTGACTCAATCATAAAAATAAGAACAAAAAATATGCTCAATTGTATAGCCCAACTGTGAATGGCAACTTTTTCCGTTTTTTGTTCACTATTCAGTAGAATAGGAATAGTATTTATTGGAACACTGTAAAGTGGTGCAACTAGAATCCAAAACAGATTTGAAACCTGGAGCAAACCTTTTTTTGCATCCCCCATGGAAAATACAGCAAAATATATGACGCCCGAAACGAAAGTAATTAATAGCTGCACGATCACAGATTTCAGGAACTTGGTTACTAGGATGGCAAAACATGCAAAAGCGAATGAGAAAAGAGCTATTGCATCTAACAGCTTGTACGATGGTATCTTTTCTTCTGCGCCTAATTGTGCAACATACGGCACTTGTTCTGTTAAAATCACAATTGCAAAGAAGTAAGCAAAAATGATGAAAAATAAGGTGATCAATCTATAGGTAAAGGCGAACAAGGGGTGAGCGCCATTTGCTCGGTAAAATGACGAGAGTCCAACTTCGTTTCGACTCGCTTCAACTCTCAAAATGAAAAATAGCAGACAAAAGTAGATGATCGGCTCCAAAAAGTAGAAAATAGTGCCTTTGCACTGGTCCTGCCTTTCACTCTTATGCTCTTCATAATCAGCATATAAATAACTTGAGCCATCATCATCATCAGAAACCTCCTCCTCAAAATAAACAACACTAACATTAACCGGTAACTCAGATAGGAATGCTGGTTTTATATACAAGTTCATCAGTAGCAAAACACACAAAATTGAGCTACTTTGAAAATGATTATTCGGCGCACATTGGACTTCGCCGCCATCGGTAAAGTTCAGGAAAAAAGGGTACGTATTGAAGATTTCACCAGGTTTATCCAAATACTCATCCAGAATTGTGTCCAAACTTTTATTCGTAACCGTTGTTACTCCATTTTTAGAGAGTATGTTTGTAATGTTGGACAATTCCGGCTCAAATGTTTGTCCAAAAATGGCAACTTTTGGGTTTTTGCTTATGGTAGCTGGTGTCACAGTGATATTTCCATTTTGGATAATATTTTCACTGGTGAACAAACTATCATCCAGATTGCACAGCAGCATGACGACCTGAGGAAAGGCGAAGAAAAAGATCGTATAAACGACAAAAAATATCCAATTTTCCACAAAAATGCGCAGGAAGTCGACATAGAACGAGAACTTGAGCTGGTTGAGAAACCAAATATGTGAAGGGTTATTTTCGAAATTTAAACTGGAAGTGTTGTCGGCTAAGTCAAGAAGACCTTCGTCAAAATCCGTATCTAGAACAGCATTTTCTGCATCTGCCTTACTATCACAATTACTTTGTGTTGTTTTAGTCGACAGAGAAACGAATACGTTTTCAAGCGTTGCCGCGTTGAAACTGTATCCAAGTCCGGCTGTATCCAGTTGTTTCAGAATAGCCGGAAGAAAACTTGCCAATTCCATTGGAACCTGGAAAGTTCCATTTTCTTCGCTACTGGGAAACTTAACTTCTGCACAATTCTCGGAGACTACCGCTCTAACTTTTTGATCGTAAGCCTTCTCATATGTGAACGTGTAACCAACTCCGAAAAGAGACTTGAGGTAAGTGGACGATCCGATTGCTTTCAGTTGACCTTCAGAAATGATTGCGATGCGTTGCGATAGCACGTCTGCTTCTTGCATGAAATGCGTGCATAGAATCACTGATTGCTGTGGATTCGCTTTTTGCTGCGCCTGGAAAAAACTCCAAAGCGTCTTGCGAGTGGCAGCGTCTACAGCCGAAGTCGGTTCGTCTAAAATAACCAGCGGCGAATTAGCTATGTAAGCCATCGCTATGCACACTCGTCTTTTCTGACCGCCAGAAACGTTCCTTGGTTTTGTATCCCTTTTTTCCGTCAATTGCAGAAATTTTAGAAGCCAGTCAGCACGTTCCGAATTATACTTAGCGTTTTTCAACCGACAAACCAGCTTTAAATGCTCAGTCACCGTGAGTCTATAGAAAAAGCGATCATCTTGAGGACAGAACGATAGATTATTCAAAGCTGCAATTCTATCGCAGCTTAAATCAATTCCTCCAACTTTAACAAATCCTTCACTTGCCTCATAGAACCCCGATATGATGTTCATCGTGGTAGATTTTCCCGCTCCATTTTTGCCTAGGAGTCCCAAAATTTCTCCGGGGTTAATTGAAAAGGAAACATCAGTAAGTGCCTGGAAACCGTTGGGATAACTCATGGAAAGATTTTTCACTTCTACAATAGGAGGTTTACTGGTAGACATTTCATAGCGTTCGTAAAACCTCTCCAGATGTTCATTTGCATGTGGCTTCTGCTTTAGTCCGAGAAGAAGCGTGTCTAAATTCAATGCATTCCGAATCAAGTCCAAAAAGTACTTGAAGTTAACCAAGAAGAGAATTGAGCAGACAATTGCTACTGTCAAAATGAGCAACAATGTTTCCAGCCCCGTTCCAAAGAAATCATGCTGTTTCATGTTGAAAGTACTGGTTAGAGTAGACAGGGAGAGACCTTCTCTTGAGAACTCGGCGCTCTGAGCGAGTTTGAACCAATTGAGGGCTTGTGTTATTGGGTGCAGCAGAAGAAGATTTCTCACAACTTGCGAAGTCGGCAGCGGCAGACCAGTCTGAGTCCAGATATAAGAGAACAGCCAGATAATCATCATTTGGAAAATGGCAAAGAGGTAAGACATAGTGCCTCTTACAAACTTGGCCGAGAACAAAGCCAAAATAGCCGCACCGAAGAACACAAGAGTCATGCAAAACCAGAGAAAAACTATATTGGTGGCCATGGTGAAAATGAATGGCACCAGTTGGACCATACTAATCATTGACCATACCATGGCCTGCAGGATCTGGGATATGTACCATGCGATCATTTGTTCAGTTGGAGACACGCCCAATGACCATAAAAGTAGCTCAGTTCTGATTCGCTTGTCCTGGTAAAGTTCCGAAAGAACAACACAGTAGAATAACACAACGCAGATACTGAATGTGTCTATTACAGTGAACACGTTTCGATCTTTCTGCACATTGATGAATGGAGATGGTTCAACAGTAACCGTTCTGTCCATTGTATAGCATAAATGAGAAAGGCTACTCCACAAATAGTGAGAAAGTTGATTCTGGGCACCAGTCGTGCTGAAACAAAGTCTTTCTTTACTAATCATTTGCTATTGGTTTCCTCCAACTTTTCACCAAAAATATCTGCGGCTGACAAAATTGGATCTTGAGAAAAATGACCATAAAAGTTCTTGCATCTTATCAAGCGTAAACAAGTAAAAGCAGGCGATAATTCTTTGAAAATGGAAAAAAAACTATGCATTTCAAGGATAGTAGATCTTCAAACACAACCGTATAAAACGCTCGATTAACCAATTGCTTATGTAAGTTTTGCAAAAAAACAAGTTTTAAACTTGATCAAACAAAAAAACTCATATGGGTAATCGAAAGAGAGCAAAAATAGTTAAAAAAAATTGAAAATTTTTCGTTCGTAATTACATATAATTTTGCGTTGAATTGTCGTAAAAACAGCTTTTTTTAAAATAACCACAAACTGAATTTTGTGATGAAAAAATTCTGCCAAATTCGTTATGCGGGGATAAAATCTTAAGTTGACACAGTTTTCACTATTTTGAAGCAAAAAATGCGTGATCGTGAGAAAAAAAACAGATGGAAAACATGCAAAAGTGTTGGTTTATGCATTAATACGTCAAAGTTTAAAATTTTTGCGGAGGCACTTAGCATAGTGCGGCGTTCACTTCGTGGTCGTCAGATCGTTCAATCAATCCCCCGCCATGGTAATGAAAGTATGTGAGGACAAGCTCTCACTTGACATCTAGCTACAGGTCTGCCACAGCCTGACCGATTTCGGCTGCACCACGTGAAAGTTCTTGACACAAAAAACGGCCTTGAGTCGCAAAAAAAAGAGCTTGCCTCAACAAAAAAAAACTGAGTCTGGAACAAGGAAAATAACCGAAACGTACTATGCGCAGACAGGCTGGATAGCCTTTCATAGATCCTCTACGAATCGCAGAAACCAGAATTACTATTATTTTGAACTTACTTTTTTTAAAAACTTTTTGGCCACCAAAAAAATTTAAAAAATACTTTTCCGACCAAAAAATTACTTTTTCCCCATTCGCTGGTTATCGTTAATGTTCATGCACTGACCTGATTTCAAAATCACTGTAGGAATAGTCGTCAATCTCCAGCCATAACAGATGATTTTCGAGTTTGCCGCCGCGCAATTTGTAGGAATCACTACACGTTAGTGAAAAGGAATGATCTACATAAACATCATACAGATCACAGACATTTTGCAAGATTTGCTTCATGACACTGACCTAGAAAAACTGGATGAAATTTTTTTTTATTTGGCCGGAAAAATTACAAATTAAAATCAACATCTCAAGTTTGGTGTCAATTTTTCTCATTTAAGAGCATATCTTTCCCATCTGTAAAATGATTGCAAGATAAATTTAGAAATAAAATAAAGCCGAACCTCCATGAAAAATTCAACGTGACCAAACTTGGAGACTTCTCCAAAAAAAACAATAATAAACGTCCTGAATGAGTGAAAAATGACTTCCTTCATTTACACTTATAAGAAACTGGATTTCAGAAAACATGTTATGTTGACCTGACTTGGCGTTGTGGTCTATTAACAACTTTATCAACAGCAACCAAATGAAAAAAGAGATTAACGAAAAGCAGTTCTTTACCTGTTGTACAAATTCGACTCATTTTTTTAAAAAGCATAAATTCCTTAATATAACATGGAAAACTTTTACAAATTCTGAAGACTTGGCTATATCTGGAAAGTAATTATAACAAACCAAAATTAAACAAGCAAAGACGGTTGCTTGCCAAGAGCAACATTTGTCTTAAAAAGCAAATAACAAGCAAAAAAATTTGGATAGGAAAACTTTCGAAAACTAAGAAAAATGTTCTAATATATTGGCACAATAATTACCTTGTTGGAAACTTTTCACCACGAAAGCGCTAAACAAAGCTTTCAAAACAAGTTTTTCTGTAGGTGAAATCAAGTTCTCGCTCGAAATTAGACTGAAGATAGAAAATTTCACAACATTTTTTTTCGACACTAGGACACTTTTCTGGAAAACTTTCAAAGTCGTTCGAATCACAACTGGATTCGAGATGGTAGATCACTCGAACCTTTCCCATGATTATTTTTGGTACCAGAAGCGCGTCCGGCATGCTCAAACCGAGTCCTAGAAACTTTGGGGGGACATTTGTATCTTTTCTGTTTTAATTGTGTAGAAAAGGACTATGGCCGGATCTTGATTGGGCAAGGGTTCGCCTGGTGCACCGAGGCAGGGATTGTTCAGAAGATGAGATATCGGGGGTATGAGTGGAAGTACTTTGGGGGGGGGGGGGGGGAGCATCTGGAATAGCTTGCTGGACACTTTTGAATGGGTTCCTACCACAGACTTAGAGCCCTTTAACGATCGGACGGCTTTCCAAAACTTGCTAGATGAAGTATGATGACTGAAAGTCTAGAGGAATTCCCGCCATTTCTTTTCTTTTTTTGGCCGTTTTAGGCATGATTTCTCTGTTTAGGTCATTTAAAATTGGGTCTGACGGATTTATTAATCTGATGTTGTCGCTTTATTGTACTAGTTTCTTTGTTGCGTCATTCAGCTCGCAGGGATAAGGTGACGAGATGCAGAGAGAACAGTATCACCAAAAATCCACTCAGCGGAAGTAACATCTAGCTGAATCGATATCGATATTTTTGCATTAGTACCTTCAATTTCATTTTTAAAACTTTTCCAGTCTGCTTTTTTGAAATTTATATAAGTTTTATGAGGAGCAAAAGAGATATCCTCAGCAATTGGAAGAACAATAAAAACTGGTAGGTGGTCTGAGCCCAGCTTCATGACTAGTTGCCAAGCAAGATTGAGCAAATTGAGGGAGATGCGAGTGATATGTCAGGTGATGATGCTGAAGAATTTCTATGATATGGCAGTCGAGTTTGATGGTAATTATTTAGTGGAGTAAAAGAGAAGAACAATTTCTTTAAATGGATTAGCCCCGCGTCGGTCCTCTGGTATCTTAGAGCACCAAAGTGGGGAGCGAGCCTAGTACAATACTATTCTCTTCTGAGAGGAGAGTTGAAATGGTTGCTTTTTAGGACAGCTACTATGGGGAGAAATATAAAAATTCGTGATAAGGAGATTCTGATTATTGGCCTTTACATATACACTTTGTGCCTCCAGAGTTCCGTCTTCCACTATTTCATATACGTCGTAGAGAAAAGAGTTATGAATTGCAGTTAGTAGACCTCCTCCCTCTCGCGATCGGCCCTTCCTAAGTAAAGTGTAGTTAGGCCCTAATGAGGGAAAGCGGTTTTTCGGATTCAGTTTAGATTCTTGGAAAACTGCAATGTGGATGTGGTACTCGCTTATTAAAGTCACTATTTCCGGTGCTTTCCCAGAGATGCCAGCAGAATATTCAGGGACTTAATTGACGGCGAGAGTTGATTTACTTGGTTAGTGTGGTGGGGGGGGGGGGGTTGTTGCAGATAGTTGAAGCATATTAGTGACGGTGTTTGAAATCAAGGGGGTGTTAGTAGCTGGGGGCAGTGTAGTTAAGGAGGGTAAAAATCTCTGTGATGGTGTTTCAGTGAGGTTAGACCACTGCATTTTAAATAAAGCCATCCCAAATGTGGCACCATTGGGAACAGAGGATTTTGTGATTGCCCGGGGAGCAGGTATAAGGTCCCGGATTGTGGCCGGCGATAACGAGAAGTATAAGGATTAGAAGACGGATCAACCCGTCCGACTTAGGAAGCTACGTAAGCAAAAGCTCAGTCCGCGCATGCTTTTCGCGCTCCCCTGTTGGGGAGGGTAGGGTAAGTGCCATTTGCGGCTGTTTGCACAGGCGTTGAGTCCACCACTGGAAGGCGGCACTTCTGGAGCACCTGATTTTGCGAGGAAAACAAAAACAAAAAAAAACTGAAATAGACCCGAATCCTCAGTCTCTCCACATTTTCAATGATCGAAACAACTTTAAAATTCGTTAATTTGAAATCCGGGTTATTCAATGAAAAAATTAACGGAAAATTTATATGCGTTCTTTTTAAACTTCAAAGAAAAAATTATTTCAAATTAAAGCTCTTCGAACTTCAAGAACAATTGATCACTGACACTTTTTGATAAAATTAACACAATAACTTCCACAAATTTGCGTGAAACGTTTGAAATTAGGTTTCAGCCAAAAATTATGATTTTTATACGGTAAAAATGGCCTTCATTGGTTATCAAGGCAATCTAAGCAGCTTTTGTGTCCTTCGCTTTTTGTCTAATCTTAACCCAATTTGAGAAAACGCGTTTGAAATTTCAAATTTTGTTAGTTTTGTCTGGATAATTTACAAAAGCACTATATACTTGAAATATATGTAGATAGTAAATATTATAGGTTAGAAAGACGTCCAAAGACTGGATGAAGGACGATGGCTAATCACTAGTTCCCATGGCCTTCAAAGAATATTCACAACTAAGTAGCAAAAAATAAGAATATTACACGCACAAAAGAAACCGCGGCCATCATTGCTCATCTTCAAAAAGAATAGATTGACAAAGAAAATTGTCTTTATCAAATGATTTTTATGGGTAGTAGTAGTAATAGTAAAAGATTTAGAGACAGTTCTCAAGGGTTCACACCCAGGTTCAAGCTCAAAAGTTTAGTTTTATCTTAATTGTGATGTTGCAGCTTCCACATCTGCATATTATTCTCCACGTGCATTTTTTTCGAAGTAGTGTCTAATAAAGAAGTGCCAGTATATTTTCTGCAAGGTATTTTTATTAAGCTCGTTGCCGAAATTAGGGTACGTTCGTGATACGTAGTTGAGGAGAAGTTTCGTTCATCGGAACAAGTTGTCATCGGTTTTCATCAATCTTAATTTGTACAGCCTGTACTCTCCTCTTCGATTTTGTCTGGTGTTTCCTAGCGAATCAATGTTGCTATCGGTACTACGTATCCAGTATACGCGTTCAACATAATCTTCCAGTGGCAGGCCGAAGTAAGGTTTCTTTTAATTTGAAAGAGTGCATTCATTGCCGTTTTGGAACATATATGACAATTTTCAGCCCGGTTTAGATTTTGATGTACAATGAGCCCAAGGTCACGTTGGGATTCAACTGGCTCCAAAGGTCTGCCCATGAGATTGGCTTTTAAGGCCCCTTTTTATGTTTACAATATGAGACTTCTTCGTATTTGGTATCTTATTTTCAGAAAACCATTTTTCAATTTTTTGTGTTGTTTTGTTCATTTTACCTTGGCTTTGGATTAATGCTTTAAAATCATCGGCGTACCCGTACCGTAACAGGGTATTTCTTTCATTGTTTCAGGTAAATCATTGATGAAGAGGAATAATAGTGGTCCAAGGATAGACCCTTGGGGTACTCCGCTGGTGGCATTTTTGGCGGGAAGTTTTCTGGTTCATTTGAACATATTGTTCCTCTCAGATCAGCAGATTATGCATATGACACTTCCCCTAGTTGATTATGCCTATGACACTTCCTTGCTCTCCAAGTTTGAGCAGTAGTTTATCAGTTTATCATGTGCGACGATGTCAAAGGCTTTTGCGAAGTCGAGGTATAGCACGCTGAGTTCCTTCGTTGATTCGAGATCATTGTGTTTATACAATTTATCAAGAAAGAATTTTAGATATAGTGTGACCGATCGCTTCTCCGAAAACCGTATTGACTAGGGTGGAATTCGGTCCAGAAAAAATTATAAATTTCATCAAAAAATATTTTTTCAAAAACTTTAGAACAGCAACAAAGAAGGCTTATCGGTCTATAGCAAGTAATGTCTGCTTTATTTACTTCTTTGAAGATTGGTGAAACCTGACTAATTTTCCATAATGTCGGAAAACATCTTCAATTTACGGAAGTTTGAAATAGGAGTTTCATGGATTTATAAAGGGCGTGATGACATTATTTTTAGAATTAGATTTCCAATTTTATCTGGTCCGGTTGATTTGTCCGGATTTAAGTGGCTCATAGTATCATTTAATTGTTTTTATTTTTCAGATATTTTCATAACGGTCGATCCGCCTCGTGTGCCTGTTGGAATCGGTGTTTCACTTTGGCCGAACACAGATATGAAGTAGTCGTATAGTAACTCAGCTTTACCGCATTCTTCGTTGCTTTCTAGCTTTCCGGATTTCATGGTAGGAGGGAGACTAGGCGCTTTTCGGATACCTTTTATATATTTTTGCATTTTACTAAATGTTCAACCTTCGAAAACGTTGTTCTCAAATACAGCTAGGTCTCTTTCAGATGATTCTTTAGTTTGTTTTTGAATTCGTTTCAGTTTGATCAGTTTACAGAATGTTATGTTTACTCTTTTGTGGATTGTATTTGCTCTTTTTATCAGGTTAGATGTAAAACTAGAGATCCAAGAAGGTAGTTTTGATCGGTGTTGGGTATTTTTTCGTATAAATGTGTCAATTTTGTCCCACAGCCATTTCTACCATTGATTTACCAATACGTTTGGATTGCTATAGCAGTACGGATTGAAGGGTTTGTCAATAATGCTTTGATTCAATTTCTCCCAGCCGGCCTTTTTAAATGCGTCTTTAATCATAGGTGTTTCGAAATCTAATTTTGAGAGTTTGGACAATAAAATGATTTAAATTGGTTTATGATTCGAGAAATTTTTGTTGTTGAAACACATTTGGTTTGCAATATTTTCATCGTAGAAAAAATTAATGCTGGACTCTGGGTTATTACATAAAACAACATCCAATTGATCATTTGCTAGATTACAGAAGTGAGATTCGATCAGTTTGGTGAGAAAATCCGTTTGGTTCAAGTTATATGAAGACATATAGTTGCGTTTTTCTAGCAAACGTTAACGTCACCCGTAATTATAGCATTTTACCAATCAAGTCCAATAGCCTTTTCGTTGATTTTTTCAATTAATTTTTTAAAGTCTGAAACATTCTATTGGTATTGGCTAGCAAACGGGGCATTATAGACGCAGCATATAAGTATTTCATTTCCTTTTTTTGAGTTTTATGGTTGTGTGATCCTAGTGATTGAGATCTTATTGGACGTGTTCATGAAGAATTTCATTTTTTATCGCAATGAAGACTCCATGCGTTTTTAAATTGTACATCGATAACTGTCGGTCACTTCGGTAGACCTGATATTTTGTGGAAAAAAGTGCTTTGTTCGGAATGTCTGATGTTATCCAAGACTCTTTTATGCATACGATGTCGTAGTCAAATGTATTCAAGGTGTTAGCAAACTTTGTGCGAAGATTTATTTTTAAGATAGTTTGAATATTTTATGTGAGCAATGTCAATGTTGACTGCTATTTCTCATTTATAGTTTCGTTTACATTTTCATTTGGTTTTTCTAAGGAGCTTTCTTCGAGTGAGACCCAGTTTCCGTTTTCATAGACCTCGACACACAAATTTCGTTTTCTTATGTCTTCCGTGTTTAAGTTATTGATCTTATCGTCAATAAATTGTCTAAGCTTTTTCAGACATTCGTTTTGTTTTTTGGTATCAGTGCTGTTCATTTATGGGTTGATATAGACCTTGTTGATTTGATTCTTTTAATTTATAGGCTGATCTTAGAATCATGTCTCGGCTAATACCGTTTTCGCTGTTAATCAATAACGTTCGCAGTTGCTCTTTATCTTTTTCATACTAACCGAGTCGTTGTGCTTTTGTTATTTTTCTATCTTCTACTCTGAGGAATTCAAGCAAAGCTTCAATTTCCTTGAGATCGGCGTGATGTCTATCATCGGCTGTGTCAGTGTCTTTCTCGAGTATACCTCTTATGTAGATGCCTAGAGTTTTTCAGGAATTGTAACAGATTTTCCGGGTTTCATTTTTCCTAACGATTGGTAGTAAAATTTTGTATCATTTTTTACGTCTGTGACTTCATGTTGCACATTGCTCATTATTTTGTTTGATTTTTCAATTTCTCCGGTCAGTGTTTGCATTTGTTCCTGAAGTTTTTTCATTTGATCAGTCTTCCCTCCTTGGAACTTTCTCAATTGTTGATCTAATTGATCAATTTTGTGTTTAGTTTCGACGTTGGTCAAGAAAGTTAGTTTTTCGATTTGCAGTTAATGCAGGTGTGCAAGAGATTGTCCTTCAAATTTATGAGAACATCAATGCTTTTCTGATCAAACTCGGTACACTCTGGACTAAGGTGGTGTGATTTTGTGCAGATACAACAAACGAAACTGTTATCGTTTTTTATTTTCTTATTGCAGGTTGCAGTTTTCATTAGAAAATTACAATTTTCTTCTTTGATTGCAGTGAGAAACTTAAATTCCTATGGAAAACTTGGTTTCGAAATTTAGACCGGTGGAACCCGAAGGGACCTTTGGCTAAGTTCAAATATCCAAATTTCTATTCCCGGTGGAACCTGAAAGGGACCTTTGGGAGTAATTATCTGATATATAATAGGATACACTAACAAGTTGATAATTCCAAAAAAATCGCACGATCACTATTTTCAATTTCGGCAGATACACTGGCAGTTATTGGTAGGGCAGTCTATTTCTTCAATCATTCCTTTATCGTTGAGTTCTTTACTGTAATTCTTTTACAAAATTTTTTCCTTTACCAGATTTTTGTTTTTTTTCAGACCTCTGTATTTCCACTTGACTGACACGTTCTTACCCGGCTTTCACGTCGTTGACACCTTTCGATCGAGTTTTGTTTTTGTCACGTTCAGGAATTGCTAGAACAAAGACAGTCATGCCTCGTTCACAGAGAAAACTCGCAAGATCGATAATTTTGTCAGCTACTAAGTGGAAACAGTTAACTTCGTACAGAATAAATTATTAACCCAACTCAATCTGGATTAACAAGCATGACATTAATTAACAATCTCACGGTATTTTGATATGATTGACAGGTCTATTACAGCACTTGAAATGAGTATGTTATAAACTGATTAATCGAAATAAGCACCTACACAATTCCTTCAACACGTGTGTAACGCGTTAATGAATGAGCAGCACAAGCACCTTGGATTTGAATATGTTATCACCAATGATTACTTCCGTGAACATGGCTCAAAAAGAATATGTTATCACACTTCACACTCAGAAACACACATAGACAATGCACAATGACATTTTATATGTACTGGACTCAATTTTAAGAATTAAACGCAGAACACGTTTCTTTCACTCTTTCTCTTGCAGTTTCGCATTTCCAGCGAACGTATCGATATTCTCCCGATAAAACAAAGGCAGTTTATTGTTTTGTAGGCACTCTAGCAAGGTTTCGGCCAGTTTCCTCGAAGACTTTTTCAGACAGTCGGCTAGTTGATATCTCGTAGGAACCCAGACAAAATTAGTAACTCTTCTTGCGACAAAATCTCGCAGGTAGCTCGGTTCGACCCGTAACCATTTGTCAGCTATTATTTTAGTTGAATAAACCGAATCCACTAAGGATTTGTTGTCTACGATAGAGATTATCCTCAAACTGTAGCCATATAAGTCCTTGATGATTTCTTTGGACAAGAAGGCAGAATCCAGTGCATTCTAGAGGACTTCCAATACAATATGGACAATTTTAGGGTCTTCAGATCAACTAAAAATACTAAAAACCCAGCTTGTGTGCCCCCGTTGGCTAAGTTGTTCAATGAGGCATCGGAAAAGGACAAAATCAAGCAATTTTCGGTTATTTTGAAATCAGGGAAAACCAGTCTCGAGACAGTAGTATGATGCAGGCGTCTAACAACCTTATTGGACATTCTCAGTTCCGTTTTTGACGCAGTTTGACAGATAGATTACGTCAAAACTGGTATCTGGTCGACTTTGGGTGGCAACCCAGAGTAGTTTTCCCAGTATTTCTTGCAAATATGCAGCTTCTTCGCCAATTTTAACCGCAGATAAGTCCACTTCTTCGACTGTTGACACATAGTGACCCTGTCAACGATCAAACTCCGGTTTTCACCTCTAGATAGATCCAGGCCTAGATACCTGAAGGGTAATTCAGCCTCAGCGCCTACTGAAAACTCAGTTTTGAGTGATGTTATCAAAGAGGACACAAAACTGTCATTCCCCACGTAACAGATATCATCCAGATGAATAACCAGAGCCCAGAAATTCCAGAATTGTCTCTCTGGATGAACAAACTTTGATTTCACGCAGTTTCTTTGTTCGAGAAAATTACGTAGGCGGAGATACCACATTCTTAGGGCATCCACAAGTCCATATAATGATTGTTTTTTAGTTTCCAAGCAAGACCCTCTCGTCGGAGTTCTTTCGGTGGCTGAAGAATCACACTTCTTTTGATGTGTGCCCTGTAAAACGCACTTTTTACATCTAGGCTCCCGAAAATCCACTTCCTCATTGTACAGGCGACCGCAAGAAAAGCTCTGTACGTATCTCTAGAGCAAGTAGGAGAGTCCTTGACCAAGTTTGACCTTTCAGCGTCTTCGAAGCCTCGCGCCACGAGTCTGGCTTTAACTTTTCCGTCATTTTTCTCGGAATAAACCCATCGAGATGAAACTTTTTGTTGGCCAATAACATGTATTTCTTCAAAAACGTGCCAGAAACACAGTTTTTCGTACTCTTCAGCCCTGGTTTTCTCAAGAACATCCTCAGTGGCTGTCATGAACACCGTGTTGGTCTCGACGGTGTCCCAGTTTACTTTGCTGAAATCTATCGACTTCTGTTTACCAGTTCCGCATATTCTACGTTGAACCAGAACTTGTGCCGTCCACTAGCCTTGCCAGCTCTGCCATGAATGACACATTCACGTTCTTCTGATGCATTTTCACCTATTTTAACCACATCTCCACGCTTCGGACACCGTTCCATGTTGGACTGCGGAACGAGAGGGGCAAAATCTGTAGATATCTCCACCCACTTCTGACTTCTGTGGTTGGTGATCAGTATTCTCAGGGACAAAATCCTCGTCACTATCAGCTTTTCCGTCCTTTTCATTGGACAAATCTTTGTCCACTTCATCGTGTTTGGTGTTTGTCGCATCTGAGATAGTGGAAGGTGTGTCTCGCAGGATATTTACGTCATCTTCGTTATAGAACATAGGACAGTGAATGCTTCGGAATTTGGGTGAACGTACGCTTATACTGTTTCCTCCGTGCTTCACGAAAACTTGCTGGCCGTTTATTCCCAGTACTGTAGCCAGTCCTCGCCATTTTTTCCTCTCTTTAAAATAACACGCTATCGCCGACACTGATAGCTTCTTTGACTTCCCGTACTCTCTTCGTTAGAGCACGTTTGACCCGTGACGACGATTCTGCTTGTAAATACGCCTCTCTAGCCTTTTGGAGAGTGTTCAAAACTCCATTTGCATACATCGACGGATCACTCGAACTGCATAGTGCCGGTAAATCGTCGCTGATTATCGACGTTAACAGCGGCGTAAATCCGAAAACGAGCTGGAACGGCGAGAATCCCGAGGAAATCAGTAAACAGTTCTTAGCAAAACACGCAAGATCAAGTGCTAGCTGTTGACTCAAATTGGCGTTTTCGCAGCAGAGCTTCAGGTATGCCTGCGTAAGGACTTGGTTATGTCTTTCTACAGTACCACCCGACCATGGACTGTACGCAGCCGTAGTTTTGACTGCAATGCTCAATTTTCCGCACTTTTTCGGAAATTCTCGTTGTTGAACTCGCCTCCATTATCAGTCAAAAACGATTTTGGTGGTCCGAATTTGAGAAAACAAAATTGAAACACTCTGGATAAGATCATATCCGGTTTTTGTCAAAAATGAGAGCAGCTACTGAGAACATCGTGAAAATGTCAATCATCTGGAGGTAATAGGCAGTTTTACTTCGTATATCTAGCTGATGTAGATCCACTGCCACAGTTTCATTGAATTTACTGGCCATTGGTAATCCAACTACCGGCTTGCAATGGCTCCTGCCAAACTGTTGGCATACAAGGCAGGCACGAACAACTTCTGTGATTTCTACCTCTAACAGCGGGGTGAGAAGTCAGGCAAAAGATCAACAACGACATGTCCAGAACTGATTCTATGTAGCTGTATTTGAGTTGGGTTATCTGCCATTTTCAATTGACGTCTCGAGGTGTCAAGAATCATTTTGGACGCAATCATCGACTGGATACTGAAAAGCATGGGCAAAGAGCCACTGATAAGATCGCATTTGATATAGCTCAACACATTACCAATTCTTGCCGGTAATTGAACTGCATACAATGCCTTCTGACGGTAGCCGTCCCCAAACACGATATATGCGGCAGTTTTAACAAAAACAACATGACTTTGTGACGCTATTGGTAAACGCTATATAATTCTTGACCCAGTTTTCTCTGCTACGGTTCTGGTACATGCAGTATTAAGAATTGCACGAGTTTTACACTCTGAGAGCAGCCGTTTACAGTCAATAGCAAATGTGATTAAAATTTCGTGATCACCATCATCCTTGTTAGATGATTTTTCTTTATCCGCTTCTCCATTTTGTTCTCTGTCGGGGCATTTGCGAACCCAGTGAAAGCGAGAGCCACAAATTCCACAGGTTGTCACTCTTCCCGACTTGTCTGCGGGTTTTTTCAGTTTTGGCTTCAAACCTGGGTTTTTTCGCCTTGTTATGAGCAGGTTTTTGATAATGTTTTCGTTTGTATGTATGTAGACTTTCACCCTCCTGGTTCAAAGGGTATGTCCTCTCCCCTGACCATGGACGTGGTGCATATCCTTAGGTGCCTTGCTAAGTTTGACGCGGATTTCCTCTCGTTACATCTCGGACATATAGTCCATTTCTGTTTGTATACGCGGGGTTGATGTTGTTGTTCATTTGCTTCTTGTTCTGGTACCCGGTTTCCCTTGCAGTTCTGTCTTTTGTGGCGTGCCATGTTTCGGGCCTGTAGGGTTCTGTCGCATCTGCCACATGTCTTGGTTCCATCTTCATTGTTCCTGTCTCCCTCGCATGTCTTCTTGTGGTTTTTTTCCGAGTTTTCAGATTTGAAGATAGCTCCGCATTTGTTGCATGCAAAAGTCACCCTCGCCTCTTTGTGCATCCTTTTGATATGGATTCTCAGGCCGCCCTGGTTTTTGAAATCCCTCTCACATATTTCACACGTGTTCGATGTTGCTTGGGGGGTATAGGAGTTCCTTTCTGTCGTTTCACCGTTTTGTCTTTTCGCATTTGACTTTTCCCATTTATGCAGGTGCTCCATTCGTGCTTTCACCAATCGCCTCCATCCTTTTCTGTCCTGAGTCAGTTTGTCTATCTCGTTCACATCCATTCCCGCTTCTCTGATGAGCTTCCGCCAGTAGAGTAGTGTTTTGTCTTTTTTTCCCGGACATTTCGGTAGGGTTTGCAGATCGTTTAGCCACCCTAGACAAGCTGCTTTAGTCAATCTTTTGTCGTCCATTCTCATTACATGGCCTATTCGTTTTAGAGTTCTTCCTTCAACTTTCCATCGGATCGTCTTGATGTTCAGTTGGTTTCTGATGTCCTGCATATTCACTCCTTTTTCTTGCATTTCAATTAATGGCGGCTTCGACTTTGAGCTCCAGACGTGCCTATAGCACCGGTCGATCCAACTTTGCAAAGACTGTAACTCCGAGTTTTTCCATGTCCTTACGTTGGCGTCAAACAATAAGCCGCTTTCTACGCAGCATTGGACAACTCTAGCCTCGATTCTTTTCGGCAGCCTGCTCTTTGTCAGCCGCCGCTTGACCTTTGCCCATAGTCCTCCTGCTCGTCTTTTTCTGTTCTCAATGTCTTCTTTTGCCCCGATCCACACTCCTAGCATTCTGATGTCACCTGCTCCGTCCTTTCCGAATTCTAGTTTCTCTTCTTTCTCTTCGTTGTTTTTTTCCTCGAAGTTCTTCATAACTTCTTTTATTGTTGCTGTTCCAGACTCTATTTCTTCCTTCTCGCCGATGGGGGTGGTGTCGTCTGCGAACAGGGACAATGATCTTCGTGCGGTTTGGGTTTCACTGTTGTGCGTTTCTACCATGTTTTTTCCTGGGAAGCGGTTTCCCGGCATCCACGTCCACGCTATCCCGACGTTTGTACCTTTCTCCTCGGCTCTGTCTAGTCTGGCTTTCTCAGCTTGCCGCATTACCACTTGGTGGTATATGTTAAACAATGAAGGCGAAGATGGGCAACCTTCTCTTAACCCTCTTTTGGGGGTCCATTCTTCGCTGTCGCCCTCTTTGCCCTTTATACTATAGGTTGTGGCTTCATGCAAATCCATCAGTGTGTCCAGAAACGGGCGTTCCATCGCGTAGCGCCTTAAGACCGCCCACAGGACCGGCTTGCTGACCCGCGGATAAGCTTTTGTTAGGTCTAAAAGTCTGGCTTCTGGGTCTGTGTTGGCTTCTACTGAGATTCCGGCTCTTATCCTCCGTCTCCTGAGATCTTCCACGTCCTCTCTTATCCTTATGAAGATCTGGCTTGCGTCTGCCATGGACCTGCCTGGTCGAAACCCGCTTTGGTTTTCGTCCAATACCTGGAATTCTTCGCTCCATGTTCTCAGGCGGTTTGCGATCACTCTGGCTAGAATTCTACTAGCCATTGAGAGCAGGCACACACCTCGGAAATTGTTGGCGTCATTTATGTTCCCTTTTTTTGTGCAATGGTACTATTTGGCCTTTCTTTAGAGACTCTTCCCACAGGTCTGCTCGGGTCGTGAACATTCTCATCACCAGGTGGATGACTTTCTCCCTCCATTTCCAGTATGCGTTGCGAATGTATACCATGCGGACCCCGTCCTTGCCTGGCGCCGATTCTCTCACCTCATCCAGTGCTTCCATGATTTCTTTCTCGGACGGAAGGGTGTTCAGCTTCTGGTTGGCTGTTATGAACTTGACGTCTTTGCTTTTATCTGGCATCTGTTTGACTGTGTTCATCAAAGTACCCGGGTCGTTCTCATATCGGTCCTTCGATACGTTGCTGAAGTGGGCCTTGAATTCGTCGGTAGAGATAGTGGTGCCTGTCTGGTGTTTCTGTGATCTTGTTCCCAGTTTCCTTAAAGTTTTGTACATGGTACCCATGTCCCCTTTCTCCGCTGCGTTTTCGCACTCGATGATGATTTCGTCCCACCATAGTCTTTCTAGTTGTCGTAGGCGTTTCTTCATCTTCTTGCGTGCGGCTACCAGTCTTCCTCTTGATGCCGTTAGGGCATCGGCAAGCATGCCATGTGATTCTCCAAGTGTTTGGTTGATCAGCTCGTTTCTGCGCATTACTTCTGTTGAGATTTCCGTGTGTAGGCTTTTCAGTTCTTCTTCGTATCCCACTGTCCACGGGTTGGCTATCTGTCGTTTCTTGTTGAGTTTTTCTTGTTGGGTTTTTTCAGTTTTGGCTTCAAACCTGGGTTTTTTCGCCTTGTTATGAGCAAGTTTCTGATACTGTTTTCTCGTTGAAAATGCAGCTCCATCTTCCTCATCATCTGCAGTCGCAGCAAAAGCGGATTCATCATTTGTAACTCTCAAAACGTCAGAACTTGCACTCCAATTTACACCAATTATACGTCTCAAAGCGGCTTTCATCTGCAAATATTTCAACTTGTTGGCATTAGCCAAGACTATCCAACGCTCGGATAGCTCAAGACACGCTCCATGGAGCAATTTACATGCCAGAACGCTATCTGGGAGCTCCATACCATGACGTTTGATACTATAGTAATTTCGTTCAAAATCCTGTATATACTGAGGAACAACGCCATCAGAAGACCTTCTCATGGACTCAAAAAGCTCGTACGCTTCCTACTTGTTGGTCGACAATTTCTGTTCCGAAAACGTCCTTCAGCTTGACAAGAAGTTGGTCTAAACCATCGTCAGCACCCAATTGAGCAATCGGGATTTCGAGAGCAACATCTCTGCGTCTTCTTTGCAAAGAAAGAACCCAATTGAGCAATCGGGATTTCGAGAGCAACATCTCTGCGTCTTCTTTGCAAAGAAAGAGCAACTGCTGGACCTTTTTTCTTCACCGTAAGGTTTGTAACTGCTTGCCAAACTTTAACTTCATTCAACCAGAAGTCAAATGGCACATCTGCGCCTCACGCAGGCGGTGACTTGAAAGAGGCCATCAGAATGCTTCTCCTGCTACCATGAAAACAGTTGACTTCGTACAGAAGATATTATTAATCCAACTCAATCTGGAACAACAAGCATGACATTAATTAACAACCTTTCGATTGACACCTTTCGTTCACACCTTTTGATTGAGTTTTAGTTTCGTCACGTTCAGGAATTGCTAGAACAAAGAGTCTTGGCTCGTTCACAGAGAAAACTCGCAATATCGATAACTTTGTCAGCTACTAAGCGGACGGGGGTATAGTCGGCGTTATATAGTAGTAAAGGTCGTTACCGCCAATGAAGAGGATTATTGTATCAAACAGGTCTTTCGGGGGAGATAGTCGTAAAAGTCATATGCACTTGCACCAGATAGCGATAGGATATTCAGATTTCCAGCTTGCAGGTGCCTCGCTTGGGAGTCTGCAATTAGGAGATACTTTGAGAATGAGGTTTTGAAGAGATGATATCTGCTTCTTGGGATAGGCATGCAAAATCTTGTCACTAAAATCCCTCCATTGAGGGCCTTCCACAAGATTTGTAATTTCATATCATATAAAAATATTTAATAATTGATAAGTACATTGTATATATTGTACAATTGTCAAGAAAACAATTGATAAGTAACTATATATTTTTTCTATTCCTTCAAGCTTGCAAACATAGCCAACTGACAGATGTAAACGAAAAATGAACGCAAGGAAACCAAAAAACGTCGTTTTTTTTCCAAAAAATTTTGAATTTGAAAGAAAAAATAGATGGTCCTGAAGCTGTTTGAATTTGTGGTAAAATTTATGATTAACACTTTTATGTTTAAATTAACCCAATTTGAGATAACGGGATTAATAGGCAAAGCTTTAAATTTGCTGGGAAATCTGATAAATAATTTCCATTTTCGAAATTAGAAGTCGATCACGTTTTTCGTGACCTTTACAATTTTGCTGCTCGATAGTAGAGTTCGCCTTCCTTTTAAAGAAACAAAATCACTGAACTTATAAAGAAATCACCTACAAAGAAAGTAAAACCGCGAGAAACCGAAAATGATCGTGAACAAATTTTAAGACTTTTTTCCTGAAAAAAAAACAGCCAAGACCTATCTATATAAGAGTACTCACTACGTTCATTACTCTTAAAAAATTAACTAACCATTGTCTAATGAGAATAACAGGACATCGCTGCCTTTGAAGTATGGTATCAAAATGAGGAATCCAATGCCGGCGATCAAGCCAGGAAAGATGTATGTCGCAAAGATCCGTCTTGATTGATTAATCAAATGAAACCACAGCAAGGCGAATATGTGCCGAGCATTGATTCCCTGAACACAACTCCAACTCATTACAACTGAAAAAGAAATCAGAACAATTTTTGCGCTAATTTTTGATTTCACGAAGATGAATGACCACTTACTCGAAGTTTGTACACTCTGTTTGTACACTTTGGATTGTACGTTTATTGTTTTTCCTTTTTTAGACTGATGATGATTGTAATCAATCGAAAACGTTCTGTTAACCAACATTGATTGTTTTTCCTGAGCAACTTACTCGAAGGTCCATTCCCCCGAAAATTATAAAGTGCCACTCACCCGAAACCAAAAACGTCCTTTACCCAAAAATTAACCCTAAACCTAAAAACCCATTCAATGAAAAACTTAACACGAGAGAGATCACCCAAATTTTACACCCATTTTGGCCCGTAGAGGACAGAAACATCTCATAATCGGAAAATAATTAGTTTCGCGTTGAGTGATTCTTACCTTTTTTCGATGAGAGGGCCATTTTACACAGAGGCAAGGCTGAGCTTCGCACCACTTGCGATACAGCAAATAATGTGCCATTCGACCAAAATGCCGCCAAAAAATGGTTCGACGAAACCAATTTTATGATTCGATGAAACGAATTTTATTTCATGG